>NC_142069.1:83464820-83827320 GCF_059756535.1 Pantherophis guttatus
GCAACCACAGGCGCTCCCTGACACAAGTGACATCATGCTGGCCACAACCCACTGTCCCCACCCCTGAGGTCAAACACAAACCTGATGCGGCCCTCAATGAAATCGAGTTTTTGACACCCCTGTTCTAGTGGCTTGCCTGTCAGTCAGTGGTGGGTTCCTCCCGGTTCCGTCAAGCCGGTAGTGGTGACGATATGATGTCACCGAACCAGTTCTCTCCCTGCCCTCTCCCCACGTTAGTCTTACCTTTTATTTGGCCCCACCCCCAATCTATTGCTGCCTCCTGAGTCCCAGCTGATTGGCTAGAAGGAAAAAAAAATGTTTAAACTTCTTTCCGTGGGGCTTCAAAGGGCCGCCCTACAGCTGATCAGGGTTAAAAGGCAGTGTGGTAGTAGACCAGTGTCTCCAAAAACAAATGAGTAGACCGGTGCCTCCAAAAACAAATGAGTAGCCCGGTGCCTCCAAAAACAAATGAGTAGACCGGTGCCTCCAAAAACAAATGAGTAGCCCGTTGCCTTCAAAAACAAATGAGTAGACTGGTGCCTCCAAAAATAAATGGGTAGACCAGTGCCTCCAAAAACAAATGAGTAGACTGGTGCCTCCAAAAACAAATGAGTAGACTGGTGCCTCCAAAAATAAATGGGTAGACCAGTGCCTCCAAAAACAAATAAGTGGACCGGTGCCTGCAAAAATAAATGGGTACACCAGTGCCTCCAAAAACAAATGAGTAGACCGGTGCCTCCAAAAACAAATGAGTAGCCCGTTGCCTCCAAAAACAAATAAGTGGACTGGTGCCTGCAAAAATAAATGGGTAGACCAGTGCCTCCAAAAACAAATGAGTAGACTGGTGCCTGCAAAAATAAATGAGTAGACCGGTACAGCTCTGCAACCAGTTAAAAGCCTGGTAGACCAGTACCTCTGCTAAATCCTAAAGAATTGTCACATGACCATCAAGCCACGCCTACAAAATAAGCCACACCCACAGAACCAGTAGTAAAAAAATTTAGAACCCACCCCTGCTGTCAGTCATACATGTCTCCATGAGCAGGGGGTTGGACTAGATAACCTCCAAGGTCCCTTCCAACTCTGTTACTGTTATGAGTGGTGGTGGGGTGGTGGTGTAACTTCGAACGGTCCCTAAACGAACTGTTGTAAGTCGAGGACTACCTGTGGTGAATGGCTGCCAAGAAGAGACAGCTGGTGGAGTTCCCTCACGAGTGTCATCTTGAAAGGGAAGAGAACCTGGTGTAAAAGTAGATGACTACACAAAAAAACCAACAATATGTCCATTTTTCTTTCTTTGGGCCACAATAATTTACGTTCGGTCCTTCGGAGACATTTAAATCCTGCCGTTCGTTGAGGCAGAATGGCTTTTCTTTCTGCAAAAGTGAACATTGGACGATTGCAGAACTTCGGGGGAGTTTGGTTAAATTGCTGTAGAAACCAAAAGCAGAAAGATAAGAGAGGCCAGAGTCTTGCAGGAGGAAGAACTCACTTCTGGTTGCAAAGGTTAACCGCTCCAGCACAATGATATACCAACAATTTGCATTTTCCGGTTTCGTGCTGTGTGTCTTTGCTGCTATCCCAAAGGTGTTTTTTTCCAGGAAGCAACTGGACTTTTGTTTTTTTTTTCTTTTGAAGACGTTTCGCTTCTCATCCAAGAAGCTTCTTCAGCTCTGACGGGATGGTGGGGGAATGGAAGGATTTATACTCCTTGCAGACAGCTGGTCGTTTGCATCCTTTTAGAGAGTCATTGAGGCTGCTTGGAAGTTTATCTGTGTCCTCAGGGTCACCTGAGCAGTGCTAATGGTTCCAGTAGCCTGCATTTTTTTCTTCTGGAAATCCATTCCTACTCCCACACTATTCATAAGTGTGTTCATCCCAAATTGCATTGCTAAAAGCCTGTAGAGATTCTCCGTCCTCCAGGTCATGATTGTCCCAAAGGTGCTTTTTCAGGAAGCAACTGGACTTCCTTGTTAACAAGAACCAGGAGCACTAACTCAGGCGAGACCTTGAGGACAGATAAACCTCCAAGTGCTTCAAGGGCCCTCTAAAAGAATCCATCCATTATATTTTGTTATTGTTGTTAGTCGCGAAGTTGTATCCGACCCATCGCAACCCCATGGACAATGTTCCTCCAGGCTTTCCTGTCCTCTACCATCCCCTGGAGACCATTTAAGTTCATGCCGACTGCTTCAGTGACTCCATCCAACCACCTCATTCTCTGTCGTCCCCTTCTTCTTTTGCCCTCAATCCTTCCCAGCATTAGGCTCTTCTCCATTGGGTCCTTCCTTCTCATTAGGTGGCCAAAGTATTTGAGTTCCCTCTTCAGGATCTGGCCTTCTAAAGAGCAGTCGGGGTTGATCTCCTCTAGGACTGACTTCCTTGTCGTAGCGAAGGGGCTTGCATAGCCCAATGAAGCTATGCCGTGCAGGGCAGGGGTGAAATCCAGCAGGTTCTGACAGGTTCTGGAGAACCGGTAGCGGAAATTTTGAGTAGTTCAGAGAACCGGCAAATGTCACCTCTGGCTGGCCCCAGAGTCGGGTGGGAATGGAGATTTTGCAATATCTTTCCCCCATGAGTGGGGAGTGAATGGAGACTTTGCAGTATCCTTCCCCTGCCACGCCCACCAAGCCACGCCCACCAAACCGGTAGTAAAAAAATTTGAATTTCAACACTGGTGCAGGGCCACCCAAGATGGACAGGTCATAGCAGGGAGGTCTGACAAAACGTGAATTAACGTTTTAATTCGTATTAAATTTATCCCCCCAAAAAATGAACAGGAGGATAACGGAGCCTGAGTGGCATAGGAGGCTCATGCCTCCTACTAAGGCAGCATTTAAAATCCAGCTGCCTGCAATTACTGCGAGTTCAATTCTCACCAGGCTCAAGGTCGACTCAGCCTTCCATCCTTTCTAAGGTGGGTAAAATGAGGACCCGGATTGTGGGGGCAATAAGCTGACTTTGTATAAAATATACAAAAGAATGAAGGCTATTGCTTAACGCATTGTAAGCCGCCCTGAGTCTCCGGAGAAGGGCGGCATATAAAAATAAAAAAAAAATAAAAAAATAAGGGCCAAATTCAAAAATTTGCAGTCGTTCATAAACTATAATTTATAAACTATACAAGTTGTACTAAACTATAGTACAACTTGCAAGATGTTCCATGAAAAACCAGTCCTACCAACAGGTTAAAATCGGTACGCCCCCCAAAAAAGACTTCTTTTACAAAAACGTGGTCTTAAATCTTTATTAAGTATGAAAATTTCTCCAACTTAAATTACATCCCAGTTTTAAGCTTAAAGGAAGCAAGACGGTCAATTTAGAGACAAAAAACTTTATATACAATTGGGGGTTGGGCTTTAGCTTTACAAATATAGTATCTTTCCAAGAGTAGATTCCTTTTAAGATTTATAAACTTACAGAGCCAAAAAAAAAGAAAGAAAGAAAAAGAAAAAGAAAAAAAAAGGACATCCAAACTAAATAAAGCATTTAAAAACGAAATATATACTTTTAGAAACGCTATTTAAAATGCGAAGTTAATAACTGGAGATTCTTTGGATGAAGGGAGGAATTTCTCTAAAATGGCTTCAAACCATTTCTCGGTCTCTTCTGATAGCACAGCAAAGAATCATGCTGAAGATCATACCAAAGATCTGAAAAAGAAATAATATATATATGTATATATTTTGCAGAATTTTTCACAGGCTGCAAGGCAAACCAGTAAATTTATCCTTTTTTTTTTTTTTTGAAGCAATTTGAAATATTAGTAAACGTTAAGGAGCCAGTTCAACGTTTCAAGACTTGGTCCTTTAAGTTTAAAGTAAATATTGACAAGAGTTCTTTGGCAGAGTCTACCGTCTAAAAATAAACGGAAACGTAACTACTTAAACCAACAGTCTGAAAATTCGGAGGAAGGTTGCATTCATGTTTAGTTGTAGCGTAGTTGAGCCACACCTGAGAGGAGAATCAGGGTATTTGAGAGAACTAGGAATTTTAGGAACTAGGTATGTCTAAGACTAATGAAGAGAAGGATTGGGAGGGGGGGGGTTAATGATAGCTGTCTTATTTTAGTTTTAAAATAAGACAGCTTATAATTTTTTGTTGCTCTTCTCCGTACTCTTTCCCGAGTCTCAACATCTTTTTTATATTGTGGTGACCAGAACTAGACACAGTATTCCAAGTATGGTCTTACTAAGACTTTGTAAAGCGGTACTACAACTTCACGTGATCTTGATTCTATCCCTCTCTTAATGCAGTTTAGGATTGCATAGGCTGCCGCACACTGTTGACTCATATTTAAGTGATTGTCTACTAGGATTCCAAGATCTCTCTCACAATTGCTGGCATTAAGCCCAGTTTCACCTAGTCTATAGCTGTACAATTGTTTGTTTGTTTTTCTTACTTCAATGTAAAACCTTACTTTTATCTATGTTGAATTTCATTTTGTTAAATCGGGCTCAGTGTTCTTCCACGAACCTTATGCGGAAGGCATGGTTCCCGTCATCAACTGATGCTTGTAGTCTTCCACTTGGCCAATTTACATATTTCATAAAACAAATGCCCTATTTGCCATTAAGTCAGGATCCAAATGGTATACAACAGTCACAACTTACCATCACCACAGCAACTCCAATGCCAACGGCTGCGATCAGATTCATCTTGGTTTTGAAGAAATTATCAATAGCTGAAGGACAAGGCTGGAAGAGAAAGGGATTGTATCCTTTGATTTAAATGGCACACTCAAAATATTTTGGATGTCATTTTTGGAATACTCTTGCTTAAGAGTACCGTGTCCTGGCCGCCATCTTTTAAAAAATATTTTCCATTGGCCTACACCAGAGGGGTCTCAAACTCGATTTCATTGAGGGCCGCATCAGGGTTGTGTTTGACTTCAGGGGGCCAGCTTGACGTCACTCGTGTTGGGGGCACTTGTGGTGGCCCAGTGCTAAGGCAGGACTTCCCTCAGACCCTCTCATTATAATCTCTCTCCTTCCTTCCTTCCTTCCTTCCTTCCTTCCTTCCTTCCTTCCTTCCTTCCTTCCTTCCTTCCTTCCTTCCTTCCTTCCTTCCTTTTCCCTCCCTCTTCATTCTCCTTTCTTCTTCCTTCCCCTCTTTTCTTATTTTTCCTTTCTTGCTCTCTTCCCATCTTTCTTTTTCTTTTACCTCCACTGTTCTGACCCAGCTCCCCAAACACCACACACCCTCTGAAGTTAAAACAATGATTCCTTTATTAGGAGCGCCAGCAGCCCCAGCAAAAGGTTTCTCTCTCAACGCAGGCTAACAAGTCTGTCCATCTGGAAGATGAATACTGCCACATCTATTCATCTCCGCCCGCTGCCTTTTATCCCCTGAGCTAGGGTGGGGCTTTGCTAGCAGTGGTGACTCATCCATCCCAAGGACCAGCCCATAGGTTTCCACTGCTCTCCTCTCCTCTGCCTTCTATGCATTCGCGCGTCAGGCACTGGACCCAGCTGTTCCTCCTCTTCCTCATCAGCCACCTCCAGACCTGGGGGCTGTTCACTCTCCATCTGAGTGCTGACAGACGGCCCAGCCTCCACCTCTGTCTCTCTCTCTCTCTGCCAGCTCCATTCCCTCTTCCCCCTCAGAGCTCTCAGGTTGCCTGGATGCTGACCCTGACTCCCACACCTCCTCCTCCTCCTCTGATTTGGTTGCTGGAGTGACTGGTGGCTGACAGGCCACAACATCCACACTCCAACCAGGATGAAAGGAAAACACTGTGGAGTGTCAGGTTTCGAGGTCGTCTCAAATAAATTGCATTTCAAACAAAGTCTTTAAAGAAAAACTCCCATTTATTAAGCACAACATTCTAACTCCGACTCCATCACAGCCAACACTGACTTCCAGACCCAAAACCCTCCCTTTCTGTTCCCCACTCCCCTGCACTCATTGGCCATCTTCCAAGTCACTCTACCCTTAATCTACTGCTCCAGCTCAAAGGAATTTCCCCCCTCCCATCCCATCTCCTAGGGGATATTATCTCCAGGGAAAATAAGTAGGTGAAAAGTCAAACGTCCCTTTCCAGACGCCTCCGCTTCTCCTTCTTATGTCAGCACTAGAGTAAACGCAGCTTGAAGTGCTGACATGGAGTCTGCCTCATTCATGGATTGAATCGGCAACTTCAACTGGAATATATTCCATAAAATGTGGACACAGTTTCCCCGAACTGAAAATGGTCACTCAAGGCATTTTCTCACTCCTGCTTTCCAGACAAATAGCTGGTAGCCTCTGCCTGAATATATCTATGGGGAACCCAACGGCCCCCTGATCATTGGTTTAGGCCAGGGGTCCCCAACCCCCGGTCCGTGGCATGCCAGAAACTGGGCTGCGCATTCCATCCATGGAATGCAGGCAGCAATGCAACATTCCGGTCTGAAAAAAAATCTCTTTCCATGGAACCAGTCCCTGGTGCGCAAACGTTTGGGGGCCATTGGTTTAGGCTCTTCTTATTGCTAAGGGTTCTGGTTTTTTTTTTTCCCCAGTAATATTTTCAAATATTCAGTAAGTATTTGCATTTTTAAAATCAGTTATTCTGCTCCTGCATTCTGAATTGAGAAAGAGAGACAGAGAGAATGAAAAAGAAAGAAAGAGAGAGAGAGAGAGAGAGAGAGAGAAAGAGAAAAAGACAAGGCGAGTAAGAGAAAGAGAGGGAGAGGGAGAGAAAAGAGAAAGAGAAAAGAGAAGGAGAGAAAGAGAGAGAAAGAGACAGGGAGAGTTAAAAAGAAAAAAGAGAGAGAGAGAAGAGAGAGAGAGAAACAGGAAGACAGAAAGTGAGAGAAAGAGAGGGAGAGAGAAAGAGAAAAAGATAGAATTACAATTCCTACAAATTGCAATGAAACTTTCATTCACAACCACCCTTGTTCTTGCACGCACAGAGACCTCAATAGCTTTGGGAAGTGGGATTACCACTCAGATCCTTGGACCTTCTAACCCGATATAAACCCAAAGTATTATTTGCTTCTCTAAACAAATAAAATAAAATAAAAAATCTGAGAATGCATGATATCCGCAAGTCAAAATACAAATTTACATTTTCCACCCCAATACGTACGTCGGGATTTTCAGGACAGGTATCCGCATATTCAGGTTCGCGAATGCCAGACGGACCACAGCAATTAAACTACAGCAAAAAGAAACAGAAGAGTTATTTTTTGGGCAGTGGTTTGCTCTCCAAACTTGTTTAAATATAGCTTCTGAACGTTTCGCTGCCAGACTAGGTAACGTCATCAGCTGGATTGTCATGCCCCAGCGTATAACTTTTATATAGTTGCTCTCTATCCCCATTTAGTGGCCGGAGGGACAAATATGCCCCAACATACAATCTTTATATACTGTTGTTCCTCTCTAGCCCCATCTAGTGGCCGGAGAGACAAATACCACTTATGTTGTTTGAAGCTGACCCAACCCCTTTACCCATCAGCCCACACTCTCAAAACAAGTGCACGTTCGGAAGCTGGACTCCATTTCCTTTAGCATTTGGAGAAGGCAGAAGCACAAAGATGAATCCATCTTAATCTGTGACACATGGTCATCCAAAGGACAAACCAACATCTCTCACACAGAGCACCTCTGGTGAGATTTAGATTGCTTGTATTTATTAATAGTTATGTTCAGCAGTAACCCAATACTGCCTATCTAGTATTTGGTTCTCATTGTATGTATCCCTATTTTCCCCAGTTTCGCCATATCCTGTTCTTTCAATAAAGCATTCCGATCTACGCAGATGGTCTGTTTCTTTCTTTTTTTTAAATCAAGTTTTATTGGTCCCCACCCCCACCCCACATTCACCCACCTTTTTTGAACAGAGTATTAGGCGTATCTTATCTTATACAATTTATCAAATTCGAATACATTTTACTCAATTGCAGTTTTTGCCACAATTTTCTTTTTTCCCTTTTGTTAATCATATCTCAATATTTCTTGGCTTTCTTATATAAACAACATCTTCATTTGCCCTCAAATTCTAATTTTCCTGCTTATTCATATTTATTCTCTTTTATTCTTTAACAATTCATTCTTTATCTTAATATATTTGTGTTTGTTCGGGGTTGCCTTTCTTCCATTTCATCTTTTTTTATTGTACAGCAATCTTTCTCCTCCAACCTACCATCTCCCTCTTTTCTTTCTTTCCTACTTTCTCTTCTCCTCCTCTTCTTCTCTTATCTACTTCCCCTCCCCTTCTCCTTCTCCTCCTCTCTTCCTCCCTCTCTTACCCTCTCTCCTACTCTAATTTCCCTTCCCTTCCTTCCTCCCTACTCTTCCTTCCCTCTCTCTCCTTCTTCTTCCCTTCTCCTCATCTCTCTCTATTGCTGTATTCATCTTCAATTTAATATTTTCCACTATGGAGTCCAGGCAACCCGATCTTTCATTTATCAAGTATATTTCACACAATTCCTCTTATCTTTTTAATTATAAACAGTATATTTCATCTTATTCTATTTTTCCCTTTAAATTTTTCACCCAAACAATCTTCCAATCCTTTTATCTTCTTAACTTTTAACAATAGGTTAAAGGTACAGAACGAGGATTTTCTGGCCCCATTCTTCTTTAACTTATGAATGTGTTGTGTGCCAGTGGAGTCAGCTGGTTGTGTGATTCGTTTGTTCGCTTGGAGCTATACTTAAATTCTGAGCAGCTGATTGGTTCTCTATACGGGTCTGGTTTCTTATGTATTCCTATGCTGGATCTAGATCAGGGGTGTCAAACTTGATTTCATTGAGGGAAAGATGTGTTTGACCTTGGGGAGGGCTGGGGGGGGCATGGCCAGCTCAAAATCACTTGTGTCAGGGGCACCTGTGGTGGACCAAGCACTCTGCCAACGAAAACGGGCTCCCAAGTTCCGTTTTCACCTGCAATCCTCTGCCAGTGAAAACGGAGCTCGGGAGGGCCACCCCACGGCCCTTGTGAGCTCCATTTTCACTGGCAGAGGCACCGCGAGCCTTCACTGTTTCCAGGGCGGCCCTGTGGGCCTGATGTAAGCACTTCGTGGACTGGATCTGCCCCCCGCGCGGAGTTTGACATCCCTGATCTAGATCAATATACTTGTTAATTGCTCCTTTGGTAGAATATACCGGGCTTCAATAAATTCGTATTTGTGGCGCTTGTTGGCATAGCCAATCATTTTTGTTCCTTCCCAATCATGTTGTTTATCATCGATGTGGTTTGAGATTGGGGATTATTGGTCGTGCCGTTTAACTGATAGCTGTTGTTCACGAACCTTGTTGTTTGTCCAGAAACGAGGTGCAAGAACAACCCTGGTGGCGTGACACCCCCCCCCCCAGGGAGAATCGATACGACATCCTTTTTTCATCTCCCCACCCATCTAACAACTCTGTAGCAATGTGACCGGGCATTAGTGGTAAAATGTAAAATTTGTTACTACCGGTTCTGTGGGTGTGGCTGAAGAGGTTGTAAAAAAAAAGGTTTTAAAGCCTCTGACGATCCCAGCTGACTTGGCTGATTGGCAGAAGCTTTCTTTCTTTTTTTTAAAAGCCTCTGACGATCCCAGCTGACTTGCCTGATCGGCAGAGGCTTTTTTTCCCTTTAAAAACATTTTTTCTATAACCTCTTCGGCCGAAGATGTTGTAGAAAAAAATGCTTTTAAAAGCCTCTGATGATCCCAGCTGAGCCGCGTGATCATCAGAGGCTTTTTTTTTTTTACTTTTAAAAGCATTTTTTCAGCCAAAGAGGTTGTAGAAAAAATGCTTTTAAAATTAAAAAAAAAGCCTCTGATGATTGCGCGGCTCAGCTGGGCAATGGAGGGGGGGAGCAGGAATTTTTGCTACCGATTCTCTGAACCACCCACCTCCATCGCTACTGGATCGGGCGATCTGGTCCGAACCAGGAACATTTCATCCCTGCCGGGCATCTATAATGCACTGCTGATATAAATCCAAGGATTGAGATGCCCTTCCACACCTAATAAAGATATTTCTTAAATGCTAATGTGAGGTGCAAGAAATCAGTAACTGGGCTTGTTTTTGGCATGTACTTTTAACAGTTTTCACTGATGGGTTCCCCGTTTGTAACGCTCTTGGACAAGGAAAAATCAATGAAGGAAGAGCCAAGTTTGCTTAACGATCACATGATTCACTGCAGAGATTCGCTGAACAACAGTGGCGAAAAGGTTGTAAAGTGAGACGTAAAGAAGAGAAGCAAGGCCCTTCTCTTAACAATGGCTAAGAGCTGGGACTAAAACTTCAGAGAGGTAGTCCACCTTGATTAGGGTTAGAGACTGGGTTTCCCTTGAAGCTGCTCTCTAAGAAATGCCCTGAGCCCAGAATTGAGATTACAGTCACCACAATCAAATATAAACTTACTGTGAGATGGAAGGCCTTTAGACTGGCTCTCACATTTGGGTCCTTCCGTTTGTCAAATAAGGAATCATAAAGTTTCTGTATTTCTCGAGGGACCTGACAAAACAGAAGATAAAAGGAAAAAGTTTGTAGCTCAGGGTTGAAACAGAGAGATCCTTGGTGCTCTCTGACTTTGATTGTTTTCTCACAGACGTTTCATTACCATACTGTTCTGCCCCAGCTACGGACCCCAAAGAACGCAGCACACACAAACTCTGTACCAAATTCAATTTACTAAAATAACTCAGTCTTTTTCAAAACTTAATAATAAACTTTCTTAACAGCCTACAAGAAACCAAAGATAAAGCAATCACAATCTTACTATGGTTGGCAGAAAGCCCAGAAGCAATTTGCAGAGAATCCAGACGCGAAGGAGAGTGAACTAAAGTTGTTCCCTACAAATTGCTTCAGTCGGCGTTCCTCCTTAAATAGGCTAAGGGAGTGGCCAATTAGCTCCAAGCCTTACTCTCGAGGAGACCTCCTCCTGAGGAGCCACTCCTGCCTTTTGGCAGCTCTGCACGCCCGTGCATCGAGAAGAGGCTCCTCCTCTTCATCCTTTTCACTTTAAGGAGCTTCTGGAGGTTCTGAAGGCCCTGGCTGAATCCCTGCCTCTGGCACCACATCTTCTCCAGCCTCCTCACTGTCCGACTCGAGTGTCAGCTGCACAGGCTGTTGGCGCAGCACCACACCAGCCTCCTCGCTGTCAGAGTCAGCTACAATCCGTACAGGCCGCTGATGGGCCACAACACATACTAGGTAACATCCTCAGTGTTACATCAGGACAGCGAGAACAATTAACAGCTTGCCGTCAGAAGTTGTGGGTGCTCCATCACTGGAGGTTTTTAAGAAGAGACTGGACAGTCACTTCTCTGGAATGGTATAGGTTCTCTTGCTTGAGTAGGGAGTTGGATTAGAACAGGGGCCCCCAATCAGCAGCCTGGCCTGTTGGGGAACCAGGCTGCACTAACAGTGGGTGAGCGCATGAATTTTCATTTGTGTAAGAGGTGGGGTATGTGTGCAAGCATCCCCTCCTCCCTATTGCCGCGGGGCCGCAGAGCCAAAAAGCTTGGAGGCCGCTCCATTAGAAAACCTCCAAGGCCCCTTCCAACTCTATTATTCTGTTATTCAGCACCAAGGACCAGTGGTGGGTTTCATAATATTTTACTACCGGTTCTGTGGGTGTGGCTTGGTGGGCGTGGCTTGGTGGGCGTGACAGGGGAAGGATACTATAAAATCTCCATTCCCACCCCACTCCAGGAGAAGGATACTGCAAAATTCCCATTTCCTCCCGATCAGCTGGGACTTGGGAGGCAGAGAATAGATGGGGGCGGGGCCAGTCAGAATTTTTACTACCGGTTCTCCGAACTACTCAAAATTTCCGCTACAGGTTCTACAGAACTGGTCAGAACCTGCTGAAACCCACCTCTGCAGCAAAGGTATATTTGTGTCTGGCTTCCTTGATTCAGAAAAAAACAAACAAACAATGTAAACCAGAATAACATAACTAGTCCGGTCAATTTTGGATATCTTTAGAGTTTTGTTGTCCTCAGTTTGAACTGTGGCTCCCCACCCCCCTCACCCCGAACCACGAGGACACGCTGCCGAATTTCTGAAGGATACGTATTGGAAAGTTCTCCTACCTTTTCTTTGTTGGAAAATCCCAAGATGGCAGCTGCGACTTCAAGAGCAAAAATGACGAGAAGGAAGGTGAAAAACTAAGGAAGAACAAGAAGAGACATTTGTAGTGAGGCCATCATGACTGAACATTTTGGACCAACGCAGGAGGATTACTTAACCGTCTTACAGTTCCCAGGATAACATTTAAACACTGAATGCACTTTGTATGTTTTGTCTCGGCTAAACAAGCAAAGGCTTCACGGATGAGTCAAGTGACTTGTTAGGGTAGCCAGATGGGCTGAAAGTAAATATTTTGGCATATAAGGATGAGAAGACACATCATTTCAGTTTTTATACCGTCTTTCCTTTCAGAGACATTCAGAGCAGGGTACCTCCAAAAAAAGGCTAACAACCAACTCTAAGAACAGTTTGATGAAAGCAATTGACCAAAAGAAGCTCCTTTAAACTCAGCCAATCAATGGAGAGTCTTAAAAGGGCAGTAAAATAGCAGCCATTCATCAAGCTGAAGACTGAGCCAGACAGTGAGTAGCACACTTAGCTACTCTTAGCTACCACGTAGAGAGGAATAAGGCAGGGGTGAAATGCTCCTGGATTGGACCGGATCGCCCGATCCGGTAACGATTTTTCCCTGTGGTTCGTCGATCTGGTAGCGATTGCTGCCCAGGTGTCATTACTTCCTGGTTTTAACCAGGAAGTAATGTTTTTTTTTTACCTTCTGTGCACACGCAGAAGTTTTTGCACATGCCCAGAAGGTCTGCGCACGCATGTGATGCATACGCTTCTGAACCGGTAAGGAAAGTAAGTAGATTTCACCCCTGGAATAAGGCCTCCTGCCTTGGACAGGTGTTTGGACTCACTAGAAAGACCTCCAAGGTCACTTCCAGCTCTGTGATTCTATGACGCACTTAGAGAATAGCTTCATAGTGAGGTCTTGGACACTGAAGCTTTCACATCAACTTTTCTAATTGAAAAAATTTTCTGTTTTTTTCTCTTGGCATTGGGAGAGCTTAGTCACAACAAACAAATGTCCAGGGCTGGCAACATCCTAGATTTGCTGCAATCCTTTGGAGCAGAGGTGTCAAACGCAAGGCCTCAAGGCCCTCCCAAGCTCCGTTTTCGCTGGCAGAGGGTTGCAGGAGGCCATCACACCTGAAAACAGAGCTCAGGAGCCTGTTTTCGCTGGCAGAGCGCTCCGGCCACCACAGGTGCCCCCGACATGAATGACGTCAAACTGGCCATGCCCCCCCCAAGGTTAAACACAACCCTGATGCGGCCCTCAATGAAATCGAGTTTGACACCCCTGCTTTGGAGGTGGGCGGGAGTTAACGCAACTTCTCTTAATGGTCACACTGGTAAAAAAACACAAAGATGGGAAAACCTTTGTCTTTATCTATGGAGATTCAAGGTTTTGGTTACCACCTTTAGAGCGCTCCATGGCTTAGGACCTGGTTACCTACGGGACCGCCTACTATCACCAATAGCCTCCCACCGGCCGGTACGCTCTCATAGAGAGGGGCTCCTACGGGTGCTGTCAGCCAAACAATGTCGACTGGCGGCCCCTAGGGGGAGAGCCTTCTCTGTGGGGGCACCTACGATCTGGAATGAGCTCCCCCCGGAGATACAGAGGATCCCGGATCTGCGCACCTTCTGCCGCGCTTTGAAGACCTTTTTATTCCACCAGGAGGGCCTGGCCTAATCTTTTCCCTCTTTTCTTTTTAATATGCAAATTTTAATCTGGTTTTTAAATGATTGGGGTGTTTTAAATCTGTCTGGGCCAAATTTGTTTAATTCGGTTTTATTCTGTTTTTTAAATTTTGTATTTATGTATTTTATTGTTTGGCTGTTCACAGGGCGGTATACAAATCAAATAAAGATAAAGAAAGAAAGAAGACAGATTCTCCGTCATCCAAGTCACGGTTGCCCCAAAGGTCCTTTTTTTTCAAGAGGCAACTGGATTTTCTGGGTTTTTTTCTTTGAAGACATTTCGCTTCTCAACCAAGAAGCTTCTTCAGCTCTGACTGGATGGTGGGGAAATGGAAGGATTGATACTCCTTGCAGACAGTTGGTCATTTGCATCCTTTTAGAGAGTCCTTGAGGCCACCTGGAGGTTTATCTGTGTCCTCAGGGTCACCCGAGTCGTGCAAATGGGTGTGGAGACTTCTGGGAACTGCTGGAAGGGCTGTGTTTCTGCAGGACGTTTTCTGCCCTGCGTCCCTTCAATGTTGAACGCAGGTGCAGGCTGTTAGGCATGAGTCTGCGTTGCCTGCATCTCAAAGCGCAAATCGTTCCTGTAGTCTGCACTTTTTCTGGTCTATTCAGGTGACCCCGAGACACAGACAAACCTCCAAGTGGTCTCAACGACTATTTAAAAAAATGCAAATGACCAGCTGTCTGCAAGGAATATAAATCCTTCCGTTCACCATCATCCAGGGATGGGCTGTTAAGGGGTTCGGAGGGGTTCGGGAGAACCTCTAGCTAAGATTCTGTGCAGTTCAGAGAATCCCCAAATCCCACTCCTGGCTGGCCCCATCCACCTGGCCCCACCCCTCCCAGGAGTCCCCATGGGGCCCATTTTGGATGCAGGTAAGTGCAGGGTGTACACGGAGGTTCGGGGAGGGCGAAAAACAGGCCTATCGGAAGTTTGGGAAGGGCCTCCGGAGCCTGGGGAGGCCATTTTCGACCTCCCGGAGGCTCGAAAAAAGCCTCCAGAGCCTGGGGAGGGTAAAAATGACCCCCCCTGCCGCCGCCATTGTGCAGGATGCTGACTAGGCCACGCCCACCATGGCCACGCCCACCCAGCAACCAGGCAGAGAACCCCTTTCTAAAATTTTTGAAGCCCACCCCTGCCACCATCCAGTCAGAGCTGAAGAAGCTTCTTGGATGAGAAGCAAAACGTCTTCAAAGAAAAAAAAACAGAAAGTCCAGTTGCTTCTTGAAAAAAAGCACCTTCGGCACTTCGGTTTTGTCTTTTTTGTTCTCAAGCAGGGAAAGCTTACGTTTGTTTTTCCAAGTCCCAATCTGGATCTGAGCTTCCAAATTGATCTCTCTCTCTCTCTCTCTCTCTCCCTCCTTCCCTCCCTCCCTCCCTCCCCCCTCTCTCTCAAATGATCTGGGCCAAGATCAGACCATCGTCTTTGCAAAAAAACTTCCTGCTGAAAAGCAGGGAGAAGTTATGCAAATAGGAACCAGTTCTGTGGCACAGACAAAATCCTAACACACATCACTCGCTGCGTTTGGAGCCTCTCTGGGCCATGCGTAATGAATTAAACATGTTTCCAAAGGCTCTATTTTTAGACTGGGGGAAAAAAATGTGAAAGCTCGAGGAGGGAAACGGTCCAACTTTCTCACCCTGGTGTGTGTGTGTGTGTGTTTGTGTATGTCGGTGTGAAGACTTACCAAGCCAAGCATACACTGGGACTCCTGTATTGCTCCGCAGCATCCCAAGAAGCCAACCAGCATGATGAGGGTACCAGCACCGATGAGAATGTAAACCACTATGGAGGAAAAGGAGGAGAAGGAGGAGGAGAAAGAGGAAGAGGGAGCAATAGGAGGAGGAAGAGGGAAGAAGAGGAAAAGGAAGAGGGGGGAGGGGAGGGGAGGAGGAAGAGGAAAGGACAAGGAGGAGGAAAGGAGAAGGGGAGGGGGAGAAGGAAAAGGAGGAGGAGGAGGAAGAAGAGAGAAGGAGAATGAGATGGAGGAGAAGGAGAAGGAGAAGGAGAAGAAGAAGAGGAGAGAGGGAGAAGAAGAGAAGGAGAAGAAGAGAAGGAGGAGAAGGAGAAGGAGAAGAGGAGGAGGAGGAGGAGGAGGAGAAGAAGAGGAGGAGAAGGAGAAGAAGAGGAGAAGGAGAAGAAGAGGAGGAGAAGGAGAAGAAGAAGAGGAAGAGAAGAAGAGGAGAAGGAGAAGAAGAGGATGAGGAAGAGGAAGAGGAGAAGGAGTAGGAGAAGGAGAAGGAGGAGGAGGAGAAGAAGAGGAGAAGAAGAGGAGGAGGAGGAGGAGAAGAGGAGGAGGAGGAGAAGAGGAGGAGGAGGAGGGGGAGGGGGAGAAGAAGAGGAAGAGGAGGAGGAGGAGGAGGAGGAGAAGGAGAAGAAAAAGAATTGTTATAACACATGGAAACTGCTAAGGTCCTTAATCCTTTGGGCACCTTCTGTTAATGAGTTCAACCAAAGCAGCATTGACCTGGCAAGGAAGGACACCTAGCTCTGGTTTTCTGAAGGCCTGACTGGGGTTCCTTCTGTTTGTGGCTCTGCTCCCGGCCATCATCCGTGTCTTAACTGCATTTACACCAATGGCTGTCATCTTTCCTTGCACCGCCTAATTACTTTGGTGGTCCTTTTTGTCCCTTCTTCTCATGTGGAATGATGAGCACTTCGGCCTAGTGGTTAGGGTGCTAGCCTAGAAACGAGGAGGCTGTGAGTTCTAGTCCTGTCTTAGCTAGAAAAGACAGCTGGGTGACTGCGAGCCAATCACTAAGAGACTATGAGTTCTAGTCCCACCTTAGGCAGGAAAGCCAGCTGGGTGACTTTGGGCCAATCACCAGGAGACCGAGAGTTCTAATCCCGCCTTAGGTATGAAAGCCAGCTGGGTGACTTTGGGCCAATCACCAGGAGACCGAGAGTTCTAATCCCGCCTTAGGTATGAAAACCAGCTGAGTGACTTTGGGCCAATCACCAGGAGACCGAGAGTTCTAATCCCGCCTTAGGTATGAAAGCCAGCTGGGTGACTTTGGGCCAATCACCAGGAGACCGAGAGTTCTAATCCCGCCTTAGGTATGAAAGTCAGCTGGGTGACTTTGGGCCAATCACCAGGAGACCGAGAGTTCTAATCCCGCCTTAGATATGAAAGCCAGCTGAGTGACTTTGGGCCAATCACCAGATTTGTGAGTTCTAATCCCGCTTTAGGTATGAAACCAGCTGAGTGTCTTTGGGCCAATGACCAGATTTGCAAGTTCGAATCTCACCTTAGGCAGGAAAGCTGGCAGGGTGACTTAGGGCCAGTCCCTCTCTCTCAGCCCAACCTACCTCACAAGGTTGTTATTGTGGCCAAAACAGAAAAAAGGAGTATAATGTATGTCTGCCACCTTGATTTGCTTCTAAAGTATTAAAGGCAGGCTAAAACTCTAATCAATGAACAAATAGGCTCCCCACTGCAATCGCTTATCAAAATTCACTCACCAGACCTACCGTTTTAAATTTCTTTTCTAACGATTTCCAAGATGGAAATAGGCCATTTTCTGAAGGGCAACTGTGCGTCTATTTATTTAATGAAAAGAAGGACTAGGGGAGACATGATAGCAGTCTTCCAATATCTCAGGGGCTGCCACAAAGAAGAGGATGTCAAGCTATTCTCCAAAACCTCTGGAGGCAGGACAAGAAGCAATGGATGGAAACTGGTCAAGGAGAGAAGCAACTTAGAACTAAGGAGAAATTTCCTGACAGTTAGAAAAATTAATCAGTGGAACAATTTATATTCCAGAAGTTGTCAATGATCCAACACTGGAAGTTTTTAAGAAGATGTTGGATAATCATTTGTCTGGAGTGGTGTAGGGTTTCCTGCCTAAGCAGGGGTTTGGACAAGAAGACCTCCAAGGTCCCTTCCGACTCTGTTATTCTATTCTATTCTATTCTATTCTATTCTATTCTATTCTATTCTATTCTATTCTATTCTATTCTATTCTATTCTATTCTATTCCATTCCATTCCATTCCATTCCATTCCATTCCATTCCATTCCATTTTGCAGAATTGTTTACCAGGATAAACAATACTACCATAGCAGCTTCAGCTATTATTCTCTTCCATCCCCCCCACTTCCACCTGCAAAAACCAGTTGCACATATTTTTTTTTCCCCTCACATAAAGGAAATCAAGGACGTTTGCTTGCAAAATGCAAGTAGAAAGCATTTTATCAGTTCCTGGCTGTCTGCTTTGCAAACATTCTTTTATTATCTTTAGGAAACCACTTCCTGGTTGACTTCAAAGGAAATCATGAGTGTTTTCTGGGCATGCCTTAAAAAAAAAAAAATGCTGCAGGAGACCTCACACAAACTCTTGCCGCTGAAACAATAACAAGAAAAAAGATTTTGTCTTTGTTTGGAAGAGCTAGCTAATGTTTGTGCGTGCCACTTTTTTTGTTTTCAAGTTCACACAGAAGCTTGAAAGAAAAGCACCAATTATCAGCGGATAATTTTGCTCAGGTCAGCACTGCTCGGGAAACTCTTTCACCGCCCTCGTTCAGGGTTATTTGTGAGACATTTTCTTGCATTAAAATTGGTTTTTATTCCAATGACCAGCACTGTATCATGTTTCCCCGAAATTAAGACCCTGTCTTATATTTTTTTGAACCCTGAAAATAAGCGCTTGGCCTTATTTTCGGGGAGGTCTTATTATTTTGGGGCGTGTGGAGCAAGACGGGGTTCCTCTTGCCGTCTTACCTGATTTTCAGCTCTGTCTCCCTAACCCTAACCAGAGGAAATGGCGGGAACAAGTTGCACATGCGTTTAAATATTTTTAGGGAGGGCTTATTTTCGGAGGGGGGTATTTTAGCACATTTACTGAAAAGTCCGATTGGGCTTATTATCAGGGGATGTTTTATTTTCAGGGAAACAGGGTATTTGTCAGGAATTTAAAAAGAAAATTAAAACAGACGAACAATCCTGAAATGTGTTCAACTTTAAAAGGAATTCTACAATCCCCAAAGCCAAAACCTCTGGCTTCTCCACAGGGAAAATAAAACCTTGCCAGCCTGGAATGAAAAGAATTTGAAATGTCCGGGTTTTGAAAAAAGCTCAGCCTAAACCAAAATTTTGGCCACTGGTAGCTGGACCAGGGCTGCAGAAATCCAACTAGTTAAAAAAAAATCTCTGTATCATTTTGCAGCCTTTGATGTTTCTCTGTATATGTGGGTATGTGGGTATATGCATAATGATTATCTTTTGAGAGCTGAATGCAATGAAATTTCATTTTAATGTAATCTATTCCATTCCATTCCATTCCACATTTTCTATTCTATTCTATTCTATTCTATTCTATTCTATTCTATTCTATTCTATTCTATTCCATTCCATTCCATTCCATTCCACTCCACTCCACTCCACTCCACTCCACTCCATATTTTCTATTCTATTCTATTCTATTCTATTCTATTCTATTCCATTCCATTCCATTCCATTCCATTCCATTCCATTCCATTCCACTCCACTCCACTCCACTCCACTCCACTCCACTCCACTCCTATTCTATTCTATTCTATTCTATTCTATTCTATTCTATTCTATTCTATTCTATTCTATTCTATTCTATTCCATTCCATTCCATTCCATTCCATTCCATTCCATTCCATTCCACTCCACTCCACTCCACTCCACTCCACTCCTATTCTATTCTATTCTATTCTATTCTATTCTATTCTATTCTATTCTATTCTATTCTATTCTATTCTATTCTATTCTATTCTATTCCATTCCATTCCATTCCATTCCATTCCATTCCATTCCATTCCACTCCACTCCACTCCACTCCACTCCACTCCTATTCTATTCTATTCTATTCTATTCTATTCTATTCTATTCTATTCTATTCTATTCTATTCTATTCTATTCTATTCTATTCCATTCCATTCCACTCCACTCCACTCCACTCCACTCCACTCCACTCCATATTTTCTATTCTATTCTATTCTATTCTATTCTATTCTATTCTATTCCATTCCATTCCATTCCATTCCATTCCATTCCATTCCACTCCACTCCACTCCACTCCTATTCTATTCTATTCTATTCTATTCTATTCTATTCTATTCTATTCTATTCTATTCTATTCTATTCTATTCTATTCTATTCTATTCTATTCCATTCCATTCCATTCCATTCCATTCCATTCCATCCTGTGGTGAAATTCATTTTTTTTACTACCAGTTCTGTGGGTATGGCTTGGTGGATGTGGCAGGGGAAGGATACTGCAAAATCTCCATTCCCACCTCACTCCAGAGGAAGGATACTGCAAAATCCCCATTTCCTCCCCACTCTTGGGGGGAAGGATATTGCAAAATCTCCATTCCCACCCCACTCTGGGGCCAGCCAGAGGTGGCATTTGCCGGTTCTCCGAACTACTCAAAATTTCCGCTACCGATTCTCCAGAACCTGCTGGATTTCACCCTTGATCCCATCCCATCCCATCCTATTTGTATTTCTCCTGCTCACATTAAGTCATTTTATCTTCTTGTACACTGGGGAGCTTACAGCCAATGTTATGGATACCGTCCAGCCCTCCACTTAAGGATCATCTTCCATTCCCCACACATTATAGAAGCCATCCAAGGCTCTTCCCTGGATAAAGCTGGGCAAATATTTGTTTTCCTGGGGGTTAAATTCTCCTCCTTATTTTTCCAACTGATGAATCCTCCAGGGAAAGATCGAAGGCAAACGAGGTCCAGGCCGAAGAAGAACTTCATGGCTTCAAAATCTAAGGGACCGGTTTGGACAAAACTCAGCAGCACTTTTTTGTGCGGCTGTTGATAAAAATAACATCCGATGACGGATATTGCACAAGAAGGAGAAGAAGATGAATGTTGCAAGGAATGTGGCCATCGATGGGGCCCTTAAGAAGGACAAAGTCGTGGATTAAGTTTCGTGGAAGCTACAGAGACATTTAATATACTGGTGAGTTTTGTTGGTGGAGTCAGGAATACAAGTAGTCCTTGATGTACAATAGTTCATTTAAGGACTATTCAAAGTTACACCGGCACTGGAAAAAGCGACTTATGACCGTTTTTCACACTTACAGCTGTTGCAGCATCCCCATAGTCACGTGATCAAAATTCAGACATTTGCAACGGACTCATATTTATGACGGTTGCAGTGTCCTGAGGGTCCTCCGATCCCCTTTTGCGACCAACTGACGAGCAAAGTCAACAGGGAAGCCAGATTCGCTTAACAAACGTGTCACTAATTTAACAACTGTAGCGATTTGCTTAACAACTGTGGCTGGGAAGGTCGTAAAATGGGACAAAAATTCACTTGACAAATGTCTCATTAGCAACAAAAATTTGGGGCTCTATTGTGGCCGTAAGTTGAGGACCAACTGTCTTCTGGGACTGCAAAGATGGGGCTAAGGTTGGTTGAAGTGTGCAGATGGAGAGAATATGAGATTATGGCCAATATAGCAATTGGCCATAGCAATAGCACTTAGACTTACCGTGTTTCCCCCAAAATAAGACCCTGTCTTATATTTTTTGAACCCCAAAATAAGCAGTTGGCCTTATTTTTGGGGAGGTGTTATTATTTTGGGGTGCATGGTGCACGATGGGGCTCCTCTTACCGTCTTACCTGATTTCCAGCTCTGCCTTTAAATATTTTCAGGGAGGGCTTATTTTCGAGGGGAGGCTTATTTTAGCACATGCACTCAAAAGCCCGATTGGGCTTATTATCAGGGGATGTCTTATTTTCAGGAAAATAGGGCATATATACCACTTCATAGTGCTTTTACAGCCCTCTCTAAGTGGTTTACAGAGTCAGCATACTGGCCCCAACAATCTGGGTCCTCATTTTACCCACCTTGGAAGGTTGGAAGGTTGAGTCAACCTTGAGCCGGTGAGATTTGAACTGCCGAACTGCAGCTAGCAATCAGCTGAAGTAGCCTGCAGTACTGCACTCTAACCACTGCGCCACCTCGGCTCTTGGTATGATGGACTGTGGACATCACTCTGACCGGCTTACACTCCAGGCGGTCCCAAGTTTGAACAAAAGCATCTGCCACTCATAATCTCTAGTGCAGTATTTTTCAATCTTGGGAAGTTTAAGATAGCTGGGCTTCAAGTCCACCCATCTTAAACCTGCCAAGTGTCAACCCTGAAGCTGACCTGGCCGAAGCCATCTTGGAGGCTTCAGTGTTGCCACACTGGAGCTGAGGGACAGGGAGGAGGGAATTGAGATAGCTGGGGTTTTGTAGCCAAAACAAAATACTTTCCCTTGGGAATCAAGGACATTTCCACAGCTGGTCAGAGAGAGGAGGAGTGAAGTTGCCAGGCAACCAGACGGCATCCTGATTGGACCATGTGACTGAGTGTTTGGGAAAGAGGGAAAACTTTTATTTTTAATTAGGTGAAAACCACGGGAACATTCAGAGTCGGTTTTCACCAGCTCGTGCCAATATGATATGTCCAATAAAACTATTCTTTGAGGAACCTGCTTACCTTGGAGTTCTGTTTGCTACAGGTGTATTACTTGTAAACCTGACACCAAGGTTGAAAAACTACTGTGTTCTGAAAAGGAATATCTGATGTTTAATCCTTGGTCTATGTGCCTAGATTTCCCCCCCCCCCTTGATCTCGCATAATTTAACAGGAACCCAAGCTGAACTCTTGAGATACATTATTTAATTTTCAGCCCTCTCTACACCAGGAGCTTCTTCTTCAATTATTCTCTGCGTCCTCCCAATAAGCCTTAAGAAGCAGCTGCTTCTCTATCCAAACCTGAAGAAGATCTTAATGATTTACCTGTGGTAAAAGCTGTAGTATCTTCTTCTGATTTGAAGATTTCTTTGGTCTGTGGATCAAAGCGAAGCCATAGTCCAATTGCGAGGACAGCTGTGCCAGCAAGCTGTGGAGAAGAGAAGACAAAGAGATTCCATGTTTGACACGGCTTGAATTCACCAGCAGATGGGAAGAAAAATGGTTAGAAGTGGAGGAACATTAAAATGGATCCAATCAAGCCCAAAGAAGCAATCTAGAACTGAGGAGAAATTTCCTGACAGTTAGAACAATTAACCGGTGGAACAACTTGCCTCCAAAAGTTGTGAATTCTCCAGCACTGGAAGTTTTTAAGAAGCGATTGGACAAAACATTTGTTTGAAATGTTATAGGCAGTGGTGGGATTCAGCCGGTTCGTGTGAACCAGTAATTAAATTGCTGGCTGGCCCCACCTCTTCCCGCCACCATGTGCCCCATTTTGGCACCCAGGTAAGTGCAGGGAGACATCCTAGACCCAAAATGGGGGACAGGAGGTGACGCCCCCCGTGGCCCATTTTCGCTCCCAGGAGGCTTCAGGGAGGCCTCCTAGGCCCAAAATGGAGGCGCAGGGATTTTCGCTCTCAGGAGGTTTCAGGGAGGCCTACTAGGCCCAAAATGGAGCACGGGGGACACATCCCCCCCCGCAGCCTGTTTTTGCTCCCAGGGGGGTGCAGGAGGCTGAGTGCTGCCTGTTACACCCCCTGGCCATGCCCACCAAGCCAGGCCCACAGAACTGGTAGTAAAAAAATTTGAATCCCACCACTGGTATAAGGTTTCCTGCCTGAGCAGGGGGTTGGACTAGACGACCTCTAAGGTCCCTTCCAACTCTGTTATTCTAAATTCAAATTAACAGGAGCAACGGAAGCAAGGAAGTGTCATTATCGTGTTGCATCTGCAAAATGAACCCCTGTTTCACCCCACACCAGAGGTGGGTTTCAGCAGGTTCTGACCAGTTCTGGAGAACTGGTAGCAGAAATTTTGAGTAGTTTGGAGAACCAGTAGTAAAAATTCTGACTGGCCCTGCCCCCATCTGTTCTCTGCCTCCCAAGTCCCAGCTGATCGGGAGGAAATGGGGATTTTGCAGTAACCTTCCCCTGGATTGGGTAGGGAATGGAGATTTTACAGTATTCTTCCCCCGCAACGCCCACCAAGCCACGCCCACCAAGCCATGCCATGCCACACCCACCAAGCCACGCCCACAGAACCGGTAGTAAAAAAATTTGAAACCCAGCACTGCCCCACACGATCCGTCTTTCACACGGAGGATGAGAAGGGGAAATCATAACAGCAGATGGCTCAGCCAAAGAATCTACTTCAGGGTGTCAAACTCGATTTCATTGAGGGCCGCATCAGGGTTTTTTTGACCTCAGAGGAGGGGCTGTGTGTGTGTATGTGTGTGGCTGAGGTGGGCGTGGCCAGGGAGGGTGTGGCCAGCTCAACATCACTCATATCGGGGGCGCTTGTGGCGGCCCATGTGCTCCACCAGCGAAAACGGGCTCCCGAGGCCTCCTGCAACGCTCTGCCAGCGAAAACGGAGCTCCGGAAGGACTCAAAGTTTCGTTTTCACTGGCAGAGGCACTGCGGGGCTGGTCCTTTGCTGTTTCCACGGTGGCCCCGTGGGCCTAATCCAGCTCCTGGCCTTGAGTTTGACACCCCTAATCTATATCGTTCTTGGTAGACAAACTGCAATCGCTCCTGTCTTGGCCCATATTCCTCTTTTTTTGCGGTTTTGTCGTGAGGGATTCTTTTTGGTTTCTCTAGGAACGTGACGAGAGCTTGGGAGGGATCAGAGCTAACTATGGGCTTCCTGAACTGTGCCTCCAGGAGTCGTAGAGGGTGGATTGACGTTACACAGGGAAAACAGACCTGGAACTTGGACCTAGTTAAGTACTTATCAAACAGTTCAGCCAGGTGGCATCGTAAAAAACAATAGGCTCTTTATGCAGTTTTTGCAATTACCTGGGAGCCAGCATGGAGGAGACATTCAAGATTTTAAAGTGCACTAACTGTGGATTATACAAACTGTAATGTGAGCTGGGTTTGAGTGACAGCCTGACAGAAAATGGGATTTAACTGCCGATTATGGGAAATTTTTTTTATTTAGTTTGTCAAACATGTACAAGATAATAGGTAAAAGCAGGGGTGAAATACTCCCGGTTCGGACCGGATCACCCAATCCGGTAGCAGGTGGTTCGGAGAACCAGTAGCAAAAATCCCTGCCCATCCCCCATGCCCAGCTGTGCCACACGGTCATCAGAGGCTTTTAAAAAAAAAATTTAAAGCATTTTTTTCTTCGGCTGAAAAAATGCTTTTAAAAGTAAAAAAAAAAAAAAGCCTCTGATGATCGCGCGGCTCAGCTGGGATTGTCAGAGCCTTTCAAAAGCGTTATTTTTACAACCTCTTTGGCCGAAGAGAAAAAATGTAGAAAAAATGCTTTTAAAAGTAAAAAAAAAAAAAAAGTTGGTCATGCCCACCCAATCACATTACCCCCGCCCCCCACAAAACCACGCCCACACAACCGGGAGACAGATCCCAACAATTATGGCAGAGGTGGGCAACTATGGCCCTTTTATGACTTGTGGACTTCAATTCCCAGAATTCCTGAGCTAACATGGCTGGCTCAGGAATTCTGGGAGTTGAAGTCCACAAGTCATAAAAGGGCCATAGTTGCCCACCCCTGAATTATTGTGTGGGGGGGGAACCTTACGAGGGTAAGTAAATCAGATGGAGATACTCAATAAGACACCTAGACACTGAGTTTTTGCAATTATCTGGGAGTCATTCCCTGACACCTGGAGGTGTTTGAGTGCCTGCACTCAGCTCAACTGTAGTTCCACGTGGAGGACAAAAGTCCAACTTTTCCATTACTGAGAACGTCTGCCCCTCCGATTTTGAACCGCCTAGCAGTTTTGACAGTTTTAAGTCAATTTCACAACCTTCTTAGTTTATTTTTGTTGCAATATTTTCAGGATCAGACTCAATAAAGATAATAGAAGTTAAAGCTTTAAATATATTTCTTTTTAATTATGATAGGCATTCTATATTCACTGAATATTCGAGGTAGAAACAACGAGAATGGTGAGGGTGGCTCCTTATATATACAAGGGGTGGAGCTAGGAATGGGAGTGGTAAGTTATGAATACATTAAAGTCCAAAGAATAAGTTAACCTCTGATGTTCCATATATACATTATTTACACATTGGAGAATAAGGCATTTACATCTGACAAATCCCCCTCTAAATGCCGGTTCGTTACACAACACCAATTACATTCTGATTCAGGACAATATAATACATATAATTTAGAAGTTAAATATTTGTGTTGTTTAGAAGGTAAGGGTTTTGTTAATATGTCAGCTAATTGTTCAGAAGTATCGCAATGTATTGCTTTAATGAATCCGTCTTGAGACAGTTGTCTCACATGCTTAAACTTTATATCAATATGCCTGGACCTTTGTCCAATTGCATCGGATCTGGATATTTCAATGGCCGCTTTATTGTCTTCATGCATAATAAATGGTAAGGTGGGTTTCTTCCAAACATCAGTGATCAGATCATTGAACCATACAAGGTTATTTGCAGCTTTGGACAAACAAACATATTCCGCTTCTGTAGTAGAAGTGGCCACTAGTTCTTGTTTACCAGTATACCAGTAAACTGGACAATCATTCAATAGAAAAACATAACCAGAAGTACTCTTTCTGCATGTTGTATCACCAGCCCAATCTGCATCAGCATAACAAGTAATTTTTGGTTCTCTGTCATTATTGGGTTCCAACATTAAACAAAAATCTAATGTACCCTTCAGATATCTTAGAATTCTTTTGACAGCTTCCCAATGATACAAGGTTGGTTTACTAACATATCTTGACAATAGATTGAGAGGTAATGCAATATCTGGCCTAGTCCAATTAGATATATAAAGGAGTGAACCTATAACTGATCTGTAAAATGTGTTGTCTTTAAACTCAGGGGAAGATTCATCAGTGTTTCTAAGAAAATCAGTTTGCATAGGGGTGTCACAGGTTTTAGCATTATTTAAGTTACATTTGTTTAGTAGTTCGATGATTTTATCTTTCTGTGTAAGTTTGAATCCCCTTTTAGTTTTGTTAATTTGCACACCAAGGTATTTATTCACTTTACCCAGAGATTTCAGTGAGAAGTGTTCATTTAACTTATTTACAAAGATTTCCCTGCTCTCTTTATGCTTTCCAATGTATAAAATATCGTCCACGTAAATTAATACAAATTCAATATGATCATTACTCTTTTTTACAAAGAAACAGTTATCAGCAGTGGTGGCGTTGAAATCCATGGTCTTAAGTACTTTTACCAAGCAATCGTACCATCTTTTGCCGGATTGCTTTAATCCGTACAGACTCTTATTTAATAACCAAATTTCGTTCTTATTAGTGTATTGACTGTGTGGTGCTCTTACATATATTTCCTTATCTAATTTTGCATGTAAGTATGCGGTCTGTATGTCATATTGGAATACGTCCAGATTGAGTGCAGATGCTACTACAAGGGCTGTTTTGACACTCTCTGTTCTCACTGTGGGTGAATATGTATCAGTATAGTCTTCTGGATATTTTTGTGCATAGCCTTGTGCAACTAGTCTAGCCTTGTATAAGGTATTGCCTCCTTCTAAGTTCTTAATTTTATAAATCCACCTGGTACCTATAATTGTTTTATCCTTAGGTGCGATCGCAGGTGTGAATACATTTAATCCTTGTAAACTTTCCATCTCTTTTTCCATAGCTAGTTCCCATTTTTCTCTTTCTTCATGTGGAAGTTTCAATACTTCTTCATATGTATTAGGTGTTATTTGTTCTCCATTCATATGCATTATGTAATCTTTGTATTTATTTGGTATTTGGTTTCTATTGTTTCTAATAGTTCTTTCAGGCTTGCTATGGTTATCATGTAAATATCTAGCTTCCTTTTTTGTTAATGTGTCTGTCTTTATTTTATGCTGACTATTAGTCCAAGTTTTGGTTTTGTTCTTACTTTTGTTAATATTTTGATTTTCTGTTGTTCCTTCCTCACAAGATATCGTATCTTTACATTTATTAGGAAATATTTCATTAAGGTGCAATTTTGACCAATTGGCCTGTTCATGGAACACAGCTGTTCTGGATACTATAAATTTGTTATTACTATCAATAAATCTGTACCCTTTGGTTCCAGTTTCGTATCCCATGAATCTTAATCTCCTGGATACGTTTTCTCCCTTTCTCCTCAATTGTTTAGGTATGTGTACGTCTGCAGTGACTCCAAATATGTGCATGTGTGATAATTTGGGTTTTCTATTGTACATCACCTCATATGGTGTCTTATTCACAATACTGGACCAGGTTCTATTTTGAGTGTAATTCGAATAATGTAATGCCTCTGACCAAAATTGTTTGCCTAAACCAGCATCCTCTAATGTGCACCTAATCATGGTTTGTAGTGTGGAATTTTTCCTCTCTGCAACTCCATTTTGAAATGCAGAAAAAGGATTGGACGTGAAATGTAACATTCCTCTATCCTTTAACCATTGGGAGAATTCTTTAGACATGAACTCACATCCCCTATCTGTCATAATTTGCTTTATTCTGATATTATGTTGTGTTTCTATACGTTTGTAGAATTCCTTAAATTTCTGAAATGTTTCATCCTTGTGCTTTAATGTGTAAACAAAACCATATCGGCTGTAGTCATCCACTATTGTTAGGAAGTAACGTTTTCTATAGGTAATTGAGGGACTTAATGGACCAACTAAGTCCATATGTACCAAATCAAAAATATTGTTAGTTGATCTGTTAGATTTTTTTGGTCTGGGACTGGTTTTTAGTTTGGTGGACTTACATACTGAGCATTCCAAATAATTTTCACAATTTTTTATTTTGACACCTTCTGCGTGTTCAGTCATTTTTTGTACTACAGGAAAGCTCGCATGTCCTAACTTCCTGTGTAAGATGTGAGCACACTCATCATGAATTGGTTTACCTATTTTTGGTTTCTTTTCCTTGTATGTGTTTTTGTGATCATGAGTTATTCTACACTCATCATTGTCACTGTTACTGACATTTTCATCATCTGCTTCAATACAATCTTCCATATTTGAATCAATGTTATGTAAACATCTTTCTTTAGTTATCAGATAGGGTAGACCTCCTTTTATCATTACAGTACCTACATTTGTTTTGTTCTTTTCTATAGTTGCTTTCCCCTTTGAGAAAACTATATTGATATCAGATTCTCTGCTTAATTTTATGGCACTTAGTATGTTGTGAGGTATTTCTGGGATTAATAATACCCCCTCTATTTTCCCTAGACCAGGCAAGGTCACATTTCCTTTGCCTAGTACTTGAACCTTTTCTTGATTAGCTACCTTTATCACAAACTTATCTTCTGTAAATGAAGATAATATACTTTTGTTGTTGGTGGTGTGATTTGTTGCACCAGAGTCAATAAGCCAATTGTTATTCTCATCCTGCTGTGTTCTGGTGCTGTCTTGTTTATTTAGCCCATTCAGTGACCCAGATTTCCTCTCTTTTGAATTTTCTCTACCCCCTCTACCTTCTTTGTAATTTGGTGGGCTTCTATATTTGTGTCTATCTGTGGAAGATTGTCTGTAATTATATTTGCTCCTATATTCTGGTCTATGTCTCTCTCTTGAGACTTTGGGGCAGTCTCTTCTACTATGTTCCCTGGATCCACAATTGTAGCATCTAAAGGCCTCATTATGTTTATCTTGAAAGACTACTTTCCTAAAAGGTTTGTGGTCTGTTTGGTTACTGGATCGATTTTTTCTTGAATTGTCTTCTGCTATCAATTTGTTAGATAGACTTTCTATGGATAAATATCCCAAATTAATGGTATCTAAGTGTGACATAAAGCTATCCCATGATGGATCAAGTGAATTGATAATAACACTTTTCATTGTTTGATCTGAAATCACTTCCCCCCTCAATTGTAGCTCAGCTCTTATTTTGTTTAGATTTATCAAATGCTACTTATAGAAACCCCTGGTTTTACTCTAGAGGAAAAGAAATCCTTAGACATTCTTGTGGTTGTAGCTACGCTATCGCTGTGAAATAGATTAAACATGCATTGAATTATTTCTGATACAGTTAGGTTTGGTTTGATGCTATGATACATTGCAGGAGACACGCTAGATATTATTATGAAAAATGCTCTATGATGTAAACAATCTATTTTTAAAGTCCAAGGTCTTCTTGGAGGGCTAGTTATAAAGAATAGTAAATTTTCTTTCATGAAAATAACCTGAAGCTGTTGATACCACTCTTGTAAATTAATGCCATCAATTCTAAGTTTTGGGAAGTCACTGGGTAAGTTACCTACATTATTCTGTCCATTACTTACAACCTGGGGCAGTCCGTGATCTCTCAAGTGCAGGAAATTACAGAACGGCATTGGGATGCTTGCAATGAGTCTGCGCGGTTCTCTGGCCAGTTCAAGTCCTTCTGGGTCGTCTACGTAGTTTCGCACATGCGCGTTGTTCATTTCTTCTTTGGTGGCGTCGTGGAAGGTTCTCTCCCTTTCAGCTCTCTCGATCCGCTCCTCCTCAGATGAGTCGGTCTCTGGCTCGGTTTTTGGGGTTCTGGTGGTGGTGACGGTTCTTTTCTTCTTTTTGTGTGCGTTGGTATTCGATTTTGTCTGTGGTGTAGGGCGAAATCGGCATGGCTCTCTGGGCTCGGGCGTCGTCGCTTTCGAAGTCAGGATGGGAGCGTGCAGGTCTTGAGTCGCCGGTTTGATTTCTTGCTTCTTCGTAGATGTCTTGGTAATTTTCAATCTTGGCCCAAAAGCAGCAAAAAGCGTTTTCATTGCTGATTTTACTTGAGATTTTGTTAAATCGTCTTCACTTTCTGATTTTGGATCATCTGAAGAGTTTGAGACTTCTTTCTCACTTTCTTCGTCTGATAGTGTTTTTCGCGCCAGAAATTTTGAACTGAGCGTTTTGATTGGCTCTGCTCCATTCTCTTTTGAAGTTCGTTGAAACCAAGATGGCTGCCATTCAAAATTTCGCGCGGGATCACATCTTTTCTTTTTAACAACTATTTTCTCAGTAGTCATCTCACTTACGATTTTTTGATCTTTGGGTTTTTCTTTAATGACGTTTTTCTCTCTCGCTGCTCCGCTGTTCTTCAGCATCTCCTGGAGGTCCGCGATGAGACTTTCATCATTCTTTTGACTTTTTAGTATCTTTAATATCTCTAACCTGAGTTCGTTATTTTCTATTTCGATTTCTTTCTGGTCATTATTTTCACTCATTAGTTCTTCTTCTTCAGTGGTGTATTCTTCGGATTCTCTCGAAATCGCATTGGTGGATTCGTTGATCATCTCTTGATCAGTTTCTATTTCTTTGCTGTAGGCCCTGGTGTTGGGCCTATCTTTCTTGGACATTTTTTAATTACTTATTGAGTCAATTAACCATCCTCTGCTACCAGCTTGTTGCAATATTTTCAGGATCAGACTCAATAAAGATAATAGAAGTTAAAGCTTTAAATATATTTCTTTTTAATTATGATAGGCATTCTATATTCACTGAATATTCGAGGTAGAAACAACGAGAATGGTGAGGGTGGCTCCTTATATATACAAGGGGTGGAGCTAGGAATGGGAGTGGTAAGTTATGAATACATTAAAGTCCAAAGAATAAGTTAACCTCTGATGTTCCATATATACATTATTTACACATTGGAGAATAAGGCATTTACATCTGACAATTTTTCTAGTCTAGGCAAGGAAGGAGCCCCCCAGGTCTTGCCTCATAAGCCCCTTAGCTGAAGTACATCATTGTTTCCCCAGCTGATTTCCACACTGCAGTCTGGAGCCATTGTCACAACAGTGGAGAAAGCGCGTGACGGTAGAACAATGGATCATGTCATCATTGCTGATTTCAAAAGAAGAGGAACGCAGAAGTAAATCCGAGTAATAACACGTTAGGGAAATACAATTCATTGTGTTCAGTGAGGCTTGTTGGGCCTTGGTGATGCCGTGATTAGAATGGTTAAAATTCAGTACGGCAGGCTAACTCTGCCCAATGCCAGGGGTTCGATTCTGGTGGGGCTCAAGGTCATTCCGTCCTTCCAAGGTCGGTAAAACAAGGACTCAGATTGTTGGGGGGCGGAGTGAGATGCTGACTCTGTAAACTGCTTAGAGAGAGCTGTAAAGCAGTATATAAATCTAAGTGCTATTGATACTTCTAGTTAGCACTATTCTATCCTGCCTTTATGTGGGACGTGGTGGCTCAGTGGCTAAGATGCTGAGCTTGTCGATTGAAAGGTCGGCAGTTCAGTGTTTCGAATCCCTAGTACCGCATAACGGGGTGAGCTCCCGTTACTTATCCCAGCTTCTGCCAACCTAGCAGTTCGAAAGCACGTAAAAAATGCAAGTAGAAAAATAGGGACCACCTTTGGTGGGAAGGTAACAGCGTTCCGTGCGCCTTTGGCATTTAGTCATGCCGGCCACATGACCACGGAGACATCTTTGGACAGCTTTTACTACCGGTTCTGTGGGCATGGCTTGGTGGGCATGGTGTGGCTTGATGGGCATGGAAGAGGAAGGATATTGTAAAATCTCCATTCCCACCCCACTCTGGGGCCAGCCAGAGTGGTATTTGCCGCTTCTCCAAACTACTCAAAGTTTCCGCTACCAGTTCTCCAGAACCTGTCAGAACCTGCTGGATTTCACCCCTGCCTTGAACCAGAGTCTCGTCACCCCACTTCATGGCTTCACTTCAAAATCTAAGGAGCACATTCTGAAATCCAAGGAGATTCTGGGGACTCAGAGAACTTAAGAACCAGGATGGGACCAGAAGCCACAAAGAAAATAACCACAGTTTGTAGAGGAGAAAGGGAAAAAGAAAGCACTGCAAAGCAGGACAATTAAGTCAATGAATTAAACGTTGTCATGATAAGGAAGAACACAGAGGAACATAAAAGAGCTTTCGGGAAATCTGGGTTGCGTTGGTAGAACAACGGGAAGCTGGCACTGGAGCGGCCAAAATTAAACAATAATTAAAACGAAGTTGAGACTTGGAAAACAATAGCAGTGGAGGAATGTTGTCACTTCTCCCTAAGGAACAACAACAACAAAAAAATGACATTTTTCTGGGACCTCTGCTACCAACAGAGAACAGCATGAGAGGGAAGAGGAAAGGGGTGCCCATCGTCACAATTTCAGAGGTCCACTTACAACACATAATGCCCTCACAAGCAAATGGATCCTTCCTATGCAGAGATAGATAAGGAGGAGTTGTAGTTTAAATTCAACCACGGTTTACCAATACACCCTTACACACATACTGTGTGAAGCTGAACATTCAAGACAAGTGATATGTTCCTCAAAAGACACTTCCCAGAAGTCGGGGAGTCTCCTGATGTTTGGTCACAGTTCCCACCACTGCAAACCATCATGGTTTCTGACTAGCCAGAATCGATGGACGTTTTAGCCCATCAACCAACATAATCCAGCCAGTCTTTCTGTCGTTCTTTTGCTAAACCAAAGTTAATCCATGGCTCAACGTCTAGGTGTCTATTGAGTATCTCCACCTGATTTACTTACCCTTGTAAGGTTTTTTTTTTTTTCTCCCATAATTCAGGAGTGGGCAACTATGGCCCTTTTATGAGGACTTCAACTCCCAGAATTCCTGAGCCAGCCATGTTAGCTCAGGAATTCTGGGAATTGAAGTCCACAAGTCATAAAAGGGCCATAGTTGCTCACCTCTGCCATAATTGTTGGGATCTGTCTCCTTTTAATTCCCAGCCACCATAGTTAAATTTTAGACCTATGCATCTTGGTCCCATCAAATGCAGCCTGGAGATTAGCAATGAGGATTCACCTTGCAATTATTTGAGGTTCGACCATTGAGGCGAACTATAGATACAAACTCAAGGTAAACCGCTCGAAACTCGATTGCAGAAAATACGACTTCAGCAACAGAGTGGTCAAGGCTTGGAATACTCTACCTAACTCTGTGGTTTCATCCTCAAATCCTCACAGCTTCAACCGTAAACTGTCTACCGTGGACCTCACCCCACTCCTAAGAGGTCCGTAAAGGGGGCGTGCATAAGCACACCAGCGTGCCTACCGTCCCTGCCCTACTGTCCCCGTTTATTAGTACTCATTTCCTGTGCTCATGTCCATGTTTATACTTATACCTGTTATCTCATACATGTTTGACAAACTAAATAAAAAAAAAAAATCCCCATAATCGCCAGTTAAATCCCATTTTCTGCCAGGCTGTCACTCAAACCCAGCTCACATTACAGTGTGTATAATCCATGGTTAGCAGGGCCGGATTTTCCTATAGGCTAACTAGGCTTCAGCCTAGGGCCTCAAGATCAAGAGGGGCCTACATTCAAATTGTTAGCAAAATTAAAATTACACTTTCACTATAGGTGAAAGGGCCTCATAAGTGGAATAGCCTAGGGCCTCTTTTCATCTAAATCCGGCCCTGATGGTTAGTGCACTTTAAAGTCTTGAAAATCTTCTCTATGCTGGCTCAGGAATTCTGGGAGTTGAGGTCCACAAAGGGACCACAATTCCCCACCTCTGATCTACATCAACTCAGCCTCCACTGCCAATAGATGTTAAACCGGTCCATCTAAAAAAAGCCACACAATGTTGCATAGGCCCCGCCCCTTTAGAGTGTGCATTGTGACATTACGTGCACGCCCGAAGGGAGGGCCTTTCCGTATCGTGCCGAATTTGTGTGCAGCCAGAGTCTCGAATGCCATGAATGAAATCTACACCTAGTCTATTGTTCCATGCCCAACCAGACTGGATCCACACCAGAGGTGAAATTCAGCAGGTTCTGGAGAACCGGTAGCGGAAATTTTGAGTAGTTCGTAGAACCGGCAAATACCGCCTCTGGCTGGTCCCAGAGTGGGGTGGAAATGGGGATTTTGTAGTACCCTTCCTCTGGAGTGGGGAGGGAATGGGGATTTTGCATTATCCTTCCCCCGGAACGGGGTGGAAATGGAGATTTTGCAGTATCCTTCCCCTGCCACGCCTACCAAGCCACCCCCAACAAGCCACACCACGCCCAACAAGCCTACAGAACCGGTAGTAAAAAAAATTGAATTCCACCACTGATCCATACATGATGCCAAGGGTGGACATCATGTCCCAAAGGTGATCTTCCAAAAGTTAACTGGGCTTACAGCCTCTGACTTACATCTGTTCATTTAGTGACCATTCCAAGTGACAACAGCCCCCCAAAAAGTGATTTATGACCATTTTCCAGAGTTACAAACTTGGTAGTATCTCCATGATCCTGCGATCAAAATTCAGAGGCTTGACACCTGACACATATTTGTGACAATTGCAATGTGCTAAGATCATACGATCCCCTTTTGCGACAAGCAAAGTCAACGGGGAAGCCAGATTCACTTAACAACCGGGTTATGAAGTCATCAACCGCAGGGATTCGCTTCACAACTGTAGCAAGAAAGGTCATGCAAAACGGTGCAAAACTCACCCCGCAAATGTCTCACTTAACAGCAGAAATTTTCGGCTCAATTGTGGTTGTACGTCGAAGAGTATTTCGTTTCCTTTTTCCCTTTGAAAATGTTTCGCTTCTCATCCGAGAAGCTTCTTCAGTTCTAACCTTCTCAGGTTAGAACGGAAGAAGCTTCTCGGATGAGAAGCGAAAGGTTTTCAAAAGGAAAAAACAACAACAACAAGTTAAGTCCTTTTTTTGGAAAACCACCTTTGGGACAAACCCTGACCTGGATGATTGAGAACCTTCATAGACATGGGGACATCATGGTTCAGTGTATGTGATGCAGGGGTGGGGCTTCTGGGGGTTCGCAGAGGTTCGGGAGAACCTCTAGCTAAGATTCTGTGCAGTTTTGAGAACCCCCAAATCCCACTCCTGGGTGGCTCCGCCCACCCCACCCCTCCCAGGAGTCCTCACATGACCGTTTGGGATGCAAGTAAGTGCAGGGAGTGCATGGAGGCTCGGGAGGGCGAAAAACGGGCCTACTAGAAGTTCAGGAAGGCCGTGAACAGGTTTCCAGCCTCCAGAGAGCCTCCGGAGCCTGGGGAGGCCATTTTATCCCTCCCGGAGGCTCAAGAAAAGCCTCCGGAGCCCGGGGAGGCCATTTTATCCCTCCCGGAGGCTCAAGAAAAGCCTCCGGAGCCCGGGGAGGTCATTTTATCCCTCCCAGAGGCTAAAGAAAAGCCTCCGGAGCCCGGGGAGGCCATTTTATCCCTCCCGGAGGCTCAAGAAAAGCCTCCGGAGCCCGGGGAGGCCATTTTATCCCTCCCGGAGGCTCAAGAAAAGCCTCTGGAGCCTGGGGAGGGCAAAAACACCCCCCCACACACACACACACAACGTGGTGCAGAAGGCTAACTACTCCATGCCCACCATGGCCACACCAATCCAGCAACCGGGCAGAGAACCCCTTGCTAAAAATTTTTGAAGCCTGGTGTGATGCCATGTGGTTTATTCAGTAAGCCAAGGTTAAACCCCAAATAGCTCAACAGACAGAAGCACTGTAATTTAACATCAGCTGTCTGCAATTAAAGTAAGATCGAATCTTGCCAGGCTCAAGGTTGACTCAGCCTTCCATCCTTTCTAAGGTAGGTAAATTGAGGACCCAGTTTGTGGGGGCAATAAGCTGACTTTGTATAAATATACAAAAGTATGAAGGCTATTGCTTAACGCACTGTAAGCCGCCCTGAGTCTCCGGAGAAGGGCGGCATATAAATCAAATTTAAAAACAAAAAAAACTCCGCCAAACGTAACACATTGCGCAACCACACCTGGGAAACCCAATGACTTCTCCATTTTTCTCGCCCTCTTCCCGGTTCATGCCTCTTTTACTGGAACCGAAGGGGAATTTCAGAATGAGAATCCTTGAGAAGGTGGAGATGGAAGCCTGGTGATAGGAAGGAAAGCTGTCTACCTTCTCCATGCCCTGGAGGAAAGGCGTGGAAGACGCTTCTGAAGAAGACCAGAGCAAGGAAGAACAGCTGCGATGCAGGCTGTTCTCCAAGCAAGAAAGACCCAGCTGCTTGGTCCTTCCCACCCTTCAACAAACCAAGAACGATGGGAAGTGAAGGAGGAAGCGAAGAAAACCAGAAATCTTGTTTCCAGCTCCCTCCCCTGGAACTGGCTTCCCCTTCACTAGCTTTATCTCCTGCACCACAACAGCAATCGACACTCCCTTTTTTTTCAAGGTTACAACACCTGGAAGGAGTCTCTGTTGCTGTTTCAACTCCTCTACAAAACTATGCAAAATATATATTTTTTTTCCCTGCCCCTACACTCCTCCGGGGTTAAACAACACTGTCTCCGGGAAAACAAATGATACTTGCCTTCTTCTAATAGGGTTTCCACCCCACCCTCCTCTTCCCTGTGCATATTTTGTTGTGCTTTTCCCACCGCATGGAAATAAATACAGGTAGTCCCCGACTTACAACAGTTCATTTAGTGACCGTTGAAAGTTACAACGGCACCGAAAAAAAAAAAAAAGACTTAGGATCGTTTTTCACACTTACGACCTTGGCAGCATCCCCAAGGTCACGTGATTTTATGTTTGGATGATTTGACAACTGACTCACATTTATGACGGTTTGCAGCGTCCTGAAGTCACACGCTCGTCTCTTGCGACCTTCTGACAAGCAAAGTCATTGGGGGAAACCAGGCTCCCTTAACCGCCGTGTGACTAATTTAAGAGCTGCGGCGATTCACTCAACAACCGTAGGAAGAGAGGTCGCAAAATGGAGCAAATTCCCTTAAACAAATGTCTCAACAACCTACATGTTGGGCTCAATTGGGGTTGTAAGTTGACGACTTCCTGTACTCAATAACCGAGTGAAATACGTTTGAGCCCGATTCTCTTCCTGTATTTATTTATTCTAATGTTTATTATTGCACAGTGTTGTGTCTTTTACTGCTTGTATCAGACCAAAGATTAAAAGATTGTGCATCCAGAAATACAGTAGTGCCCAAAATTGTGGAAACCTTTTGGGAAAAGTGTATTTTTCAGGTTTGATGGCTAATAACATCACTTTTTTTTTTTTTTTTTGGAGTTCCAAGATAATCCTATTCCACTGCTGGAATGGCCTGGGAATAGCCCAGGCCTTAACCCAATTGAAAATCTATTGAGCCGACGAAAGAAATGTGTTAGTCAGCAGTAATAAAACCCAGTTAATAGAAGCCATCATTCAATCTTGGTTTCACATTAGAACAGCTGCAGAAATTAAAAGACTTGGTTCCCTCCATGGGAAGACGTTGTAAGGCCGTCATTCATGCTAAAGGTTACCCAACGAAGTATTAACTGACATGGGGATCATTTTTGTGTATCTCATTTTTTTCTATGGTGATCATTTTTGTACATCTCATTTTTTTCACTTTTATTCTTTATACTTTAACTGCTCTTGTAATAGCAAATCCTCCATAAAAGTTTTTGCATTACATTCTTGATTAAATTATCTTTCCATTGATATATTTTTATGGTACTACTCCCCCCCCCAAAAGTGATGTTATTAGCTAGTTTTAGAAAATACACTTTTCCCAAAAGGTTTCCACAATTTTGGCCACTACTGTAGTTCTACTATAAGAGACTATAATTCGGTGTATGCGTGTCTTTTCCTTTTTTCTTTCCCCTTTTCTTAATTAAAATAAAACCACAAAAAAAGAGAAGTTGAAGTCCTATCAACATATTTATACTTGCCCTGAAAGGCAAATGTTACATATGTATAGCATCCCGTATACATCTCTGTTAGGCAGCTCAATTTTAGGAATTGTTGGTTTTGTTCACCAAGAAGAGCCTTGGTGGCGCAGCAGACTAAAGTGCTGTTAAATAGCACCAGCTGCCTGTAATTACTGCAAGTTCAAATCTCACCAGGCTCAAGGTTGACTCAGCCTTCCATCCTTCCGAGGTAGGTAAAATGAGGACCCAGTTTGTGGGGGCAATAAGCTGACTTTGTATAAAAAAAAGAACGCCGCTTAGTGGGGACCGAAAGCCTTACTAAACAGGTATATACAAAAGTATGAAGGCTATTGCTTAACGCATTGTAAGCCACCCTGAGTCTCCGGAGAAAGGCGGCATATAAATCGAACCAATAAAAATAATAAATAATAAGAGAGAAACCCCCTTTTATAATTCCGAAGTTGCGAGATGCCAAATTTTGATTTTAATCAGCCAATTAACAGAGTCAAACATTAAATCCAAGCCCAGATTAAGTAGCAGAACCTGTTTCCCAACAGGTGCCATTGGCTAAAGGGAAATTTAGGTTCTGTGTGAAACTTTCTTCTGTGTGAACCTACATGTCTTTCTGTCTGTCTGTCTGTCTGTCTGTCTGTCTGTCTCTCTCTCTCTCTCTGTTCTCTTTTGAACTATGCAAATGAAATAAAGGTAGCACTCGATTTATGACAACGGAGCCCCAAATGTTCATCGTTTGTTAAGTGAGTTTAGCCCAGTGGTGAAATCCATTTTTTTTTACTACCGGTTTTGTGGGCGTGGCTTGGTGGGCGTGGCAGGGGAAGGATACTGCAAAATCTCCATTCCCACCCTACTCCAGGGGAAAGGATACTGCAAAATCCCCATTCCCTCCCCACTCCAGGGGAAGGATATTGCAAAATCTCTATTCCCACCCTACTCTGGGACCAGCCAGAGGTGGTATTTACCGGTTCTCCGAACTGCTCAAAATTTCTGCTACTGGTTCTCCGAACTGCTCAAAATTTCCGCTACCGGTTCTCCAGAATCTGTCAGAACCTGCTGAATTTCACCCCTGGTTTAGCCCCATTTTGCCACCTTTCTTGCCACGGCTGTTAAGCGAATCATTGCAGTTGCTATGCTAAAAACACAGTTGTTCAGGGATTCCCATTCCTATCGGTTTATCAAAATATAAAATACAAAAAAGAAATTCCCCCCAAAAAAGTAATAGAAAAATAGGAGGAGGGGGAGGAGAAAAGGAAAAAAAATGGTTTAAAGAGGGAAAAGGAAAGAAAAATGCATCTACTTCCAACTCTCTAGACGATAACATTACAACCTCAATTTTTTTTTAACTTTTACACAACAGCATATACCAGCTATTTTACAATAACGCACCTATCTAATTACAGCAAAAACAAAGTTTCACTTTTTTTCGTTTTCCTCGCAAACCCAAAATCCGGACGCGATTTCCAAACAGGAGCAAAGTTAAATATATTCTCTTCTCGGGATAAAAGAATCCATTTGGTCCTCTCTGTATGATGGTTGTTAAGTGAATCTGGCTTCCCCATCGTCTTTGCTTGCCGGAAAAGATGACAAAGGGGGATCATGTGACCTCGGGACGCGCCAACCATTCATAAATATGAGTCAGTTGCCGGGTGTCTGAATTTTGATCGTGACGATGCAGCCCAGGTCGTACAGAAAGCGTGAGAAATGGTCACAAGTCGCTTATTTCCGGGGTGTTGTAACTTCGGTGACTAAACAAACATTAAGATCATGGCATCCAGCCCCCTCAACTCCTGGGGAAGAAATGGAAATAGTGACAGATTTTATTTTCCTGGGCTCCAAGATCACCGTAGATGGGGACTGCAGCCAAGAAATTAAAAGATGCTTGCTCCCGGGGAGGAAAGCTACGGCAAATCTAGACAGCATACTAAAAAGCAGAGACATCACCCTGCCAACAAAAAGGCTATGGTTTTCCCAGTTGCAATGTATGGCTGTGAAAGTTGGACCATAAGGAAGGCTGAGCGCCAAAGAATTGAGGCCTTTGAACTCTGGCCCTGGAGAAGACTCCTGTGAGTCCCTTGGACTGCAAGGCGATCCAACCGGTCAGTCCTAGAGGAGATCAACCCTAACTGCTCTTTAGAAGGCCAGATCCTGAAGAGGAAACTCAAATACTTTGGCCGGAGAAGGCAGGACTCCCTGGAGAAGAGCCTAATGCTGGAAACGATGGAGGGCAAAACAAGAAGGGGACGACAGAGAACGAGGTGGCTGGATGGAGTCACTGAAGCAGTCGGCGTGAGCTTAAATGGACTCCAGAGGATGGTAGAGGACAGGAAGGCCTGGAGGAACGTTGCCCATGGGGTCGCGATGGGTTGGACACGACTTCGCGACTAACAACAACATCTGTAATTAACTCTGCAGAGATGGGTGGGGGGAATATGACAAGCAGTCGTAGATGAAAAGGACAGGACCCAAAGCATTCAAACCTCGGGTGTGAACGAAGGAAGATGGCAGGAGGGCATTTTTGAGGCCCAGCTGTAAAAGCAATTAATAAAAGCTGAAGAATTTACAAGTGGGGGGATATTATATGTTTTGATAAAGCTGAAAATGGTTCCTTCCTGTTTTTCTTACTTCTTTTTAAAAAAATGCAAGCTTGCCTTTCTGCCGTTTTAAGAGTTGCGGTCAGTAATGAGAAATGGAAGATTTCTTCACACCCCTCTTTTTAAAATAAATGCTTTCACAGGATTAAATAACGAAGGGGCGGGAAAGCAATCCAGGCAGTTTCCAGGCCGCCATTAACCTTTCTCGGATAATAGCTTTTGGGGCAGCAGCAAACAAACAGCTCTTTGGCATTGAACGATTTTTAACAGCATGAGAAAATATATTCCGTCCAGACAATCATGTCTGATATAATTGATCATTAAGGCTTAGAGGATCATTTTTTTAAAAAAAAAATCGTTAAGATTAAAAAGCAAAACTGCATCTAATTGAGTATTGTGTCCCAATTTCAAGAGGAACAATTTGATTTTTTTTACGCTGCGTGTACCACCAGCAGGTACCGACAATTTAAAATAAACTCTGCTGATTAAAGTATAGGTTGAATAGTTTTAAGATCCTAATTAATTTAAGAGCCTCTGGTTTCCCCCCCCCCCCACGTCAAATCTACACCACAGCGTGTTGTTTTATTAAACAAGCGTGTTGTTTTGTTAAAATTGAAAATACTCAGAATTTTAAAGTATTCGTCGGATTGAACGTAGAGCAGGGGATAGGGTCAAAGGTCAAATCTTATTGGGCCTCTACTGAGTGGAATTTCCATTGTTTTGTTATGCTGCTTGCTTCTAAGCTTCAAAGTTTCAAGCAATAGCACTTAAGACTTATATGCCACTTCATAGTGTTTTATAGCGCTCTCTGGGCAGTTTATAATGTCAGCGTACTGCCCCTCAACAATCTGGGTCCTCATTTTACCCACCTCAGAAGGATGGAACCTTGAACTGGTCAGGATTGAACTCTTGGCTATGGGCAGAGTTAGCCTGCAATACTGCGTTCTAACCACTGCGCCACCACAGTTTAGATAGCAGTAACAATAGCGCTTAGACTTATATACCGCTCCCTAGTGCTTACACCACCATCTGAGCGGTTTACAGAGTCAGCATATTTCCCCTAACAATCTGGGTCCTCATTTTACCCACCTCGGAAGGATGGAAAGCTTGAGCCACTCAGGATTGAACTCCTCGCTAGGGGCAGAGTTAGTCTGCAATACGGCATTCTAACCACTGCGTCACCAGGGCTCCTACTAAACCTGCCAATTACCGGGAAGTCAGTCAAGAGCAAGGGAGGACCTTTAGGTTCAAAATGGTGGGGACTTCCCCTGAGATATCCCAGGCCTGTTTTCAATTTTACCTCCTACGGCACAGATTAAAATCAAGATTTAACTGATCCCTCTGAATTTGCTCACCTCTGCACTGAATCTGAGGCTTTAGATGCCTTTAATAAATGAAATGAAGTAGATCAAAACCTGGGATCTTCTCCATCAACAAAGGACCACTATTTTTTGCTGAGCTTCACCTTGCCTGGAGGCATCTGCTGAAACCAAACCAAGTTGGCGCTTCCCTTTCACGCTTTCTGCTAAGCTTCTTCCTTTCCACCCAGAACAAATATGGCGTGTACTAAATGCCTTTGTGGATTATACTTGAAAGCTGTCTGAGAATGGGATAATAGTCGGCCAAGGACTTCAAACAATCCTCAAAGCTCATGTTAGAAAAGCCACACCTACAGGTAATACCTAGCAGTCTTCCTTCACCTATATCAAACCACATAGAAGTCCCGCCTGGACTATTGTAACACTCTCTACATGGGGCTCCCCTTGAGGAGCACCTGGAGGCTCCAACTGGCACAGAGTGCGGCCGCGCGGGTGGTTATGGGAGCAACATGGCGCTCCCGTGTGATACCTCTCCTGCGTGAGCTGCACTGGCTCCCGGTGGTCTTCCGAGTGCGCTTCAAGGTTTTGGTCACCACCTTTAGAGCGCTCCATGGCTTAGGACCTAGTTATTTACGGGACCGCCTGCTACCATCAATAGCCTCCCACCGGCCGGTACGCTCTCATAGAGAGGGGCTCCTCCGGGGCTCCTCCAGCCAAACAATGTCGACTGGCAGCCCCCAAGGGGAGGGCCTTCTCTGTGGGGGCACCCACTATCTGGAACGAGCTCCCCCCGGAGATACGGAGGATCCCGGATCTGCGCACTTTCCGCCGTGCTCTTAAGACCCTCCTATTCCAGCAAGCCGGCCTGGCCTAATTTTCTCCCCTTTCTTTTAAATTTTTAAATTGAAATTTTAATTTGTTTTAAATTATTGGGATTTTTAATTGTCTTGGGCTAAATTATTTAATTTGGTTTTAATTATGTTTCTAACTTTTGTATTTATGTATTTTATTCTGTGCCTGTTCACCGCCCTGCGTCCTTCGGGAGTAGGGCGGTATATAAATTTAATAAAACAAACAAACAAACAAACAAATTGCAAGCCAAAGAAGAGGAGGGTTCAGCCTATTTTCCAAAGCACCAGACGACAAGACAAGAAGCAATGGATGGAAACTAACGAAGGAGAGAAGCAACCTGGAACTAAGGAGAAATTTCCTGACAGTGAGAACAATTAACCAGTGGAACGACTTGCCTCCAGAAGTTGAGGATGCTCCAACCCTGGAGGTTTTTAATAAGAGATTGGATAGTCTGAAATGGTATAGGGCAGGGATGGCTAACCTTTTTGCCATCGCGTGCCAGGAGGGGGCATCACATGCGTGTCCACACGTTTAATTCTATGTGCCCCGCCCCCATGCATGTGACCCACCCCGCTCCCTGTGCTCCTGGCACGTGATGGCCTGGTACGCCCGTTTTTCTCTCTCACCTGGCTCCAGAGCCTTTCTAGGAATCTGGGGAGGGCGAAAACAGCCTTCCTCACCCCATGGAGGTCCTCTGGAGGCCGAAAACAGCCCATTTGCCAACTTCCGGTGGGACCGGAAGGCCCGTTTTTTGCTGTCCCCAGCCTCCAGGTCCCACCGGAAGTTGGCAAACGGGCTGTTTCTTGCATCCAGAGGACCTCCGGGAGAGGGGGGAGGCTGTTTTCCCCCTCCCCAGACTCCTAGAGGCGCTCTGGAGCCAGGTGAGAGAGAAAAAAGGGCCTTCTCCATCACCCCCTGAAGTCGTCCGGAGGCAGGAAACAACCTGTTTCCCTACTTCTGGTGGGCCCAGAAGGCCCGAAAATCAGCTGAGCTCATGTACCCACTGATATGGCTATGCGTGCCACCTGTGACACGTGTGCCATAGGTTCAGCATCATGGGTATAGGGTCTCTTACTAGAGCAGGGAGTTGGACTAGAACAGGGGTGGGCAACTGTGGCTCTTTTACAACCTGTGGACTTCAACTCCCAGAATTCCTGAGCCAGCTTGGCTGTCTCAGGAATTCTGGGAGTTGAAGTCCACAGGTTGCAAAAGAGCCACATTTGCCCACCCCTGGACTAGAAGATCTCCAAAGTCCCTTCCAACTCTGTTGATGTTCTAAGTCAGGGCTGTCAAACTCCCGGCCCATGGGCCAGGTGTATCACGTCCTGGCCATGCCCCCACCGGGTATAGCGAAGGAGGAAAAAAGTCCCGATACATCATGTGACACGTCAAGTGTTCTAAATCATAGAATAATACAGCATCCTGGAGAACTTAAGTCTGTAAAGCAAAATGTCCCGATGTTTGAGAATTATGATCCGTGTATTCTGAGGGTCATTGCGCATTGTGGAAAGAAACCCTTTGGGAGATGGTGGCTCCCAGCCACTAAACCGTTGTAATTTTGCATTTCTGCTCAACAAAATTGCAGGTCCCGATGAGATCATCATCCATAGCAACACACAAGACCTTTTCAAGGGCCCTGTTAAAGAAGCCCAGAAAACACATCCAGAAAGTGGAGCAGTCACAGGCTTCCAAAAGCTCTGTCCCATCATGGGACAACAATAAGGACACCTGCTCTGCTTATGTCTCCGTTTCCCATAAATCAATTGCTTCCCACTCCTGCAGCCAGCTGCCAGAAAGGGGGTTCCTTGTAAGTTATCTGATTTAGTTCACTATCATCCTCTATTCACTAAGCCCCAGGTCTGTGACTGACAAGTCAATTTCTGAGAGCATGGAAACAGCACAGCCCCACCCAGGGAACCGAGGGCAGGCAGAGACACGTTTTCAGAGACACACACACACACACACATTCTCAGGCAATCCCTGTTCTTTGCTACACTATGAAAAGGAAACTTAAAGGAACATGAAAAGATAAAACTTGTCAACCTGTACACGAGCCGTATTTGCAAGTACTGGCTTCTTCCCTGAAATGCCTTTTGCTTCTGTTTGTCCCAGCAAGGGAAAAACACAATTCAGCAGGAATCCAAGTCCATCCGGGACCACCCACACTTCTCCAGTCAGCTAAGATGATTGAAGGCCTGGAGATTAAAACGTATGAAGAACGCTTGCAGGATTTGGATATGGCTGGCTGAGCGCCAAAGAATGGAGGCCTTTGAACTATGATGCTGGAGAAGACACCTGCGAGTCCCTTGGACTGCAAGGCGATCCAACCGGTCAGTCCTAGAGGAGATCAACCCTGACTGCTCTTTAGAAGGCCAGATCCTGAAGAGGAAACTCAAATACTTTGGCCACCTAATGAGAAGGAAGGACTCCCTGGAGAAGAGCCTAATACTGGGAACGATTGAGGGCAAAAGAAAAAGGGGACGGCAGAGAATGAGGTGGATGGATGGAGTCACTGAAGCAGTCGGCGTGAGCTTAAATGGACTCTGGGGCAGTGGTGGGTTGCCTCCGGTTCGGACCGGTTCTATAGAACCAGTAGTAAAACCGGAGGGAGGCTCCACCCACCCATCTCAACATCATCAAAATGCTTCTGCACATGCGCAGAGGAACGCACACGTGCAGCCCTGTTGCAAACTGGTAGTAAAGGTATGTAGAACCCACCCCTGTTCTGGGCGGATGGTAGAGGACAGGAAGGCCTGGAGGAACGTTGTCCATGGGGTCGCGATGGGTCGGACACGACTTCGCAACTAACATCAACGAAGTCTAAAGAAAAGAAGGACTAGGAGTGACATGAGAGCAGTATTCCAATATTTGAGGGGCTGCCACAAAGAAGAAGGGGGCCAACTATTCTCCAAAGCACCAGAAAGCAAGAAAAGAAATGATGGATGGAAACCAATCAAGGAGAGAAGCAACCCGGAACTAAGGAGAAACTTCCTAACACTGAGAGTAATTAACCAGTGGAACAGCTTGCCACCAGAAGTTGTGGTTGTTTCATCACTGGAGGTTTTTAAGAAGAAACTGGGCAGCCCTTTGTATGAAATAGTATAGCGTCTCCTACTCAAGCAGCGGGTTGGACTAGAAGACCTCCAAGGTCCCTTCCAGCTCTATCCTGATTGAACTGAACTAAAATGTCAATAAACCGTATATGTAAGTTCTGTATCAGAGTAAAAATCTTGCATCTTTCTCTGGCGGTTTCTCCGTCTCTACCTGGAGGGAGATTCCTTCAACCAGAAAAGTCACTTTGTGTACAAGTTAGGTAATCTTCCCATCTGATTCATGCGGGAAGGAGAAGCAGAAAGTTTCGGAGAGGGTGGAAAATTCTAGGAGGACTTAGTGGAGGACAATTTTCTCATGACTCAAAAACCTTTCATGGCCTCTTTCCGAGAAAAGCAAACGAGCATTAATATGCATCTAGATCAGGGGTCTCCAAACTTGGCAACTTTAAGACTTGTGGACTTCAACTCCCAGAATTCCTCATCCAGCCATGAGGAATTCTGGGAGCTGAAGTCCACAAGTCTTAAAGTTGCCAAGTTTGGAGACCCCTGATCTAGATGAAACAAAGCCTATTACAGAATACTCCCTCATTTTTCCTGGGGGTTCAGCTATCATTGGGGATAGGGAGTTGATGCAAAGGGGAAAATATATATATTTTTTCCTTAAAGCTAAAGGTCTTTAGTCTTAGTCTTTATCTGATTTATATACCGCCCTACTCCCGAAGGACTCAGGGCGGTGAACAACCAAACAATAAAATACATAAATACAAAATTTAAAAAACAGAATAAAACCGAATTAAACAAATTTGGCCCAGACCGATTTAAAACACCCCAATCATTTAAAAACAGATTAAAATTTACGTATTAAAAAAGAAAAAGGGGAAAAAGATTAGGCCAGGTCCGCCTGGTGGAATAAAAAGGCAGAAGGTGTGCAGATCCGGGATCCTCTGTATCTCCGGGGGGAGCTCATTCCAGATAGTAGGTGCCCCCACAGAGAAGGCTCTCCCCCTGGGGGCCGCCAGTCGACATTGTTTGGCCGACGGCACCCGGAGGAGCCCCTCTCTATGACAGCGTACCGGCCGGTGGGAGGCTATTGGTGGTAGTAGGTGGTCCCGTAAGTAACCAGGACCTAAGCCATGGAGCGCTCTAAAGGTGGTAACCAAAACCTTGAAGCGCACTCGGAAGACCACCGGGAGCCAAGGTGGGGCAAAACCCAATACACAACACCAAGATACACAATTCCATGGTACAAAGCAGAAGGTCAAACCTTTACACCCTTAGAAAAGAAAGCAGGAAGTCCTTGTTCCAAGCAGGCCTCTTCTTCACAATTAACTGTGTTTTCAAACAATTTAACAACTTGAAAAGAATTCCAGAGGCCTCCACCAACTCTTAGCGAGGTCACAAACCCATATTTGTAACACTAGAACCCCTAACGTCAATAGACTCTGGTGTGGTTTCCACAACACACAATTTGAAGAACAAACCCACATTTGGGGATTGACCCAACACTGAATAAGCTAGCCAACTTCTGGATCCATCTAGACCACTTTCCTACTCTGGGTGAGCTGTAGATTCAAGGCTATGAGCAATCCATTCAAAAGGGCCAATCCTGGAGAAGGAGCTGTGGATAGATGGGGCCTGGAGAAGCTCCTCAACCAACCAACCAATCAATCAATCAACCAACCAATCAATCAATCAACCAACTAATCAACCAACCAATCAATCAACCAACTAATCAACCAACCAATCGATCAATCAATCAACCAACCAACCAACCACCCAATCAATCAACCAATCAATCAATCAATCAACCAACTAATCAACCAACCAATCAATCAACCAACTAATCAACCAACCAATCAATCAATCAATCAACCAACCAACCAACCACCCAATCAATCAACCAACCAATCAACCCTTTATTGGGGTCAGGAACCAGCGTACAACCAAGAAGAATATCAAAACAAACATTTGACCCCAGAGACATATAAGAACCATTGATTTAGATTACTTGGTATGTATGGGGCATAAGATACTGTTGTTGCTTATGCAACTTAAAAGACAAGACCCATATCTTAACCTTCATGATCTTTCTCAAGCGGTGCTAGAGGTGTCAACACAAGCCAAACATGGCAACCACAACTGCACCAAACTGGAAGTGATGCAAAGGAGAGAGAGAGAGAGAGGAGGGCTTCAATTAGGACAAGAAGCAACGGGTGGAAACTAATCCAGGAGAGAAGCAACTTAGAACTAAGGAGAAATTTCCTGACAGTGAGAACAATTAACCAGTGGAACAACTTGCCTCCAGAAGTTGTGAATGATCCAACACTGGAAGTTTTTAAGAAGAGGTTGGATAACCATTTGTCTGAAGTGGTGTAGGGTTTCCTGCCTAAGCAGGGGGTTGGACTAGAAGACCTCCAAGGTCCCTTCCAACTCTGTTATTCTATTTGTGAGGTTTGGGTCTCCATCTTTTTTTTTTTTTTTAAATTTGATTTATATGCCACCCTTCTCTGGAGACTCAGGGTGGCTTACAAAGTGTTAAGCAATAGCCTTCATCCTTCTTGTATATTTATACGAAGTCAGCTTATTGCCCCCACAATCCGGGTCCTCAATTTATCTACCTTAGAAAGGATGGAAGGCTGAGTCAACGTTGAGCCTGGCAAGATTCGAACCTGCAGTAATTGCAGGCAGCTGGTCTTAATAACAGGGTGCTTTAGACCACTGTACTACCAAGGCTCTTTTATTGAGGCACTCAATCTTGACTTTTTTTAAAAAAAATTCCCTGGCAGATGGACCCTTTGCCAAAGAAGCTGGGGGCTTATACCCCCACTACTCCCTAATCTCGTTTCTCCCCCACCCCCACCCCCCCATTTTTCTCACAACGCCTCTGTGGCCAAGACTGGGAAATGCAGATCAGGCTTGAAGCTGATCTTTTATTAATTTTTTTCCCCAGATTACTACATTACTTTTTATTTATTTATTTTTTCTTCTTCCCAGCGGTGGAGGAGTGGCAAAGGCGGGCAGCCTGCCACCCAGACCGAAAAAACAAACAGTTCCCACCCTCCACAACCCCACGGGGATCGATCCTCGAAGCCGCTCCCTCGGTTGATCTACCTTCTGCAAAAGCCTTTTTTTCCCTCTCTCTCTCTCTCTTCCTACTTTTGCAGCGGGGAAAAAAAAAGGGGGGGGTGTCTGACTTTCTGGGCGACCCCAGCCTCGTCTTCCTACTCCCCCCACCCCACCCAGGCTCGGGCATCGGGCGAGTCCATCAACAAAGCTCCCCATTTCTTTTTCGGGGGTCGCTGAACGCCTTAAATCCGGCACCCCCTTCTTCCCGCATCCCCACCTAGCCTTGCCACGACCGTCTTAGCCCCCTCCTCAAATTCCCAAAGCGAAGCAGAAAACCTTAACTCACCGAGCCCCCCCTCCCCACACACACACTCTCCCCCACTCCCAGGCGCTGCAGGCGGAGGGAAGCGCCCGGCCGTTCTCACCTGGCGTCCCAGGTGCTCGGAAGCCCCCTCCCCAAAAGGTGATGCTTGCCCTGCTGGCTTTTCCCGATTGGACAGCTCTGCCCCCCCTCCCCATCCACCCCCATTCCCTCTGTCCCCACGGCTCTCTGCACTTGCTCAGAGACCTCCCCACTACTCAGGGACCCCGGAGCCCCCGTGTTTTTTTTGGGGGGGGGGGGAAACAGACTCCCCCCCCTACACACACACCAGCGGCGGAGGGAAGCGCCCGGCCGTTCTCACCTGGCGTTCCAGGTACGCGGGAGCCCCCACGCACCCACCCACCCCAATCCACCCCCACTCCCTCTGTCCCCAGGGCTCTCTGCACTTGCTCAGAGACCTCCTCACTGCTCAGGGACCCCGGAGCCCCCGTTTTCTTTTGGGGGGGGAACAGACTCCCCCCCCACACACACACCAGCGGCGGAGGGAAGCGCCCGGCCGTTCTCACCTGGCGTCCCAGGTACGCGGGAGCCCCCACGCACCCCCCCCCAATCCACCCCCACTCCCTCTGTCCCCAGGGCTCTCTGCACTTGCTCAGAGACCTCCTCCCTACTCAGGGACCCCGGAGCCCCCGTTTTTTTTTGGGTGGGGGAACAGAGACTCCCCACCAAAGGTGATGCTTGCCGTGCTGGCTTTTCCCGATGGGACAGCTCTGCCCCCCCCCATCTCCCCCCACTCCCTCTGTCCCCAGGGCTCTCTGCACTTGCTCAGATACTTCCTCCCCACCCAGGGACCCCGGAGCCCCCGTGTGTTTTTTTGGGGGGAAACAGACTCCCCCCCACACACACACACCAGCGGCGGAGGGAAGCGCCCGGCCGTTCTCACCTGGTGTCCCAGGTACGCGGGAGCACCCCCCCCTCCAAAAAGGTGATGCTTGCCGTGCTGGCTTTTCCCCATGGGACACCTCTACCCCCCCCTCCCCATCCACCCCCCCTCCCTCTGTCCCCAGGGCTCTCTGCACTTGCTCAGAGACCTCCTCCCTACTCAGGGACCCCGGAGCTCCCCCCTTTTTTTTGGGTGGGGAAACAGAGACTCCCCACCAAAGGTGATGCTTGCCGTGCTGGCTTTTCCCGATGGGACACCTCTGCCCCCCCCCCCATCTCCCCCCACTCCCTCTGTCCCCAGGGCTCTCTGCACTTGCTCAGAGACCTCCTCACTGCTCAGGGACCCCGGAGCCCCCGTTTTCTTTGGGGGGGGAACAGACTGCCCCACACACACACACACACCAGCGGCGTTCTCACCTGGCGTCCCAGGTACGCGGGAGCCCCCACGCACCCCCCCAATCCACCCCCACTCCCTCTGTCCCCAGGGCTCTCTGCACTTGCTCAGAGACCTCCTCCCCATCCAGGGACCCCGGAACCCCCTTTTTTGGGGGGGGTGGGGAAATAGAGACTGCCCCCCCCCCACACTCCCCACCAGCAACACCTGCCTAGCTCTGCCGCCCACCTACCCAGAAAACGAAATTGAAGCCGAAGAGCAGGTATTTGATGCACTTGGTGCCTCCTTTGACCGGCATCGCGCCGGGCGAGCGGGCAAAGGCGGAGGGTGAGCGGTGGAGAAGGCGAGAGAAAAGGGGCGCTGGCCCGGGGTCGACGTTGGCTTGGCTGCTTGCTCGGCGGGACGGCGGACTTGGAACCGGTGCTTCTCTCTTTCTCTCTCTCTTTCTCTCTCTCTCTCTCTCTCTCTCTCTCTTTCTTTCTTTCCAGCAGATGCTCGCGGTGGCCCTTCCCGGAGTCAAGCCTCGCCCCAGCTTCTCCGACAGTCCCAGCCCTGCCTTGCCCTGCCCTCTCTGCCTGCCTCCTCCGGAGCGCTCCGGTCCTGCCCTGCCCTCCTCCTCCCTCCCTCCCTCCTCCGGAGAGCCACACCTTCGGGCCGGGCCGGGAAGGGGGCCAAGCACGTGTTTTCCCTAAGCGGGATTCCCTCCCTCCTTCCCTCCCTCCTTCCCTCCCTCCTCCTCCTCCTCCTCTTTTCCTCGCCTGGCCTGCCTGTCTAGCCTGCAGCATCCGAAGAGGGAAGAAGAAGAGCCCTTATGGGACTGACAACCCCCCCCCCACACACACACACATCTAGGGTTGCCAGGTCTGCTTCCAAAAAATAGTGGACAAGTGGGAGGGGGGGGGCGTTAAGTAGTAAAAAAAATTTAAAAAAAATTGCAATTAAATTATATATTTTCTTACAAACATTTCAACACGTATTAAAATAACCACTTCAAAACTTTACTTAACATTCAAAACGTCAAATATATTATAATGAGACGTAAAATATTAAATTACATTTGACTTTGCTGCGGTGTGTATTTTTTATTTTGACTGCGCAGCTTCGATCAATTAATTTATTTTATTTATTTATTTATTTATTTAATTTGTATACCGCCCTACTCCCGAAGGACTCAGGGCAGTGAACAGCCAAGCAATAAGATACATAAATACAAAAATTTAAAAAACCAGTTAAAATCGAATTAAGTCATTTTTTGGCCCAGACAAATTAAAACACCCCAATAATTTAAGAACAGATTTAAAATTTATGTATTAAAAGAGGGAGGAGATTAGGCCAAGCCTGCTTGATGGAATAAAAGAGTCTTCACAGCGCGGCGGAAGGTGTGCAGATCCGGGATCCTCCGTATCTCTGGGGGGAGCTCATTCCAGACGGTAGGTGCCCCCACAGAGAAGGCTCTCCCCCTAGGGGTCGCCAGCCGACATTGTTTGGCTGACGGCACCCGGAGGAGTCCCTCTCTATGAGAGCGTACTGGCCGGTGGGAGGCTATTGGTGGTAGTAGGCGGTCCCGTAAATAACCAGGTCCTAAGCCATGGAGCGCTTTAAAGGTGGTAACCAAAACCTTGAAGCGTACCCGGAAGACCACCGGGAGCCAGTGCAGCTCGCGCAGGAGAGGTGTCACATGGGAGCGCCATGACGCTCCCATTACCACCCGCGCGGCCGCACTCTGCGCCAGTTGGAGCCTCCGGGTGCTCCTCAAGGGGAGCCCCATGTAGAGAGCATTACAATAGTCCAGGCGGGAGGTGACGAGGGCATGAGTGACTGTGCGTAACGAGTCCCGATCCAGAAAGGATTAAGGGATAATTCTTTCATTTCAGTACAAGGTTGAGAAATGTTAAAAAATATACAAGGTTCACTTCGAACGGATGGTACAAGCAGTCGGTTACGTTCGTCAGTCCGCAAATTTCCCATGACGCTGAAAATTCGTTCGACGTTTGCATTTGATACCGGAATTGATGCACAATACTGGAACAGTTTCAGTAAACTCGGAGCTGGCTCTTTCTTGAAAAAGTACGTCCGCTTATCAAGGGATGAATCGCCCTGCAGATGAACATAAACTTCTTCTAAGGCAGAAATTTCATCGAAGAGAGTGTTGGGTGGAAGTTCTTCTCGCCATGGTGATAATAACCAGATGTTCGTCATTTCTTCTAAAGTTGGAGGATTATTGCGATCAATTAGATTGAAACAACTTAGCGTCTCATATACTGAATCGGTGAAATTATACCACTTTTCTAGGTACGCAATGGCTCTTTGATACACGTTGATGGCTTCTTTCTTGAACTTTTGCACGGCATTCTCAGGCAAATGTTTTTTTACGTAAGGCAAATAAAACTTTCATTCCAAAAAACTGCTTTTGAATAAAAAAAAATGTCCACTATTTTGTGAAAAAAAATAGTGAACATAATGTGAAAAAAGTGGACTGTCCGCTCAAATAGTGGACACCTGGCAATCCTACACACACCCCATTTATTAAGGGGATTGGATCACCGTGGTGGTCCTGGATTTACATCGGTTCGTTTAGTGACCGTCCGAAGGGACGACGGAAAAAAAGGGACTTAGGACCAGTTTTTTTCACATTAAAAAAAACAAAACCATTTTATGAGGTTTATTTATTATTATTATTATTATTATTATTATTATTATTATTATTATTATTATTTAATCTTTAGTGAGATTCACAGCCTTTGAGTCTGGTTAATAGCTCAGCAGCTCAAGTCCTAACCAAGGACCTAGGAACTGTTAAGGTATCGTCGGAGGATGTAAGCTGTTCCGAGTAAGGTGGTTTTTTGTAGAGTCAAAATGTTCAAGTCCGGCAAATTTAGAATTTCTAAATAGCGGGGTAGCCCTTTGGGTATTGCTCCAAGGGCTCCAATTACAATCGGGACAACACACGATTTCTTTTTCCACAGTCGTCATTATTATTATTGTTGTTGTTGTTGTTGTTGTTGTTGTTGTTGTTGTTGTTGTTATTATTATTATTATTATTATTATTATTATTATTATTTATTAGTTTGATTTATATGCCGCCCTTCTCTGGAGACTCAGGGCTGCTTACAAGGCATTAAGCAATAGCCTTCATACTTTTGTATATTTTATACAAAGTCAGCTTATGGAAGGCTGAGTCAACCTTGAGCCTGATGAGAATTGAACTCGCAGTAATTGCAGGCAGCTGGCAGCTAAATACTACCTTTTAACAGTAGCATTAGTCTGCTGCGCCACTCAGGCTCTGAGTTTATTTATTTATTTATTATTATTTATTAGTTTGATTTATATGCCGCCCTTCTCCGGAGACTCAGGGCGGCTTACAATGCTTTTTAAGCAATAGCCTTCATACTTTTGTATATACCAGCTTAGTAGGGCTTTTGCCCCCCCCCCGAGGTGTTCTATTTTATACAAAGTCAGTTTATTGCCCCCACAAACCGGGTTCTCATTTTACCTACCTCGGAAGGATGGAAGGCTGAGTCAACCTTGAGCCTGGTGAGATTTGAACTCTCAGTAATTGCAGGCAGCTGGCAGCTAAATATTACTTTAACAGTAGTTTAGTCCACTGCATCACCAGGCTTTAACCACCAGATTAAAGGTAAAGGGTTTTCCTCGCACATAGGTGCTAGTCGTTCCCGACTCTAGGGGGCGCTGCTCATCTCCGTTTCAAAGCCGAAGAGCCAGCGCTGTCCGAAGACGTCTCCGCGGTCATGTGGCCGGCGTGACTCAACGCCAAAGAATAGAATAGAATAGAATAGAATAGAATAGAATAGAATAGAATAGAATAGAATAGAATAGAATAGAATAGAATAGAATAGAAAACATGGCATGGCATGGCATGGCATGGCATAGAATTCTTTATCCAAATGTGATTGGACACACAAGGAATTTGTCTTTGGTGCATAAGCTGTCAGTGTACATAAAAGACAAGATACATTCGTCAAGAATCATAAGGTACAACACTTAATGATAGTCATAGGGTACAAATAAGCACTCAAATCATATTAGGAAACAGTCAATATCAATCGTAAGGATACAAGCAACAAAGTTACAGTCATAAGTGGAAGAAGATGGGTGATGGGAACGATGAGAAGATTAATAGTAGTGCAGACTTAGTAAATAGTTTGAGTAGTAAAAAAGCGCACGGAACGCTGTTACCTTCCCACCGAAGGTGGTCCCTATTTTTCTACTTACATTTTTTACGGGCTTTCGAACTGCTAGGTTGGCAGAAGCTGGGACAAGGAACGGGAGCTCACCCCATTACACGTCACTAGGGATTCGAACCACTGAACTACCAACCTTTGGATTGACAAGCTCAGCATCTTAGCCACTGAGCCACCACGTCCCTGTCTTTATGAGGTTATGAGATAGAAAGTACAAAAGTAAATAGGAACATAGAGAGGAGGAAGAGGGGAAAGAGAAGTGAGGAAGGGCTGGGGAAAAGGTGAGGGGGGAGCGTTGATTTCAGACTCTCTCCGTTGCAGTAAAATAAAGCATTAAGGTCAAAGCACAACTGGACTTTCTGGTTTTTCTTTTTGAAGACGTTTCACTTCTCCTCCAAAAAGCTTCTTCAGCTCTGGCTGGAAGGTGGAAAAGTCAGAGCTTGAAGAAGCTTCTTGGAGGAGGAGCGAAACGTCTTCAAAGAAAAAAACAGAAAGTCCAGTTGCCTGTTGAAAAAAAGGATCTTTGGGACAACCATAACCTGGATGACTGAGAATCTCCATAGACATCAAACCAGGGGTGAAATCCAGCAGGTTCTGACAGGTTCTGACGAACTGGTAGCGGAAAATTTGAGTATTTTGGAGAACTGGCAAATACCACCTCTGGCTGGCCCCAGAGTGGAGTGGGAATGGAGATTTTGCAATATCCTCCGCCCAGGAGTGGGGAGGGAATGGGGATTTTGCAATATCCTTCCTCTGGAGTGGGGTGGGAATGGAGATTTTGCAGTATCATTCCCTTGCCACACCCACCAAGCCACACCCACAGAACCGGTAGTAAAAACAATTGGATTTCACCACTGCATCAAACCATAACTTTTTGCTTTTCCGTCATAATATCAACTAGTCACTTCTATAAACGCCTGTCGATCGAATCGATAAAACCCAAAGTCAATGTTTCATTGTTTTTCCACCTCAAGCACAAAGTCCAGAAGTGGTTTCCAAGTAGAAACAACAGTACTTATATTCTTTTCTTTGATCAACATGGTCAATTTAGTCATCTCTGCCATCAGCTTCTACAGCTGTTCGTCCATGGCGGGAATTGAAATATCCTTTCATTTTTGTTCATACTGTTTTGCTGTTGTCAACATATCTAAGTTCAAAGTTCAATTTTTTTCCCCTCTAAGTCTTTTTCCATTAAACCCCAAAGAAAAGTTTCTGGTTTCATCTTAAATCTTCATTTTAAGACGTTTCTGTATTAAAATACGAATCTTACTCCGAAAATTAGCTGGCCGGCACACGCATGCGCGCTGCAGCTGGAGTAGGGCAACGCTCCCATTCCCACCAATATGGCTCCGTGTGTCACATAGAACATAGAATGCAGGATGAAAGGGCTGGAAGGGAACTTGGAGGTCTTCTAGTCCAACCCCCTGCTCAAGCAGGAAACCCTACACCGTTTCAGATAAGTGGCTGTCCAGTCTCCTCTTGGCAAATTAGAAGAATGAGCAATTCAGCTGAAAATAAAGGAACTTGCTAGAGATGGGAGCTTTTCAACAAAATGTTGTTGCTATTGTTAGTTGCGAAGTCATGTCCAACCCATTGTGACCCCATGGACAACATTCCTCCAGGCCTTCCTGTCCTCTACCATCCTCTGGAGTCCATTTAAGCTCACGCCGACTGCTTCAGTGACTCCCTCCAACCACCTCGTTCTCTGCCGTCCCCTTCTTCTTTTGCCCTCAATCGTTCCCAGTATTAGGCTCTTCTCCAGGGAGTCCGTCCTTCTCATTAGGTGGCCAAAGTCTTTGAGTTTCCTCTTCAGGATCTGGCCTTCTAAAGAGCAGTCAGGGTTGATCTCCTCTAGGACTGACCGGTTGGATCACCTTGCAGTCCAAGGGACTCACAGGAATCTTCTCCAGCACCAGAATTCAAAGGCCTCAATTCTTTGGCGCTCAGCCTTCCTTATGGTCCAACTTTTACAGCCAGACATTGCAACTGGGAAAACCGTAGCCTTGACTATACGCACTTTTGTTGGCAGGGTGAGGTCTCTGCTTTTTAGTATGCTGTCTAGATTTGCCATAGTTTTCCTCCCCGGGAGCAAGCATCTTTTAATTTCTTGGCTGCCGTCCCCATCTGCGGTGATCTTGGAGCCCAGGAAAATAAAATCTGTCAGTACCTCACAACAAAATGTAGAACATAGAATAACAGGGTTTGAAGGGGCCTCAGAGGTCTTCTAGTCCAGCCCCCTAATCAAGCAGGAGATGCTATCCCATTTCAGAGAAATGGCTGTCCAATCTTTTCTTAAAAACCTCCAGTGTGGAGGCATCGTAAATTCCATTTGCCAATGGTGCATTTGCCTGCTGACTCAAACTCCATCTGTGATCATGTACATCATTTGTAGTGAATTAGCCATCGGATTCAGTTATTTTTTCCATTTCTTCACCCACGTCATTAGGGCCCCGAACGGAATCTTGTATCTGGCTTTGGTTCCTCCTTCCAGCTTAGTGACGAACTCTTGAATGGCATGCCTTGATCGTAGTCAAGGGAACTGTTTGGACAACAACAACCAGCCCTTCCCATTGTGACTTCAGAGTGGGTGTACTCTGAAAATACAGGCGTGGAGCTCTGCAGGCAATCAGCAACAACACGCGTATCACAATGTCATCACTGGCTCCAATGTTGTAAATTATGAAGGGCTCCTTGGGACTCTCCAAGCTTGGTTGTTTCCTTGCAGATGTTTCATGACCCAAGCTAGGTAACATCAATCAAGGACTGGCACTGATGATGATGAACTCTAGGAAAGTGGCAATGGATAGAAAATATAAAGAACAGCTAGACCAGGAATTGGCAACCTGTGACTCTGGAGCCGCATGTGGCTCTTTCATCCCTCTGCTGCGGCTCCCTGTCGCTGGTCGGTGCCACAATTTGGAGAGGAGCTTCCGGTTAAGGGTGGGGGGGGGGAAAGCATGGCGTACCAGGAGGAGACTCTATGGCAAGGGGTGGGTTTTCTGGTCGGCTCCACAATTGATAGGGCTTTTGGTTAGGACAAGTAGAGGAAAAAGAAAACCGCACTATGAGGAGACTCTATGGTGGGGGAACCGGACTTCCGGTCAGCTCCAGAATTGAATGGGGAGGGGCTTCCTGTTAGGACCTTTGTGGCGCTTTGAGGATTTAAGGTTGCCGACCCCAGAGCTAGACTGACAACTAGTCAAGGATTCCATGATACTCCTTTAGGAAAGATTGGCCTTGGTTGCCAATTACTCTCCCGCCACAATTTTAGGGGTTGGCGTTACGGCCCAAAAATCCTAAATGGCCTACAGCCCAATCTTCTGGAGTGGCATGTGGCGTCCCTGCCTTTAGAAGCTCTTTCAGGCCGTCAGAGATCAAGGAAGGTGCCCCAAACCGCCTTTTGCCTTGTTTTAAACTATTCGCTGTATCCAATCTCCATTTTGAGGCGGCAAATGGCCGCCGATAAATCGAGTAGATAAATAGATAATGCTATCTTTCTGAGGGGGGGAGGGGCTCCTCCAGAACTTCCTTCATAACTCATCCGATCGAGAAATCTTCTACCAACTATCCATGTCGGAGCTTTTGCTGGCTGTTAATTTCGCCGAGCCTTGTGGAATGCGTCATATTTTTCCCCACCTGCTCGTTGGACTGGTTTGGCAGCATTACTGTACGCGAGAAAAAAGACCGACGAGGCCTATCCTGTTTACTGTGTATATTCTATTCACTGGTGTTTAAACAAGGGAAAAGGTACTTGGGAGTATCTACAACAGCAAAACAGTGGATAGGGGGGAAGTACAGATAGCCCTCAGATTTATTTATTTAAACTATTTATGAATGGTTCATTTAGTGACAGTTCAAAGTTACAACAGCACTGAAAAATGTGAATTATGATCATGGGTGGGCTTCAAAAATTTTAGCAAGGGGTTCTCTGTCTGGTTGCTGGGTGGGCGTGGCCATGGTGGGTGTGGCCTAGTCGGCCTCCTGCACCAAGGCGTTTTTGCCCTCCCCGGGCTCCAGAGGCTTTTCTCAAGCCTCCAGGAGGGTGAAAACGGCCTCCTCAGGTTCCAGAGGCCCTCTGGAGGCCAGAAACAGGCCCGTTTCCAGACTTCTGGAACTTCCGGTAGGCCCGTTTTTCACCCTCCCCGAGCCTTGTCACTGTGTGACTAACTTATCCACTGCAGTGAATTCGCTTAACAGCCGAGGCAAGAAAGGTCGTAAAACAGGGCAAAACACACTTTATAAATGTCTCACTTAACCACAGGAGTTTTGGGCTCGATGGTGGTCGTAAGTCGAGGACTACCTGTATTTTAGATGCCATTTTTCTTGAGCTAGACTTTATGAAACTCTGGGTTGGCAGGGAGTTAATAACATATCCGGATGGCTTCTGCCTGCCCTAAAACATCCAGGAGTTTCTATAATTTGTTTATGGTGTTTATCTTGCAAACTGTAAACTCCCAACCAGGATGCTTTTCAAATTATAAAAACAATGATGCCCTGTTGAACTGAAATAATAAGATCCAGAACAGCTGCTAGATTCCAAGTAGATTGCAGGTAGTCCTCGACTTACAACTATTCTAATAAAGGAGAATATTTGTAGCTCAGGGTTGACATGAGGGTCCTTGGCGCTCTCTGAGGTTGGTGTTTTCTTGCAGACACCCAAATTAGGTAACATCATCAATGTTGCATTGGACAGTGAGAACAATTAACCTTTCTTTCTTTCTTTCTTTCTTTCTTTCTTTCTTTCTTTCTTTCTTTCTTTCTTTCTTTCTTTCTTCCTTCCTTCCTCCCTTCCTCCCTTCCTCCCTCCCTCCCTCCCTTCCTTCTTCCTTCCTTCTTTCCTTCCTTTCTCCTTCCTTCCTTCCTTCCTTTTTTATTTTTCTTTCTTTCTTTTATTTTTCTTTCTTTCCTTCCTTTCTTCTTCCTTCCTTCCTTCCTTCCTTCCTTCTTTCTTTCCTTCCTTCCTTCTTCCTTCCTTCCTTCCTTCCTTCCTTCCTTCCTTCTTTCTTTCTTTCCTTCCTTCCTTCCTTCTTTCTTTTTCTTCCTTCCTTCCTTTTTTATTTTTCTTTTCTTTCTTTCTCTTTTTTCTCTTTTCTCTCTCTCTTTCTTTCCTTTCTTCCTTCTCTTTCTTTCTTTCTTTCTTTCTTTCTTTCTTTCTTTCTTTCTTTCTTTCTTTCCTTCCTTCCTTCCTTCCTTCCTTCTTTTTTCTTTCTTTTTTCTTTCCTTCCTTCCTTCGTTCCTTCCTTCTTTCTTTCTTTCTTTCTTTCCTCCCTCCCTCCCTCCCTCTTACAACCTTTATAACATTCCCACGGTCATGTGGCAAGCAACGTCCATGGAGAAGCCAGATTCACTTAACAACCCTGTTATTAGCTTATCAACTGCAGCCATCCGCTTAACAGCTGTGGTAAGAAAAGTCGTTGTTAAACAGGGCAAAGTTCACGTCACCAACGTTTCCCTTAGCCACAGAAAACCTGGGCTCAATTGCGTAAATCGTAAGTCAAAGGCTACCTGTAAATTAGCTCTTATAATTTTCAGGAAGAGCAGCAAAGAAAAGAGTAAACAGAAATTCGAACAGATGGGCAAACGAAGACTGAGGAAGGTTCTAAATTTAGCCAAGAGGTTATCTCATCGCTGGTTTAAAATTACCCTGGGAAAAAGCCACGATTGTTCGGACTGTTGTTGTTGTTTTTTTTGTGTGTGTGTGTGTGTGGGACAAGTGGCTGTCGCAAGGCTGTTTCTTCACAATGAGTAACATGCACTGTCTTGCACGAGGAAAAAATCCTCACCCCGAAACAGCCACGTCATTTTCCAGCATGGGGTGTGCTGAGAGTCAGCCTGAGCTCCACGAACGTCTCTCTTTCCCCTACATTTAACCACTGGGAGAAAAAGCATACAGGAAGTTTGTTTATTTATTTATTTATTTATTTATTTATTTATTTATTTATTTACTTACTTACTTATTTATTATTCATTCATTCATTCATTCATTCATTCATTTATTTATTTATTTACTTACTTACTTACTTACTTACTTATTTATTATTTATTCATTTATTTATTTATTTATTTATTTATTTATTATTTATTTATTTATTTATTTATTTATTTATTTATTTATTTATTTATTTATTTATTTATTGGTTCGATTTATATGCCGCCCTTTTCCGGAGACTCAGGGCAGCTTACAATGCGTTAAGCAATAGCCTTCATACTTTTGTATATACCTGCTTAGTAGGGCTTTTGGCCCCCACAAGCGGTGTTCTTTTTTTAATCAAAGTCATCTTATTGCCCCCACAAACCGGGTCCTCATTTTACCCACCTCGGAAGGATGGAAGGCTGAGTCAACCTTGAGCCTGGTGAGATTCGAACCTGCAGTAATTGCAGGCAGCTGGTGCTACTTAACAGCACTTTAGTCCACTGCACCACCAAGGCTCTTGGTTTCATTGCAGGACATCTGTAAATACGGCTTACGACGGTTCATTTAGTGACCATTCAAAGTTATAACGGCATTGAAAAAAAAGGGACTTAGGCAGTGGTGGGATTCAAATTTTTTTACTACTGGTTTTCTGGGTGTGGCTTGGTGGGCGTGGCAGGGGAAGGATAATGTAACCAGATTTTTTTTTTGGGTAGTGGGAGAGGGTTTCACTTGCCTTGCGATTAGGTTTTGAAAACCCATTTTACGCAGGCGAACGCTGCTGTCAAAATAGCAGTAGCAACAACCAGTGGTGGGATTCAAATAATTTAACAACCGGTTCTCTGCCCTAATGACTAGCTGGGTAGGCGTGGCTCGGTGGTCATGTGACCGTGTGGGCGTGGCCAACTCAATATCACTCACTTCGATGGGCGCTTCGCCTTAGCTGTTACAATGTAATAAGGGTTAACCAGAGAGGCAGTTTCTGTAAACAGGGCAATAAAGATTAGGCTAGAAACACCACCAGAATGTTCCCTTCCTGCCTTCCTTACAGGATTAGCCCTGTAAAGTGAAAAAACAAAACAAAATAAGACTTCTTCCAACAACCGGTTCTCCGAACTGCTTAGAAAGTTAACAACCGGTTCTCCCGAAGAGGTGCGAACCGGCTGAATCCCACCACTGGCAACAACCCAAACAAGGAACTTCTTAATTTCAAATATTTCAGGATGCGTAAATGGGCAAAAAAAACCCTCATCTGCAGGAAGCTGGCTGATGCATTCTTGGTTACCGGGAAATTTCCTCTAGATGCTGCGTGGGATTACCGTGTCTTCACTTTCCATGACAAAAGTCTCTTGTGAAACATCCTCCCTCACATAACTCATGTCTAGGCTGTGTAAAAACATCCCTTCCTGATCTAGTCCCAAAGATGCATTTTCAAGCGGCGACTGGACTTCCTTATTTTTCTTTTGAAGAATTTTTCGCATCCAGTTTTGGTGACCATATTACAAAAAAAGATGTTGGGGGAAAAGTGCAGAGAAGAGCAACTCAGAGGATTAAAGGCCTGGAGATTAAAACATATGAAGAACGGTTGCAGGATTTGGGTTTGGATAGTCTAGAGAAAAGAAGGGGTGACATGATAGCAATATCCCAGTATTTGAAGGGCTGCCACAAAGAGGAGAGGGGTCAACTCATTTTCCAAAGCACCAGAAGGCAGGACAGGAAACAATGGATGGAAAGTAATCATGGAGAGAAGCAACCTAGAACTCAGGAGAAGCTTCCTAACCATGAGAACAATTAACTAGTGCCTTGATGGCGAACCTATGGCATGGGTGCCACATCAGTGAGCATATCAGTGGGCACACGAGCATTGCCATAGCTCAACTCCAGCTGATTTTTGGGCCTTTCGGTCCCACCGGAAGTTGAGAAATGGACTGTTTCCGGCCTCCGGAGGGCATCCGGGGGGGAGGCTGTTTTTGCCCTCCCCAGGCTCCGAGAAAGCCTCTGGAGCCTGGGGAGGATGAAAAACAGGCCTACTGGGCCCATCGCGCCATTATGTACTAAAAGCCTGGGAGGGGAGGGGCACACGCATCCGTGGGGGCAGGGCGCATTGAATTATAGATGTGGGCACACACATGGGCAACCTCCCCGCATTCCCCCCGCTTTTGGCATGCGACAACAAAAAGGTTAGCCATCACTGAACTACTGGAACAATTTGCTTTCAGAAATTCTGGATGCTTCATCATTGGAGGTTTTTAAGAAGAGACTGGACAGCCACTTGTCTGAAATGTTACAGGGCCGTGATGGCGAACCTATGACACACGTGACAGAGATGGCACACAGAGCTCTCTCCATGGGCACACGAGCCGTCGCCCCAGCTCAGCTCCGCTGCGCATGAGCACACCTCCTGCCAGCCAGCTGGTCTTTGGATCTCTGTCGCACATGTGCAGAGGCGGAGCAAATGTGGGAGGCCATGTGCACATGCACAGGGGGTATGGCCCATGCATGGGGGCCCATGCTCATTGCATTTTGGGGGTTCGTGCACATGCACACGTAAATTCGCGCACACTTCGAGCACTTGGTCCTGAAAAGGTTAGCCATCACTGGTATAGGGACTCCTGCTTGGACTAGATGAGCTCCAAGAGCCCTTCCAGCTCTATTCTGACTTAAAATTGCTGACCCTGTGTTCTTAAGGACTTCAACTTCCTGCTCAGACTGAAGAAGCTACTTGGTTAAGGAGCAAAATGGTTCAAACCAACAAGAAAGCCAGTTGCCTATGACCAGGGGTGAAATGCTCCCGGTTTGGACCGGATCGCCTGATCTGGTAGCAGTGGCGGCGGGTGGTTCAGAGAACCGGTAGCAAAAATCCCTGTGCCGCCTCCCCCCCATGCCCAGCTGAGCCACATGATCATCAGAGGCTTTTTTTTTTTTTTTTACTTTTCAAAGCATTTTTTCTACAACCTCTTCCGATGAAAAAATGCTTTTTAAAGTTAAAAAAAAAAGCCTCTGATGATCCCGCGGCTCAGCTCGGATCGTCAGAGGCTTTTGAAAGCATTTTTTCCTGCAACCTCTTGGCCGAAGAGGTGGTAAAAAAAAAATGCTTTGAAAAGTCTCTGACGATCCCAGCTGAGTTGCCTGATCGTCAGACAGGCTTTTCAAAGCATTAGAAAAAATGCTTTGAAAAGTTAAAAAAAAAAAAAGTTGGCCACACCCATCCAGTCACATTACTCTCCCCCACCAAGCCACGCCCACAGAACCGGTAGTAACAAATTTTACATTTCATCCCTGCCTATGACCCAACTTCCAGGTGACTCTATCCGGATGACTGAGAATCTTCATTGATATTCAGAGAGAGAGAGAGAGAGAGGTGGGGAAATGATTTTCAGAAACTGTGGAAGGAAGGCAGAAGGAGACGGAGAATAATAAAGTCAGGAGTTTAAAACCACGAGGAAGTAATTACTGCAAAGGGAGGCTCCTGGATCGTTCAATGACTAGATGTGGGTCATCTGCCATATTAAAAACTGACCTCTATCACTTCCTGAAACCATTGATAATGGCTGTGCTTCTAGGAAGGAGTAGCTGCTGCTCACTCCATCCAATTCAGAGGCCTCTTTGATTTGCTAACCTGCCCAGGACTAAAACAAGAATTTTGGAGGAAACCAAAATCTCTTTCGGCTTATTAAACGCCCGGTGGGAGAGAGGGGAAATCTTCTTGGCGGAATGGCAGATCCATCTCTGATCCCCAGAAATCAAATTAGGCCACAATTTTGAGAGAAGGAGGACATGGCATAACAGCAGGGGTGGCCTTCAAAAATTTTAGCAAGTGGTTCTCTGCCCGATTGCTGGGTGGGCGTGGCCATGGTGGGTGTGGCCTAGTTGGCCTCCTGCACCATGGCAGGGGGGGATGTTTTTGCCCTCCCCAGGCTCCAGAAGCTTTTTTTGAGCCTCCGGGAGGGCGAAAACAGCCTCCCCAGGCTCCAGAGGCCCTCTGGAGGCCAGAAACAGCCCCATTTTCAGCCTTCCTGAACTTCCGGTTTTTTGCCCGCCCTGAGCCTCGTGCGCGCCCTACCGGAAGTTCAGGAAGGCTGGAAATGGGGATGCGTGGGGACTCTGGGACTCCGGGGAGGGGAGGGGTGGGCAGGGCCAGCCAGGAGTGGGATTTGTGGGTCATCCGAAATGCACAGAATGTTAGTTAGAGGTTCTGCCGAACCCCTGCGAACCCCCAGCAGCCCACGCCTGGATGACAGGGAGATGGAGATTTACATTCACAGTCTGTTCTCCTTGTTATTTCCCGTCAAACCTCTTTAGTTCATCGACTGATGTTCTGTCATCTCTCTTAGTTAGCTGACAGAGTTAATGACGGTTTTCTTTTATTTAGAGAAGATCAGGGAGTTCACCGTGGGTGGTTTTTCAAGCTTTCCAGTCTTTGACAATTAATTCTGCTGCATCAGGAACAAACAAAAAAAAAAGGAAATTTTATGCCTTATATCTCCTCTCTTTGCATAAAATGGTTTTGAACTGCCTGCCTGAAACTGGCCTCGGAAGCTTCTCGTGACAGGTTCCTTCTTCCTGCAAATTTCACTCCTTTGTTTTGTTTTGCTTTTTTTAAAAAAAAGCGAGGCGAGGGAGAACAAAGATTACTGACATTTTTAAACATAATAATCGAAATAAATATAACTTGAAGAATTAGGTCTGGTATCCACAATGTTCAAAGAGCTTAGAATCTTCCCATAAATGTCTCATTCTTATCTGGGCATAACTTGAATTCACCAGTCTTTCTGTCATCTTGGACACTCTTCTGAGGGCCCAGATCTTAGTTCCTCCCTGTTTTCCGTGTCACGTGGCAATTGCCACCCTCCTAGGCCACTTGAGTCCCCTTTATTCCCAGTGAAACTAGGAGAATTATGCCTGCATTAAATAGATAAGATGCTGTCCTGTGTCTTCAACCGGGACATTTGGTCATGATCAGTGGTGGGATTCAAATTTTTTTTACTACAGGTTCTGTGGGTGTGGCTTGGTGGGCATGGCATGGCTTGGTGGGCGTGGCTTGGTGGGTGTGGCAGGGGAAGGATACTGTAAAATCTCCATTCCCTCCCCACTCCAGGGGAAGGTTACTGCAAAATCCCCGTTTCCTCCCGATCAGCTGGGACTCGGGAGGCAGAGAATAGATGGAGGCGGGGCCAGTCAGAGGTGGTATTTATCGGTTCTCCAAACTACTCAAAATTTCCTCTACCGGTTCTTCAGAACTGGTCAGAACCTGCTGAAACCCACCTCTCGTCGTGATGGTGGTGAGGAGAATACACACAGCCTTTCTGTGAGCCGTTGACATTATTATTATTATTTTAAATTATTTTTTTAAAACAAACAAACGTACAAACAAACAAATAGTACATTTTTTTTCTGAATAGAGTATTGTCCTGGTCAATACTGCTTATAACATAATATTTTAAATTCCCATCCTCTTCTTAAATTTTTTTTCCCTAAATATAATTTATATATTTCAATTTCTGCACCACAATATTCTTTTTTTCCCTACTTTTTTTTTATTTTTCATCTCTGCTTAATATTTAATATATATTCAATATTACCACCCGCCCTAACCTCCAATCTTAATCTTATTTCATTTCATTATCTTATTTCTCCATTTATCTAGCAGTTGACATTATTGTGTGTCACAGAGGCCTCATCCGTGCAATACCCAAGCGCTGAAGTGGTGGGATTCAAATAATTTAAAAACTGGTTCTCTGCCCTAATGACCGGGTTGGTGGGTGTGGCCATGGTGGGCGTGGCCAGGGGGTGTGACAGGCAGCACTCGGCCTCCTGCACCCCCCTGGGAGCAAAAACAGGCCGCACGGGGGGAGGGACGCACCATCCCCCCCGGGCCCCTAGTAGGCCTTCCTGCACTTACCTGGGAGCCAAAATGGGGTGCGAGGGGACTCCTGGAAGTGGAGGGGTAGGGTGGGGAGGGGCCAGCCAGCAATTTAACTATCGGTTTCCCCGAACCGGCCCGAACCGGCTGAAGCCCACCACTGCCTGCGACCAACCACCAATGGTTTGTCGAGGACATGTTTCGAATCGGCATTGTGGTTGCATAACCTGAGGTGCCCTGAAGCCAGATGAGAGTGATCAAAAAAGGAAAATTAGGATTATCTTGTTGGAAGAAAGCCACCTTCACTTTGTAAGCGACACCCATGAACGTTACTGGCTGGGGCAGGAGATCAAGCCGAAATTAAACCAGGGCAAAACAGGCTGTTACATACTAGAAAGCTATACCTCTTTACTATTAATCTGACCCATGGAACCAAACAATCCATTTTTGAATGCTGTTCTTCCAGATTGAGGTGAGAATGAGATTGTCTGGAAGTTGATCATCAGTGCTATTGCATACAAGAATGTTGTGGCCTGTACACGGCCTGTGCAGCTAGTAGCTGATTCTGACAGCAAGGAGGCTGGTGTGGTGCTGCGCCAGCAGCCTGTGCAGCTGGCACTTGAGTCGGACAATGAGGAGGCTGGAGACGATGTGGTGCCAGAGGCGGGGATTCAGCCAGGGCCTTCAGAACCTCCAGAAGCTCCCATAAGTGAAGAGGAAGAAGAGGAGGAGCCTCTTCTCGATGCACGGGCGCGCAGAGCTGCCAAAAGGCAGGAGTGGCTCCTCAGGAGGAGGTCTCCTCGAGAGTAAGGCTTGGGGCTAATTGGCCAGTCCCTTAGTCTATTTAAGGAGGAACGCCGACTGAAGCAATTTGCAGGGAACAACTTCGCTCACATACATTCGTGTCTTGCCTTGCTTATCTTATCAGCTTCCTGCAAATTGCTTCTGGGCATTCTGCCAACCACAGTAAGCTTTCAGTATTATTCTTTGAATTCTTGGTGGCTGTTAATGCAGTTAATTAACAGCCGTTGTTGTAAAAAACTGGTTTATTTAGTAAACTAAGGTTTGAACGGACTTTGTGTGTGCTGCGTTTTTTGGGGTCCGTAGCTGGGGCAGGACAAAGAAAGCTATTCCTCTTTACTATTATTCCGATCTATGAAACCCCCCCCCCAAAAAAAATCTATTTTTTGACAGCTATTCTTCCAGACTGAGGTGAGAATGAAAGTTATTGTTGATAATCGGCTCTTGGCTAATGATCCAATATTTCCGCCTTTTAAACCTCGTATTGGCAGAAAATGTAGTCCAACTGGAAGGAGGCCATGAAGCCCAAGCCAACCTCTTACGGAGTCTCAGCCGGCTTCCTCCTTATCTTGGGTCATGAAAAGGCCAGACACTACACTTTGAAAGATAAATTATATGGAATACCAACAGGAGGTCAATTGGATGCCACATAAGAGCAGAAACTGGTGCTAGGCAAATATTTACCATCTCCATGTTCCTTCCTTGCCTTCCAGTAAGGTAAAGGTAAAGGTTCGCCTTGCACATATGTGCTAGTCGTTCCAGACTCTAAGGCAGTGATGGCTAACCTTTTTGCCATATTGTGCCAAAAGCAGGGGGAGTGCGGGGGGAGGTCGTGCATGTGCGTGCCCACACCCATAATTCTATGTGCTCTGCCCCCATGCATGTGCGCACGACCCCCCGTGCTCCCCTGCCTTTGGCACGATGGGCCCAGTAGGTCTGTTTTTTGCTCTCCCCAGGCTCCAGAGCCTTTCTAGGAGCCTGGAGGGGGCAAAAATGGCCTTCCCCAACCCCTGGAGGCCCTCTGGGGGTCGGAAACAGCCCGCTTGCTGACTTCCGGTGGTCCCAGAAGGCCCGAAAATCAGCTGGCGGAGCTGAGCTCACGTGCCCACCAATATGGCTCTGTGTGCCACCTGTGGTACGCGTGCCATAGGTTCGCCATCGCGGCTTTAGGGGGTGGTACGCAACTCTGTTTTAAAGCCGAAGAGCCAGCGCTGTCCGAAGACGTCTCCGTGGTCATGTGGCTAGCATGACTAAACTCCAAAGACGCACGGAACGCTGTTCCCTTCCCACCAAAGGTGGTCCCTGTTTTTCTACTTGTATTTTTTATGTGCTTTCGAACGGCTCGGTTGGCAGAAGCTGGGACAAGTAACAGGAGCTCACCCCCATTACGCGGCACTAGGGATTCGAACCGCTGAACTGCCGACCTTTCGATCGACAAGCTCAGGGTCCTAGCTACTGAGCCACCATGTCCCTTTTTGTCCTCAGGTACAACCCCCCTCAAAGGAGGGACAAAGTTTTGACCCGCCAGGTGGGTGTCTTTCCAGAAATACCAGAGTACGAGGAAGAACTTTCATCCTGAATTTCTTCTTTGAAAAACGGGTCTCAAAGTGGATTTTAATAGGTGCCACTTGGCAGGAACAACCACACGGAATAGCAAAGAAAGATACTACTCCTTATTCTGTTTTGCCTGAAGGCAGGCTTAGCCAGTTACTGACGGAATAAATGAGTTGTGACATCTGACAGGCTCTTGAGGAATTGAAGTTTTTCACCTTGGACTAGCTCGGTATAATCAGGAAGTTGACAGGTAGATTTACAAAAGACTTCCCAGAAGATTGTCTAACTTTTTATTCGCTGTTACAACACCGGTTGAGTCACATCTATGCCTTTCTGTTTGCATCATTTTCCGTTTCAAAGGAAAATGATGCCATTCGGAACAGTACCTATTTTTCATGAGATTACAAGGAATCCATTGTTGTTGTTGTTTTTATCGCTGCAAAATTAAGATTGAGAAGCAGGAATGTTTAGATTATCTGCCCCCAAATTCTCTATTCCGTACAAACCGCATACATAATAGTCCTTGACTTACGATCACAATTGAGCCCCAAGTTTCTGTCGTTAAATGAGACATTGGTTAGGTGCCCCATTTTACGACCTTTCCTGCTATAGGTGTCAAGCAGTCGTTAAGCAAATCTGGCTTCCCCATTGACTTTTGCTTGGCAAAAGGTGGCAAAAGGGGAATCCCGTGAGCCCAGGACATGTGACCGTCATAAATAGGAGCCAGTTGGCCAAGCGGCTGAATTTTGATCACGTGACCATGGGGATGCTGCAATGGTCATAAGTGTGGAAAATGGCCGTAAGTCACTTTTCTCTGTGCTATTGTTACTTTGAATGGTCACTAACTGAACTGTGGTAAGTTGAGGACCACCTGTGATTTCTTGGGAATGTTGAACTCTTAACACTTATACGGTCCCATCTTTTGAATATGACTTGTTGTTATTCAGTTGCTAAGTTGTGTCTGATTCTTCATGACCCATGGACACACCACACACCCCTGTCCTCCACTGTCTCCCAAAGTTTGCCCAAATTCATGTTCATTGCATCGGTGATTCTATCTGAACATCTCATCCTCTGACGTCCCCTTCTCCGTAAAGTGTTAATACCACTTTATAATGCCTTGGTAAGGCCACACTTGGAATACGGCATCCAGTTTTGGTCCCCACGATGTAAAAAAAGATGTTGAGACTCTAGAAAGAGTGCAGAGAAGAGCAACAAAGGTGATTAGGGGAGGATTGGAGGCAAAAACGTATGAAGAACGGTTGCAGGAACTGGGCATGTCTAGTTTAATGAAAAGAAGGACTAGGGGAGACATGATAGCAGTGTTCCAATATCTCAGGGGCTGCCACAAAGAAGAGGCAGTCAAGCTATTCTCCAAAGCACCTGAGGGCAGGACAAGAAGCAATGGATGGAAACTAATCCAGGAGAGAAGCAACCTAGAACTAAGAAGAAGTTTCCTGACCGTTAGAACAATTAATCAGTGGAACAACTTGCCTCCAGAAGTTGTGAATGCTCCAACACTGGAAGTTTTAAAGAAGAGATTGAATAACCATTTGTCTGAAGTGGTGTAGGGTTTCCTGCCTAAGCAGGGGGTTGGACTAGAAGACCTCCAAGGTCCCTTCCAACTCTCTTATTCTGTATTCTGTATTCCTTTTGCCTTCCATCTTTCCCCAAATCAGGATCTTCTCCAATGAGTCTTCTCATTAGATGGCCAAAGTATTTGAGCTTCAGCTTCAGGATTTGTTCTTCCAGAGAACAATCAGAGTTGATTTCCTTTAGGATTGACTGTTTGGATCTCCTGTCAGTCCAAGATCTTCTCCAACACACAATTTGAAAGCTATCAACTCTTCGGCGCTCAGCCTTCCTTATGATCCAACTCTCACTACTAGGAAACCAGAGCTTTGACTATACAGAACTTCGTCAACAAGGTTTTGGACCGTGCTGGAATTCAATTTTTTTTACTACCAGTTCTGTGGGCGTGGCTTGTTGGGCATGGTGTGGCTTGTTGGGCGTGGCTTGTTGGACATGGCAGGGGAAGGATACTGCAAAATCTTCATTCCCTCCCCACTCTGGAGCCAGCTAGAGGTGGTATTTGCCGGTTCTTCGAACTACTCAAAATTTCTGCTACCGGTTCTCCAGAACCTATCAGAACCTGCTGGATTTCACCCCTGGTTTTGGATATGATACTGTTTCCCTCAAATTCAAGGGGTTTGAGGAATTAGGTGCCATTCAGTGAGATCCCCATTATTCATGGCTGCCTAGACAAATGATCACCCTCATGGCCTGCTTCTAATTTATTTTATTTATTTATTTTATATCAAATTTATATACCGCCCTTCTCCCTGAGGACTCCGGGTGGTGTACAGCCAAATAATACAGGTAGTCCTTCGACTTACAACAGTTTGTTTAGTGATTATCCAAAGTTACAACTGCATTGAAAAAGGTGAGTAAGGACCTTTTTCAGTTATGATCTTTGCAGAATCCCCACAGATACGTGATCAAAATTCAGATGTTTGGCAACTGGTTCCTATCTATGACCGTTGCTGTGTCCCGAAAGTCACATGATCCCCTTTTGTGACCCTCTGACAAAAGCCAAGTCAACGGGGAAGCCAGATCCGCCTCAAAACTGTGTCACTAACTTCACAACTGCAGTGATTCACTTAACAACTGAGACAAGAAAGGTCATACATGGGGCAAAACTCACTTAACAAATGTCTCACTTAACAACAGAAATGTTGGGCTCAACTGTCGTCGTAAGTTGAGGACTATCTGTAATCAGGGGTGGGGTTCCAAAATTTTTAGCAAGGGGTTCTCTTCCTGGTTGCTGGGTGGGCGTGGCCATGGTGGACGTGGCCTAGTCGGCCTCCTGCACCACCGTGTAGGGGAGGGTGTTTTTGCCCTCCCCGGGCTCTGGCGGCTTTCCTCCTGCCTCTGGGAGGCCAGAAACGGCCTCATTTCCGGCCTTCCCGAACTTCCGGTACGGCTCTTTTTCGCCCTCCCCAAGCCTCTGAGCATGCCCTGAAGTTACCTGCAACCAAAACGGGCCATATGGGAACTCCTGGGAGAGGCGAGGCAAGGTAGGTGGGGCCAGCCAGGAGTGGAATTTGGGGGTTCTCTGAACTGCACAGAATCTCAGCTAGAGGTTCTCCCGAACCCCTGCGGAACCCCAGCAGCCCACCCGTGTCCGTAATAACATCTGTGTCTTCCAAAGACATTCTAGCAATCTCCTCAATCTTGTCTATCCACCTGTTTTCTCAACCTTGCCAGACACGGTCATACATTTTTCTTTTCTTATCCATCATCTACATACATCGCAACAGCATTTCAGTTCCTGCTTGCTCATCATTAACTCGTGGAAGCTGCCAATCTTTACTTCCTTTCAGGACTGATTGATGGGCTATTCTTGCAGACTGCAGTGCTTTTATTAACGGTCTTCCAATCCATAACTTAAAGGCAACGAGCATCTTTCTCTGCACTCTTTCTCAGTGTCCAGCTTTCGTAGTCACTGTTGGACAAACTGTGGCTTTCGCTAGCCTATTCTTTGTTACCGCAAAGGTATCTTGAGTCTTCATGATTTTGTCTTGGTCGGACATTGCCTTCTGTCATAGGGTTAATTTCCTTTTTCTTCTATCCGTTTTTATCTGCCCTTAAATTAAAAAAAAAAAAGCAAAATTGCTACCTCCATTTCTTTGCCGTCAAATTGTACGTTCATTAAGCATGTTGATTGACATTACATTTGCCTTCGCAATATTTAAGATTAACTGAGATTTCCCCTTTTCCTGTTGGGTTCTTCCAAAGATGATATAATATCTCCTATGCTTATTAACAACATAATCTAATAATTTTAGCTAAGCCAATGTCGTATAGGGTTGCCAGGTGTCCACTATTTGAGCGGACAGTCCACTTTTTTCACATTATGTTCACTATTTTTTTTCACAAAATAGTGGACATTTTTTTTTTTATTCAAAAGCAGTTTTTTGGAATGAAAGTTTTATCTGGCTTACGTAAAAAACATTTGCCTGAGAATGCCGTGCAAAAGTTCAAGAAAGAAGCCATCAACGTGTATCAAAGAGCCATTGCGTACCTAGAAAAGTGGTATAATTTCACCGATTCAGTATATGAGACACTAAGTTGTTTCAATCTAATTGATCACAATAATCCTCCAACTTTAGAAGAAATGACGAACATCTGGTTATTATAACCATGGCGAGAAGAACTTCTACCCAACACTCTCTTCGATGAAATTTTTGCTTAGAAGAAGTTTATGTTCATCTGCAGGGCGATTCATCCCTTGATAAGTGAACGTACTTTTTCAAGAAAGAGCCAGCTCCGAGTTTACTGAAACTGTTCCAGTATTGTGCATCAATTCCACTATCAAATGCAAACATTGAACGAATTTTCAGCGTCATGGGAAATTTGTGGACTGACGAACATAACCGACTGTTTGTACCATCAGTTCGAAGTGAACTTTCTATATTTTTTAATATTTCTCAACGTTGTACTGAAATTAAAGAATTATTCCTTAAACACAAAGAATTGATCAAAGCTGCGCAGTCAAATAAAAAATACACACAATAGCAAAGTAAAATGTAATTTAATATTTTACATATTATTATAATATATTTGATGTTTTGAATTTTAAGTAAAGTTTTGAAGTGATTATTTTAATACGTGTTAAAATGTTTGTAAGAAAATATATAATTTAATTGTAAATTTTTTTAAATTTTTTTTACTACTTAACCCCCTCCCCCCCCTCCCCCGCTTGTCCGCTATTTTTTGGAAGCAGACCTGGCAACCCTAGCCAATGATGTAGCTGGCTTGTCTCAAACATTTCAGGCAGGGGTGGGGCTGCTGGGGGTTCGCAGGGGTTCGGGAGAACCTCTAGCTAAGATTCTGTGCAGTTCGGACAACCCCCAAATCCCACTCCTGGCTGGCCCCACCCACTCACCCCGCCCCTCCCAGGAGTCCCCACACGGCCCGTTTTGGATGCAGGTAAGTGCAGGGCGCATGTGGAGGCTCGTGGAGGGCAAAAAATGGGCCTACCGGAGGTTTGGGAAGGCTGGAAACAGGCCCGTTTACGGCCTCCAGAGCCTGGGGAGCCCATTTTTGCCCTCCTGAAGGCTCGAGGAAAGCCTCCAGAGCTCGGGGAGGGCAAAAATACCCCCCGCCATGGTGCAGGAGGCCGACTAGGCCACGCCAACCATGGCCACGCCCATCCAGCAATCGGGCAGAGAACCCCTTGCCAAAATTTTTGAAGCCCACCCCTGGTTCCAGGGTTTTGTTTCCAGTTTTAATCCCAGCTATCATTCCCCACCCCCTGATTCTGCTACTCTTATTTTGTTGTAAAAATCAGATAATAGGTTCTCTGGCACTTCCTTCGTTACTCTGAATTATTCTATTTTTTTTTTCCCCCCCAAGAAGTGTTTACTTGTACATTGGAAACATTTCTCAAGGGAATAAACAAGTGTTTTGAAAAACCCATTAGTCTTAATATGCTCTGCGTTCTGGCACGAAAGACCTTGCTCTCATCAATAAAGCAAAAATATGCCTCCTTCCTTACATTATCTTGGTCTCTTTATTACCGACCTTACTATAGCGACCTGATCTCTTTTTAAGACCTTCCTGTTCATAATGCCACTTCCACCTCTTATGTATGTCTCTATTCTTCTCAGGGTAATGTGTGTTAAATAAAACTTTGCTTGCAGGAGGAATTAATCCAATATTCCAGTAATTTGCAGTTCATCACATCTTCATCGGTATAACTCTAAGCTCCCTTTTCCAATCCCTAGGGTAAACAGTCCTTTTCATATTTGATGACTTAGAGCTGTTAGCATTTTAAATACCTCTTCTCCTGCAGCTTTAAATAGATTAGTCGGTTGCATTCATTCCAATTTGCAACATAAAATACCATATAAGAACGAGATCAGGGCTGCTGGGAGTTCGAAGGGGTTCGGGAGAACCTCTAGCTAAGATTCTCTGCAGTTCGGAGAACCCCCAAGTCAGCCACGCCCACCCCGCCCTGCCCCTACATCGGATACTATGAAGTCCCCTCCCAGAAGGTAGCAAGGAAAACAGGTCATGAAGAGGATGTGTAGTATGCCAAATCATACTTTGATCATACTTTGAACCAGTGGTGAAATGTACCGGTTCTGTGGGCGTGGCTTGGTGGTGTGGTAATATGACTGAGTGGGCGTGGCCAACTTTTTTTTTTTTTTTTTTTTACTTTTAAAACCATTTTTTCTACAATCTCTTCGGCTGAAGAGGTCGTAAAAAAAATGCTTTTAAAGCCTCTGACGATCCCAGCTGACTTGCCCGATCAGCAGAAGCTTCTTTTCTTTTTAAAAGCCTCTGATGATCCCAGCTGAGCTGCATGATCATCAGAGGCTTTTTTTTTTTACTTTTAAAAGCATTTTTTCAGCCAAAGAGGTTGTAGAAAAAAATGCTTTTAAAAATAATTAAAAAAAGCCTCTGATGATTGTGCAGCTCAGCTGGGCAAGGGGGGGGGGCAGGGATTTTTGCTACTGGTTCTCTGAGCCACCCGCCTCCATCGCTACCACATCGGGAAATCCGGTCCAAACTGGGAGCATTTCACCCCTGCTTTGAACCCTGTTCAAGCAAATGCTTATATGTCTTGGATTATTTGGGAGTGAACTGCCAATAATCTTTTCTGCCATCGTCATCATGGGAGAAATAAGCTAGAATGATGCTTCCACTTCTACTTACCTTGTCTACTGGTTCGGAAGTGTGTGCGCCATGCACGCGCTGTGCGTGCGCGCTTGCTCCACTTTCACTTGTACACGCACCATCTTCACGTGCTATTTTAGACCCTCTGCGCATGCGCAAAGCCTTCTGCACATGCGCAGAGGGTCAAAAACAGGTTACTTCCTGATTAAAACTAGGAAGTAATGACGTCCCGGTGGGTGGGCGGAGCCTCGTGCTGCCGCCGCTACCAGTTCACCGAACCATGCACTGCCGCTGCTACCAGTTCACCTGAACTGGAGCGAACCCGTAGCATTTCACCGCTGCTTCCGCTACAACGGAGACCTGTGAGGGTTGTGCAAGAGGGAAGTATCAGCTCTACTTGCGATGGAAAGCAGCATTGCAACAGGCACTGTTGCTTACTCACCGGTGGGCAGAGTAGCTGTGAGGCATGGTTTCTGTCCAAAGAGGTAACAAGAAAAAGGTGGGTTTTTTTTAGTGACGCCAAGACTACAACATGCATGAATGAATCAACAGTGGAGTTGCTCAAAGGATTCCTGTGAGTAATCTGGAGTCTTTTGAGGAAGTCTTTTGAGGAAGAGCCTGGTGGCGCGGCAGACTAAAGCACTGTTATTAACAGTTATTAACATTAGCTGCCTGCAATTACTGCAAGTTCAAATCTCACCAGGCTCAAGGTTGACTCAGCCTTCCATCCTTTCTATGGTAGGTAAATTGAGGACCCAGTTTGTGGGGGCAATAAGCTGACTTTGTATAAATATACAAAAGTATGAAGGCTATTGCTTAACGCATTGTAAGCCGCCCTGAGTCTCCGGAGAAGGGCGGCATATAAATCAATTTTTTTTTTAAAAAAGTGGGAAACTCACTGCAACAATAGGACAAAGGGAATCTCTTTAGAAGATTGGCTCAAGATCCAGAAAGAACTCGTCAGATCTGAGCATAGGTGCCTATCCAACCAAATGAAATTCAACAGTGAGAAAAGTAAGGTCTTACACCTAGCCAAGAAAAACCATCTGCATTACTGGAGGTTTTCAAGAAGAGACTGGACAGCCATTTGTCCATTTGTGCCATAGGTTCGTGATGGTGAACCTATGGCACATGTGCCACAGGTGGCATGTGGAACTATATCTGTAGACACGCGAGTGTACCAGCGCATCTGTGCTCCAGCCAGCTGATTTTTGGGCCTTCTGGGCCCACTCGAAGTCAGGAAATGAGCTGTTTCCAGCCTCCGGAGGGCCACAGGGGGTGGGGGAGGCTGTTTTTGCCCTCCCCAGGCTCCAAGAAAGCCTCTGGAGCCTGGGGAGGGCGATAAACAGGCCTTCCGGACCCACCTTTTTGCCGTCACGTGCCAAAAGCGGGGGGACCACGAGAGGGGGATCACATGCACATGTGCAGGGTGCAGGGTGCGGGGGGCATTGAATTATGGATGTGGGCATGCATGCACACGACCCCCCTGAGCTCCCCCCGCTTTTGGCAAAAAGATTAGCCATCACTGGTATAGGATCTCTTGCTTGAGCAGGGGGTTAAATTAGAAGACCTCCACGGTCCCTCCCATTGTTCTGTAATTCTTGAATCAGCGCATTGTTCCATCACACAAACTGACTGGCAGACTTGGGAATGATACGCATAATCAGCCTGCAAATTGCAAAAGGCTTTCTCTTATCGTATTGATCTATCTTCCTTAGATCTCTTAGAGTTGCAAGGCATCAGGGAAGAGATACATCTTTTAGCGTTAGAAAGGTGTTGTGGTCCGCCAGCAGCCTGCGGAGCTGGCAGCGGAGTCAGACAGTGAGGAGGCTGAGGAAGAACATGGGCCTGTCCTGGAGGCTGGGTAAGGCCCAGATGAGGGATCTGCGTCGGAGGCAGAGATGGGGCCAGAGCCATCTGGGAGTGAGGTGCGGACTCAGGAGCCTCCAGAGGCTGAGAGCAGAGAGGGAGAGGAACAGGAGGAGCCTGTTCCTAGTGCACGCATGAGAAGAGCTGCCAGAAGGCAAGAGCAGCTAAAGCAAAAAGGACAACTCGGGAGTAGGGCCAAGAGATGATTGGCCCCTCCCATAAGGCTTAAAAGACCATCAATGGCTCTTGGACTTTTTGTCGGAAAACAACGTTGATAGATTTGTTTCTTGTCTTGCTGCATTTATTTCTTGTCGGCGTCTTCTGCTTCTGAACTTTTGCCAAGAAAACTAATCATAAAAATACAAATAACAAGATCTAACAGCAGAGGTAAATTTCCATGATAGTAAATAGAAATGGCTGTCAATTATAGATACAAAATAGAATTCAGAATAGAATACAGAATAGATCGTTGATTGTAGATTAAATGGACATACAGTATGTAAAATCTGGCAGATTAATACTAATCTGTAGTATCAACATAGGAGGTTGCTTGTTTTCTATCCAGATCAGGCACTTACTGGAGGCCACATAATTGTAATCCAGTCCAAGTCAGTCATCCTGCAGCACTCTGCTGGCCGAAAACTGGTGGGGGAGGCATTTTTGCCCTCCCTGGGCTCCAGAGGCTTTTGTCAAGCCTCCAGGAGGGCGAAAATGGCCTCCCCAGGCTCCGGAGGCCCTCTGGAAACCAGAAATGGGCCCATTTCTGGCCTTCCTGAACTTCCGGTAGGCCCGTTTTTCGCCATCCCTGAGTCTCCGTGCGCACCTTGCACTTATCTGCATCTAAAATGGGCCACGCGGGGACTCCAGGGAGGGGAGGAGAGGGGAGGGGTGGGTGGGGCCAGCCAGGAGTGGGATTTGGGGGTTCTCCAAACTGCACAGAATCTTAGCTAGAGGTTCTCCCAAACCCCTGCAAACCCCCAGCAGCGGAACTCTGTGTGTGTGTGTATTATATTGCTCTTTCTTTCTATAAACAATAAACTACATAGTTTTTTCATTGTTGTAAGCGGCCAAAATCATGAATTTGAGATGGGCAATCATATCAATTGAGATAATAAAAATAAAGAACAGACATGCTCAGATTGTTAGCATTAATACCTTAAATATAGGAAGAGTCTGACCCAACTTCCATTTCCAAGAGTGCAAAGCATTTTGGGGAAAAGTCCCATTAAGATCCGTGGTGGGACTTACTTCTCAATAGAACAAACCAGTGTAGGATTGTGCTGCCAAGTTACCTAACTAGAATCCGTTTCGGAATCAGGAGAGTAGACACCGGGACAAGGGAATTGGTGCCTCCTGCTGTCAAGACTGAAGATACTGTATTTATTGGAAAGGGATTACCAATGAGTCGGAGAGGCTCACATTCACCAAGAGGCTCACATTCAGCAAGAGACAAAAATCTTGGTCACCATGATATAAAAAAGATTTGGAGACCCTAGAAAGAGTGCAGAGAAGAGCAACAAAGATGATGAGGGGTCTGGAGGCTAAAACATATGAAGAACGGTTGCAGGAACTGGGTATGTCTAGTCTAATGAAAAGAAGGACCAGGAGTGATGTGATAGCAGTCTTCCAATATTTGAGGGGCTGCCACAAAGAAGAGGGGGCCAACATCAGGGGTGAAATGCTACCGGTTTAGACCGGTTCGGGAAAACCGGTAGTAAAAAATGCTACCGGTTCGGGCGAACCAGTATTTTTGACAATCAGCTGGGCGATGATCAGCTGTGATGCGTGATTTAGATTAGCTAGAATCGTTGGATTTACTGCTTTCTAGCTGATCTAAATCGCGTGGCACAGCGGTTTCCACCCCCCTTGCTGTTCTACTTACCTTTGCAGACTCAGAAGGCTTCAAAATGTTCCTTTCTTAGCACTGCACAGGCAAAGTGCACGCTTGGTAGCAGACTCACAATTCCAGTAGCAGACTTCAGAGGATTTCAACACTGGTCAACGTATTTTCCAAAGCCCCTGAGGGCAGGACAAAAAGCAATGGGTGGAAAATAATCAAGGAGAGAAGCAACCTAGAAATAAGGAGAAATTTCCTGACAGTGAAAACAATCAGTGGAACAACTTGCCTCCAGAAGTTGTGGGTGCTCCAACACTGGAGATTTCTAAGAAGAGATTGGACAACCATTTGTCTGAAATGGTATAGGAGTTATGAGCAAAGGGTTGGATTAGAAGACCTCTAAGGTCCGTTCCAACTCTGTTGTTAATAACAGTAAAGATACTGTTGAAAAGTGAATGGTGTCATGTTTTGAGGTCGTCTCAAATAAATTGCATTTCAAACAAAGTCTTTGATGAAAAACTCCCATTTATTAAGCACGACATTCTAACTCTGACTCCATCGCAGCCAACACTGACTTCCAGACCCAAAACCCTCCCTTTGCGTTCCCCACTCCTCTGCACTCATTGGCCATCTTCCAAGTCACTCTACCCCTAATCTACTGCTCCAGCTCAAAGGAATTTCCCCCCTCCCATCCCATCTCCTAGGGGATATTATCTCCAGGGAAAATAAGTAGGGCTCACCGGAAGTCAGGAAATTGGCTGTTTTCAGCCTCCAGAGGGCCTCCAGGGAGGTGGGGAAGGCTGTTTTCACCCTCCCCAGGCTCCAAAAAAGCCTCTGGAGCCTGGGGAGGGCGAAAAACAGGCCTACCAGGCCCAAAGGTAATCTTTTTGCTGTCATGTGCCAATAACAGGGGAAGCACGAAGGGGGGGGGGTCGTGTGCACATGCACAGGTGGGTAGGGCATGGGGGGACATTGAATTATGGGTGTGGCCACACACACATGTGACCCCCACTGCACTCCCCCCGCTTTTGGCACACGATGGCGAAAAGGTTAGCCATCACTGCCCTATACCATTCCAGACAAGTGGCTGTCTGGTCACTTCTTAAAAGCCTCCAGCGATGGAGCATACACAACTTCTGAAGGCTTAATTTTAATAGATTTAAAGATAGATAGAAATTAATGAATTTTAATAGAGTCGATTAAATCCTTCATCCAGTTCCCATATCTCTTGAATGAGGGGGTTGGAATGTGCAAAAGACTGCCATGTATTCAAGCAATCTACCTATCTGTATATTAAAGAGTATAGCAAGCTGGAGGAATTAATTGGTGTTGGCTCACTCAATTTTCATCCTCTAGGAAGGATATTAGTCCGCATAAATAGGGCTGATCCGCTATGTGGAAAGTATCGCTTTTATTGATTGTGAAAATATTAAAATGCATTTGCTTAATTACTTGTTTTCCTGACTCCGTAACATTTATTTGAGTCCCGTATACTCATTTGTCTAGGTAACAGAGGTGGTATTCAGCTGGTTTGAACCAGTTTGCCCGAACTGGTAGCGGAAATTGAGGGTGGGCCTGCCTATCCGCCCCGGCTCTATGCCATCCTATTTGGATATGTTTTTGAGACCGGGCGCATGCCCAGAATGCACGCACACCAGCAAAGCACATGCACGGAAGGCCGGGCGCATGCATGGACGGGGCGCCTGCACTCACACTTGTGAACCAGTAGGGAAAGTAAGTGAATACTACCCCTCCTAGGTAGGTGAGAAGGAATTCATACCAATTAGATGCAACCCTTTGCACTTTGCCCCTAACGCAGAGATTTCTCTGATACACCTAAACTAGATAAAGTGTTGTGGCCTGTACGCGGCCTGTGCAGCTAGTAGCTGATTCAGACAGTGAGGAGGCTGGTGTGGTGCTGCGCCAGCAGCCTGTGCAGCTGGCACTCGAGTCGGACAATGAGGAGGCTGGAGAAGATGTGATGCCAGAGGCGGGGATTCAGCCAGGGCCTTCAGAACCTCCAGAAGCTCCCTTAAGTGAAGAGGACGAAGAGGAGGAGCCTCTTCTCGATGCACGGGAGCGCAGAGCTGCCAAAAGGCAGGAGTGGCTCCTCAGGAGGAGGTCTCCTCAAGAGTAAGGCTTGGGGCTAATTGGCCACTCCCTTAGCCTATTTAAGGAGGAACGCCGACTGAAGCAATTTGCAGGGAACAACTTCATTCACATACCTTCGTGTCTTGTCCTGCTTATCTTATCAGCTTCCTGCAAATTGCTTCTTGGCATTCTGCCAACCATAGTAAGCTTTCCGTTATTATTCTTTGAATTCTTGGCGGCTGTTAATGCAATTAATTAGCAGCCGCTGTTGTAAAAGACTGGTTTATTCAGTAAACTAAGGTTTGAACTGACTTTGTGTGTGCTGCATTTTTGGGGTCCGTAGCTGGGGCAGAACATAAAGGCATAGGAAACAAACAAACAAACTGAGAAATGTTGAGTTTATGATCCATTTAGAATCCTAGGTCTGGAAGAAACCTCCAAGATCTTCTAATCCAGCTCCCTACTCAAGCAGAGATCATCTATCATCCCCGACAAATGGTTGTCCAGTCTTGAAAACCTCCAGGGATGGAGCACCCACAGCTTCCGGAGATAAGGCTTTCCAACTGGTTAATTGTCCTCAATGTCGGGAAATTTCTCCTTACTTCTAGGTTGGCCCTCTCTTTAACAAGCTTCCACCCATTCCTTCTTGTCCTGCCCTCCGGTGCGAGCTAATCCAGCATTTCCCCCTTCTTTTTTAACTGGCTTTCACATCTTACTTGCCATACCCAAGCAGAACTTTTTTTTTATTTCAAAGGTTGATCTGTCCTGCAAAAGTATTTAATACGACTTCCTTTCATTGTTTCTCGCGCACCATTAAAGCATTTGATTTTCCTGATCACAGCATTGTGTTAAGCACTGGGAGGAAGCAACAGCCTGCCTTTATCTTCCCTTCGAATGAACAAGAGTTCCTGCCTGGCTTGTACAATTGGGAATAAATAGTCGGCAAGGCCAGTCCAATGTAGCCTCCTGCAACCGAGAGGGCTGCGACCACAGAGAGGCTCACGAATGATGGACATCGGATCCTGGCACAGAGCAAAGGTATCCAAGATGGTCTTTAAAGAGACCACATGGCCAACGCTCCATGCATTGAGTGTTGGCCAGTAGACCAACTCTCACTCCAGGGTCTGTGGATAAATGGGAGGAGGGGAGACCTTTAAGATGAATACTTGCTTAACATTATTGTTCTGATTTTATTTGAGGCGAACAATTTTTCCTAGAATAAGGGCTGGGCAACAGCTATGTACTTTTAATGAAACAGCATTCTCGATGAACAATGTGTTGGGCGCAGTGATCATTCCTGAATTTTGGATAGGAGCAGAATCAGTAGAATTTTGGATAGGAGCAGAATCACTAGAATTTTGGATAAGAGCAGAATCAGTAGAATTTTGGATAGGAGCAGAATCACTAGAATTTTGGATAGGATCAGAATCACTAGAATTTTGGATAGGATCAGAATCACTAGAATTTTGGATAGGAGCAGAATTACTAGAATTTTGGATAAGAGCAGAATCAGTAGAATTTTGGATAGGAGCAGAATCAGTAGAATTTTGGATAAAAGCAGAATCACTAGAATTTTGGATAAGAGCAGAATCAGTATAATTTTGGATAAGAGCAGAATCACTAGAATTTTGGATAGGAGCAGAATCAGTAGAATGTTGGATCAAAGCAGAATCACTAGAATTTTGAATAGGATCAGAATAACTAGAATTTTGGATAGGATCACAATAATTAGAATTTTGGATAGGAGCAGAATCAGTAGAATGTTGGATCAAAACAGAATCACTAGAATTTTGAATAGGATCAGAATAACTAGAATTTTGAATAGGAGCAGAATCACTAGAATTTTGGATAGGATCAGAATAATTAGAATTTTGAATAGGAGCAGAATCAGTAGAATGTTGGATCAAAGCAGAATCACTACAATTTTGGATACACCAGAATTTTGGATAGGACTAGAATCACTAGAATTTTGGAAAGGAGCAGAATCACTAGAATTTTGGATAAGAGCAGAATCACTAGAATTTTGGAAAGGAGCAGAATCACTAGAATTTTGGAAAGGAGCAGAATCACTAGAATTTTGGAAAGGAGCAGAATCACTAGAATTTTGGAAAGGAGCAGAATCACTAGAATTTTGGATAAGAGCAGAATCACTAGAATTTTGGAAAGGAGCAGAATCACTAGAATTTTGGAAAGGAGCAGAATCACTAGAATTTTGGATAAGAGCAGAATCACTAGAATTTTGGATACACCAGAATTTTGGAAAGGACTAGAATCTCTAGAATTTCGGAAAGGACCAGAACCACTAGAGCCTAGCAGATTGTTAGCTTTTCATTGGGTGTTGGATTCCAACTTGGCAATCAAGTTCAACTAAATATAGTCTCCTTCTAGATCCTCCAATGGGATCCTTTTACAGTTGCATTGAGCTCAAAGTAGTTTAGAACTTGTTCTGATGTGTGATTTCTTTTTCTTTTTTTTTAAATGCTTCCCTGGGGGCTTGCCTTAATTTCTAGGACTTTTTTGACTGCTGTAATCATAAACTGTTGGAGTGACTACCAGCAATGTTTCTATGTAGGTTTCAAATGGTTTCATTGGGGGAGCTGAGTTGACTAGGTGTAAATGTACATGAATGAAAAAAAAAAAAAGCAATGGATAGGATTTTGCTGGGCTAACATTCTTGTCTACCCTTCCTTGGAGCAAATCCAGTGTAATCCAACGACCACAGGATTGTGCTGCCCAGTTGGGATTTTTCTCCTAATTACTCTTTTTTTTTTAATTATTTCATAGATGATTGGATCCAGATGTTTACTCCTGCTGCTCTTAGCCCTGCCTGTATCAACTCTGGGTAAGAAGTCCATAATTTGCCCGCTCGGTTACGCTATCATTGTGGCATTCTTGTTCAAACAACCAGCGCGATTAGTGCATGCATTCTGCTCAGCGCGTAGTCAAAATATTGTTGCCTGTTAGTGACTGTCAAGTCATTAGCATGTATTAGCACTTTGCACACCCCCAGAGGTCTAAACTTATATCGGGTTTTGTCCCCTGCAATGACCTGGTACAAAAGGTTGCAAGTCATTTGAATCCAAGCCTTTCTTACTGATTTTGCTAACCAAACTTGGGATTCTTGGGGCAATCCTAGCAAACCAGATAGCGGTTTAGAGTATATCAATGAAACTTGTGATTTCCCAACTTGATCCATTCTCAAGCCACAGGAGGAAAGGACGAGTGGTGGGACTCAGCCGGTTCGCAACACTTCGGGAGAACCGGTTGTTAACTTTCTGAGCAGTTTGGTGAACTGATTGTTGGAAGAAATCCTTAAGGCAGAGAACCGGTTGTTAAATGATTTGAATCCCACCACTGGAAAGGACCACTGCTGCTTTTCCTTCTTTGTCCCATCTCAAATCTCTGGGCTTTGCCAAAATAAAACTTTGGGGTGGGTAGGTGTAGAGAGGAACCCCAAGAGCTACCTTGCTCCTTGGCTTTTCTCCTTTTTCTCTGCAGCTCGTGATGGTTGTCACGTTTAGTGAAAACCCTGCCCGTCTCTTATTTTGACTTCGTTTCACGGAGGGGTTGAGAGTAGGGCAGGCCTATTAGAACTGCAGAAAAAAACAATGGCTACCAACCTGCCTTCCATTGAGGGCCTGTATACTGCACAAGTCAAAAAGAGGGCTGTGAAAATATTTACAGACCCTTCGCATCCTGAACATAAATTGTTTCAACTCCTACCCTCAAAACGATGTGAACTGCACACCAGAACAACTAGACACAAGAACGGTTTTTCCCCAAATGCCATCACTCTGCTAAACAAATCATTCCTTCAACACTGTCAAACTATTCACTAAGTCTGCACTACTATTAATCTTCTCATTGTTCCCACCACCCATCTCCTTCCACTTATGACTGTATGACTGTAATTTTGTCACTTGTATCCTTACGATTTATATTGATTGTTTCCTGATTGCTTATTTGTACTCTATGACTATCATTAAGTGGTGTACCTTATAATTCTTGATGTACGTATCTTTTCTTTTATGTACATTGAAAGTATATGCACCAAGACAAATTCCTTGCGTGTCCAATCACGCTTGGCCAATAAAAAATTCTATTCTATTCTATTCTATTCTATTCTATTCTATTCTATTCTATTCTATTCTATTCTATTCTATTCTATTCTATTCTAAAAAAAATAAATAAATGTGTGACTGGCTGTGTGGAATTTCGATTTTCTAGTTTGAATGTCGAATGTTGCCTGATACTTGTCACCTCATTTGAAAATGGTAGAACTTCATAGAATGTTCTATACCAGGGGTCTCCAACCTTGGCAACTTTAAGACTTGTGGACTTCAACTCCCAGGAGTCTGAGAGTTGAAGTTCACAAATCTTAATGTTGCCAAGGTTAGAGACCCCTATTCTATACATATGGACATCCTACGTTAACTAATCATGATCTTGCAGGGCAAAAAGAATTCTCTCCGCCATTTGCACGCTGTAGCCTTTTTGGAGGCGATCACATCAAAACCTTTGATGAACTGCTGTATGATTTTGCCGGAGACTGCAGCTACCTGCTTGCTGGAGACTGTGAGAAGAGGTCTTTCCTCTTACTTGGTGAGTTTAAACTGCCTTTTGCATATGCTATTGAATGCTTCTGGAATGTTGTCTGAAGTTCTCCAAGTTTTTGGAAATTGGAAGAACGAGCAATTCAGCTAAATATAAGGGAGCTTGCTAGAAATGGAAGCTGTTCAACATAGAACATAGAATAATAGGGTTGGAAGAGGCCTTGGAGGTCTTCTAATCCAACCCCTTCTCAAGCAGTAATACTATTCCAGAATAATGGGCTGTCCAGTTTCTTCTTGAAAACCTCCAGTGATGGAGCATTCACATCTTCTAGAGGTCAGCTGTTCCACTGATTCGTTGTCCTCACCGATAGGAAATTGCTCCTTAGTTCTAGGTTGAATTTCTCCTTGATGATCTTTCAGTCGTTACTTCTTGCCTTGCTCTCAGTTGTTCTGGAGACTAGGGTGAGTCCTTCTTCTCTTTGATAGTCCCTCAAGTACTAGAAGACTGTTATCAGATCACCCTAGTCCTTCTCTTTGTTAGACTAGACATACCTCATTCCCTCATTCATAGTATGCTTTTACCTCCAGACCAGGGATGAAATGCTACTGGTTTGCACCAGTTCAGGCGAACTGGTAGCAGTGGCGGCAGGTGGTTCAGAGAATTGGTAGCGGAGGCAGTGTGAGGCTCTGCCCACCCACCTGGATGTCGTTACTTCCTGGGTTTAACCAGGAAGTAACCTGTTTTTGACCCTCTGCGCATGTGCAGAGGGTCTAAAATAGCATGTGATGTGCACGCACTTTCGAACCGCTAGGGAAGATAAGTAGATTTCACCCCTGCTCTAGACACCTTATTGTCATTGTCGCTCTTCTCTGCATTCTTTCTAGGGTCCCACTAGTGTTAAGTTGATCCCACCCAACTCAAAACCTCCCAATAAATGACTTGCACCAATCCTGTCCTAGATAGCCAACCATCTCTCTCAGTCCCGGGTTCTGCTTCCAGTATCTTCTTACCTTCCTCCCATCCTAAATGGAAACATAAATCTGCTTCAACATCTTTTTTTTAAAATCATACTGTCTTACAGGATCCTCCTTCACTAGAGATTTCAGACAGATTTGGGACATCTGTCTATCACGAATGGCATGCCACTAGATGATGATGATGATGATGATGATGATGATGATGATGATGATCATCATCATCATCATCATCATCATCATCATCATCATCATCAATGCACCAGGGATTGTCACTTTTGCAGGTTTTTCTATGATTCCTCGAAATTACAAGAAAAGTCATTTTGCACTTCTGTTAAAATTGGTTGAGAATGCTTTTGTTTAATTTGAACTTTTTTGCAAGGTTGCTGGTTCGCATTTTTCATTTGTTCCATCTATCCATGTAAAAAACGGATGATCTTTTTTTAAAAATTGATTTTCTATTAGTTACATTTCTTAGTGCTTAATAAGCATCGTGTTGTCTGGGTATTTAATTTGCTTAGCAATATAGATTATATTCTTAATCCCCACCCCTTTTTTTCAACCACTGATAAAATAGATTTCATGTTTGATAATATTCGGTGTCTTCCTTCTGTTTAATTTTCAATGTAAGTCTATCCATTTCAGCACAGTCTAGTATCTTCTTAATCATCGCTTCGTCTCATGGTGTTTCTTCATTTTCCCACTATTGTGCGAATATAATCCTCGCTGCTGTTAAGACATGTAATATTAATTTTTGATTTTTTGATTTGGATGGCCTTGAAGATTTTGCATGGTTTTTGGGAAATTGGCACACCGAAGAGCTGGTATATGTTCTGCCCCAGCTACGGACCACAAAGAACGCAGCACACACAAAGTCCGTACAAACCTTAGTTTACTAATTAAGGACTACTAATGAGCTTTCTTAGTAGTTGTTCAAACACAAGTACAGTTTAAATTAGTCTTTTCTGAACAAGGGCTGTTAATTTAACTTCATTAACAGCCGACAAGAGTCCAAGAAATAATAACTCAATTCTGAGGTACAGTCTTTCAGATAACCATAAGCTTACTGTGGTTGGCAGAATGCCCAGAAGCAATTTGCAGGAAAAATGACAAGAGAGAAGCAAGAGCCGATCAGATATTTCTGGAATCAATATGTGAAAGAATATGAACAAAGTTGTTTTCTGCAAATTGCCTCAGTTGTCGTCCTTCCTTAAATAGGCTAGGGGAGTGGCCAATTAGCCCCAACCCTTACTCTCGAGGAGACCTACTCCTGAGGAGCCACTCCTGCCTTTTAACAGCTCTGCGCGCCCGTGCATTGAGAAGAGGCTCTTCCTCTTCTTCCTCTTCACTTATGGGAACTTCTGGAGGTTCTGAAGGCCCTGGCTGAATCCCCGCCTCTGGCACCACATCTTCTCCAGCCTCCTCATTGTCTGACTCGGGTGCCAGCTGCACAGGCTGCTGGCGAATCACCACACCAGCCTCCTCGCTGTCAGAATCAGCTACCAGCTGCACAGGCCGCTGGTGGGCCACAACAGTATAACACTAAATACAAGCAGTAAGAACAATTGCTTCTCATAATTTACCCATAATTGTTAAAAAGGAGAACAAGCCAATGATTGTTAGTAAAAATGTTACTAACCTTTTGTTCCGTTTCAGGTGACTATCACAATGGGAAAAGAACCAGTCTTTCTCTGTACCTTGGAGAATATTTTGATATTCATGTATTCTTAAATGGCACTGTGACTCAAGGTGAAAAAAGGTAAACATTTTGGTCACGTCGACATCAATACGGGAAGTCCTCGACTTACAACCATTCATTTAGTGACTGTTTGAAGTTACAATGGCACTGAAAAAAGTAACTTGACCATTTTTCACACTTACGACTTTTGCAGCATCCCCATCAAAATTCAAAAATTTGATCAAAATTCAGATGCTTGGCAACTGATTCATACTTATGATGGTTGCTGTGTCCCAGGGTCATGTGATCACTTTTTGTGACCTTCTGACGAGCAGAGTCCATGGGGGAAGCCACATTCACTTAAAACAGGGGTCAGCAACCTATGGCTCCAGAGCTGCATGCGGCTCTTTCGTCCCTCTGCTGTGGCTCCCTGTCAGGTGATCCCACCATTGGCTGGCCCCGCCCCTCACCCTCCCCTCCCAGTCACTCCTCGCCTGGCCTGAGAAGGTAAGGGCGACAGTGGGGGATGGAGAAGCGACCAGGACAGAGACAGAAAGATACAGAGAGAGGGGGAGAGAGACATAGAGAGATGCAGAGAGAGGGGGAGAGAGGGAGGGAGAGGGGAAAGAGAGGTGTCAAAAGGATTTTGTGGTACCCTGTGTTTTTTAACAACTGGTTCTATGCCCTAATGACCGACTGGGTAGGCATGGCTGGGGGGGGGTGTCATGTGACTGGTGGAAGTGAGTGACATCGAGTTGGTCACGCCCACCCAGGTTTTGTGGCTCCCTATGTTTTCTTTTCTGTGGGAAACGGGTCCAAATGGCTCTTTGAGAATTTAAGGTTGCAGACCCCTGACTTAAAAACTGTTCCTAACCTAACAACTGCACTTAACAACTGCAGCAATATAAATTATGATAAAGATTAATGAGTTTATAGAAGCATATATTAACACCCCCCCCACACACAGCAAAGGGTAGCAAAGAGATGGTCAAATTGATTCTTTTATGCAAAGAAGAGAATATATCTAACCTTGTTTCTATTCTGAAATTGCTTCCGAATTTTGTACTTGCAATGGAAAAAAAATACAAAACTTGTTTTTGTTAACTAGGCAGGCTTATTGTTATAGGAATGGCTTGTACATACTGTTGTGTAAAAGCAAAAAGTTGTGGTTGTAATATTGTTAACTGTGTTAAAAAGAGTAGGACGTTGATGCCTTTTTTTTTCTTTATCTCCCTTTGCACTATATTTCTTTTCTTTTCCCTCCCCCTTTTCTTAAGTTTTCTAATATTTTTTTTATTATTATTTTTTATTATACCCTGTTTCCCCGAAAATAAGACATCCTCTGATAATAAGCCCAAACGGGCTTTTGAGTGCATGCCCTAAAATAAGCCTCCCCAAAAAAATAAGCCCTCCCCGAAAATATTTAAACGTAGAGCTGGAAATCAGATAAGACAGCAAGAGGAGCTTCATCTTGCTCCATGCACCCCAAAATAATAAGACCTCCCTGAAAATAAGGCCAAGGGCTTATTTTTGCTCAGGGTTCAATAAACTATAAGACAGGGTCTTATTTTCGGGAAAACACGGTACATTTTCTTTTATTATACATCACGTTTCCATTTTTGCAACAACAGTGTACTGCCTGTATCACGTCTCTTTTAAGTATACATAGTATTATACACCCTGATTATAACCATTGTTCTCATAATTATACATTGTAGTCTCTTTTAAATATACATAATTTTGTACGACTTCTTTATAACCATTATTCTCATAGTTATACCATAACACTCTATACACTTGTCACTGTATACACTCTAATCTATAGTCAAGTACAGCCCAATGGTATTATTACTTATAGTATATATGCTTATATCTATCTATCTAACTATCTATCTATCTATCTATCTATCTATCTATCTATCTATCTATCTATCTATCTATCTATCTATCTATCTATCTATCATCTCTATCTGTCTATCTATCTATCTATCTATCTATCTATCTATCTATCTATCTATCTATCTATCTCTACTTTGTTAATCTTCTTTCGTTATTGTTACTAATCTCTGGACCTGTTATCTAACCGTTTGTACAATAAGTCCCATGTTAAGTAATACTCTGTTTCCTTTTTATCCTTAATTTCTACTATTTTTTTTAAAATTTTTACTTTGTATTTTATACTTTGAAAAACCAATAAAAATCATACACGAGGAACAACTGTGGCAAGACAGCTCGTAAAACGGGGCCAAATTTACTTAACAACTGTCTCGTTTAGCAACAGGAATTTGGGGGCTCAATCATGGTCCTAAATCAAGGACTATCTGTATTCCAGAATCAAAAGTAGTGTATTCTATTCTGCACCGGATACTAAGGGAATCTCTCTTTCCTCTTGTAAAAAAAAAGGATTTTGATACCGTATGCCTCAAATGGAGTCTTTCTGGAAAAGGAAGCCGGGTATTATAAGCTGTCTGGTGAGGAATATGGCTTTGTGGTGAAGATTGACACCGGCGGGAATATCCTTCTAAGCCTTGCAGAGAAACACTATAATAGGACATGTGGACTCTGTGGGAATTTCAACCGATTTGCTGAAGATGACTTCATGACCCAAGAAGGTGAGTAGTCAGTATGTACTGAATAGTATCTTTTGGTATTGCCTTCTTTCCAGTAATGTTTACTTGAAAGCTTCTAATATTCCTCACTCATTATGTGGTTCTTCATTGTGTCTGGAGCGTATCTCTTTGCAGGACATCTGTGTCACCCTTGTGGGGCAAGCTAGATAAGAATCACAATGAGCTCATTCTACTTGATTGCAAAGCTACATTCGCATAATCTTGCAAGTAAGGAAGTACACTCCTCCCCCCTCAGGTCTTCTATACAGACTGAGAAACTAGGGAAGATCTCTTTTGAGCCTCTTCCTCACCTGTTCTGCAGCTTTTATTTTACTTTATTTATTTGTCAAGAACATATTAGGTAATATATATAAGTATAAGCATGAATTGAATACATAAAATAGATACAAATAGAGGAAACATTAGGACAGGGACGGTAGGCACACTGGTGCTCTTATGCACGCCCCTTACAGATATCTTAGGAATGGGGTGAGGTCAACAGTAGACAGTCTTAGGTTAAAATTTTGGGGGTTTGGGGAAAAAACCACAGAGTCAGGTAGTGTATTCCAGGCATTGACCACTCTGTTGCTGAAGTTGTATTTTCTGCAATCGAGTTTGGAGCGGTTCACTTTAAGTTTGTATTTATTGTGTGCTCGTGTATTGTTGTGGTTGAAGCTGAAGTAGTCATTGACAGGTAGGACATTGTAGCAGATAATTTTATGAGCTATTCTTAGGTCCTACCGAAGACGGCGTATGCTGTCTGTTGACTGAGGATTCCCTTGGCTGAGACTTTTTGCCCAAGGTTTTTCCCACATGCCATTAAAGGAGCCTTGGTAGTACAGTGGTTTAATGCACCCTGTTATTAACACAGCTGCCTGCAATTTCTGCAGGTTTGAATCTTACCAGGCTCAAGGTTGACTCAGCCTTCCATCCTTTCTAAGGTAGGTTAAATGAGGACCCAGTTTGTGGGGGCAATAAGCTGACTTTGTATAAATATACAAAAGTATGAAGGCTATTGCTTAACGCATTGTAAGCCGCCCTGAGTCTCTGGAGAAGGGCGGCATATAAATCAAATTTAAAAAAAAATATCAGTGCAACCAGCCACCTTTGGAAATGGGAACAGTGAAGCTGAGAGAATGGCCATCAAGTGGTTCAAAAACCTGATGTAAAGTTTGTGTCAGAGAGATCCAGCTTATGAGGCTTTGGACACTGCTTTATATGTCCCTCAAGTTTTGGCAAGCTCTCCAAAGACCAATAGCAATAGCACTTGGGCTTATATACAGTTTCACAGTGCTTTACAGCCCTCTCCAGTGGTGGGATTCCAATAATTTAACAGCTGGTTCTCTGCCCTAATAACCGGCTGGGTGGGCGTGGCCATGGTGGGCGTGGCCAGGGGGTGTAACAGGCAGCACTCGGCCTCCTGCACCCCCCCTGGGAGCAAAAACGGGCTGCAGGGGGAGTGCCACACCCCCATGCCCCATTTTGGGCCTAGTATGCCTCTCTGCTGCCCCCTGGGAGCAAAAATGGGCTGTGGGGTTTTGGGCCTAGTAGGCCTCCCTACACTTACTTGGGAGCCAAAACAGGAGGCGTGAGGGGAGGGGAGGGGGAGGGACAATTTAACAACCAGTTTGTCCAAAGTGGTGTGAACCGGTTGAATCCCACCACTGGCTTCTCTAAGCGGTATTCAGGATAATCCCCTGGGGATCCAACTGCCTCCCCCGTCCCCCTCCTTCTTGGGGACTACCTTAAAGGGACAGGCTGCAGCACCTCCGTTCTGAATGGAGGGAGAAAAGTTTGCATTCTCTCTGCTGCATTTAACATTGAATTCTGTGGAATATCAAGAGGCTGGAAGAAGTGAGCGGCGACCGGCTGGGCGTGGGTGGGGCCAACGAGGGGTTATTACTACTGGTTCGGCGAACCTATGCCAATAATCCCCAGCGAGTCACCCAAACCGGTTCGAACCAGTTGTATTTCACCCCTGGCCTAATGCCACCTATTCTACACCTGTCTGTTTGGTTTTCCTTGCCTAAGTGTAAGACCACTTACTTTTCTTGCCACTGAATTGTATTTTGTTGGATAGAGTCAAGTATTCAAGTCTGTCAAGATCTTTCTGGATCTTGAGTCTATCTTCTAAAGAAGATAGCTTAGTGCTGTCTGAAAATTTGAAGAGTTCCTCTTCTATCCCCTCATTTAAATCTTTTATGAAGATGTTGAAGAGAACCAGGCCTAAGACTGAGCCTTGGAGTATCCCTCATGACTCTTAAACTTTAATGACAGCCATGAACTCTCATGAATAAAAAGAGATGATAGGCTCAAGACCCAGATGGATCTTGACAGACGTGAACACTGGGCCTTACCGAACAAAATGAAATTCAGTGTAGAGAAAAGTAAAGTCTAACACTTAGGCAAGAAAAACCAAAAGTAGACATACAGACTGGGTGAAACTAGGCTTAATAGCAGGGATCTATTGAGAGGGATCTTGGAGTCTTAGTTTTTTTTTTTTGTTTTTTTTTTTAAATTTGATTTATATGCCGCCCTTCTCCGGAGACTCAGGGCGGCTTACAATGCGTTAAGCAATAGCCTTCATACTTTTGTATATTTATACAAAGTCAGCTTATTGCCCCCACAAACTGGGTCCTCATTTCACCTACCTTAGAAAGGATGGAAGGCTGAGTCAACCTTGAGCCTTGGAGAGATTCGAACCAGCAGTAATTGCAGGCAGCTGTGTTAATAACAGGGTGCTTAGACCACTGTACTATCAAGGTTCTATTAGTGGATATCAATAATAGTGGATATCAATTAAATATGAGCCAACAGTGTGTGGTGGCAGCCAAAAAAAACCCAATGCAATCCCAAATTGCATTAATAGAAGGATACAATCAAGATCAAGTGAGGTACTAATACCACTCTATAAAGCCTTAGTAAGACCACACCTAGAGTACTGCATCCAGTTTTGGTCACCACACTATAAAAAAGATGTTGAGACTCTAGAACCATGATGGTGAACCTATGGCACGTGTGCCACAGGTGACACGCGGAGTCATATCGGTGGGCACGTAAGCTCAGCTCCAGTGCACACATTTTTGGGCCTTCTGGGCCATCTGGAAGTAGGAAAACAGGCTGTTTCCTGCCTCTGGAGGGCTTTGGGGATGGGGAAGGCCCGTTTTTTGCTCTGCCCAGGCTCCAGAGCCTCTCTAGGAGTCTGGGGAGGGCAAAAACAGCCTCCCCCCCCCACAGAGGCCCTTTGATGGGACTGGAAGTCGGCAAATGGGAGCCTGAGGAGAGAAAAAGAATGGGCCTACAGAGCCCAGTGCCATCATGTGCCAAAAGTGGGGGGAGCACGGGGGGGTCGCACATGCATGCACGGGGGTGGGGCACGGGGCACCCCACCCTCATGCGACCCCCCCCCCGCATGACCTCCATTTTTGGCATGCGATGGCAAAAAGGTTAGCCATCACTGCTCTAGAAAGAGTGCAGAGAAGAGCAATCAAGTAATCAAGATGATTAGGGGACTGGAGGCTAAAACATACAATGAATGGTTGCAGGAACTGGGCATAGCCTAGTGAAGAGAAGGACCAGGGGAGACATGATAGCCGTGTTCCAATATTTGAGGGGCTGCCACAGAAAGGAAGGGGGTCAAGCTATTTTCCAAAGCACCTGAAGGCCAGACAAGGAATAATGGATAGAAACTGAACAAGGAGAGATTCAACCTGGAAATAAGGATAAATTTTCTGACAGTGAGAGCAATCAATCCATGGAACAGAGGTTGCCTCCAGAAGTTGTGGGAGCTTCATCACTGGAAGCTTTCAAGAAAAGACTGGCCTGCCATCTGTCAGAAATGGTGTAGGGCCGTGATGGCGAACCTATGGCATGCGTGCTACAGGTGGCACCTGTAGCCATATCAGTGGGCACCGCAGCTCAGCTCTGGTGCGCATGCCATCTGATTTTCGGGCCTTCTGAGCCCACCAGAAGTAGGGAAACAGGCTGTTTCCTGCCTCCAAAGGGCCTGGGGTGGGTGGGGGAGGCCTGTTTTTCTTTCTCACCTGGATCCAGATCATCTCTATGCATCTGGGGAGGGCGAAAACAGCCTTCCCCACCCCTTCGGAGATCCTCCGGAGGCCTGAAATGGCCCGCATAGAATTATGGGTGTGGGCACACACGCGTGTCAACCTCCCCCACCCCCACTTCCTGGCACGCGATGGCAAAAAGGTTAGCCATCACTGGTGTAGGGTCTTCTGCTTGGGCAGGGGGTTGGACTAGATGACCTAAAAGTCCCCTTCCAACTCTGTTAATCTGTTAAAGATATTGCTTGGAATTCTCAGCCTGGTTTCTGCTGATCACTGAGTGGCTATAAAAATGTCTCCTGATCAGCTCCTTCATTGTCTGTCTCTGAATAGATTCTCTTACAGGGAGTTCAATCTTTCAAGCCCATTTTCCTCAAAGTTAGCAGGATTTTTTTTTTTTTCAATCTCTTTCTTTTTGGGAGAAACTACACAGGGCCCTCTGATCCAGATCGGGAGCTGCGTGCTCACAGCCTTGTTATTTTCAACTGGGGAAATTGCAATTAGTAATGCAAAGCCGAAAATGTTGTTTACTGCAAACAGCTGCTGGAAGGCGTATGGAAGGAAATGAGTGGCCTTCTAGGGAAAGTTTTGCAACCTTGGTGCAGCCGTGACAGGAGTTGGGTTTGAGCCCGCCACAAAAGTTGCCTTTAAACATCTGGTAACCTCTATTTAGGGACGCGGTGGCTCAGTGGCTAAGATGCTGAGCTCGACGATTGAAAGGCAGTTCGGCGGTTCGAATCCCTAGTGCTGCGTAACGGTGTGAGCTCCTGTGACTTGTCCCAGCTTCTACCAACCTTGCAGTTCGAAAGCACGTAAAAAATGCCAGTAGAAAAATAGGGACCACCTTTGGTGGGAAGGTAACAGCGTTCCGTGCTCCTTCGGCGTCGAGTCATGCCGGCCACATGACCACGGAGACGTCTTCGGACAACGCTGGTTCTTCTGGCTTTGAAATGGAGATGAACACCGTCCCCTAGAGTTGGGAACGACGAGCACCTATGTGCGAGGGGAACCTTTACCTTAACCTCTACTTTAGGTATGGCTGTACAAAGTTTAAGAATTTTAACGTATCTGATTAAGGCTGCAGGGCAGCTGCGCAGAAAAAAAACTTGCTGGAATGAAACAATTGCGCAATTTGAAATCTTTTGAAAAAGGGTCAATACGTTAACAGCCAAATGCGAAAGGTCTCTTCTTGTTGTTTTTGACTGATTTTATTCCAGCTCAGATGATTCATTTTACCTGAGAAACATTTCTTTTTTTATTTTATTTTTTATTTTTATTTTTTTAAAAAAACACCACATGGAATGTTGACTCAGTTTAAGAGGGCTGTATCCCATGATTAGGAAATTTTCAAAACGGTTCCAAAGAAAAAAAAGAAAAGCAAGAAAGGACACACAAATTACAACAGTTACAACACACAAGTTACAACAGTTCGTTTAATGACCGTTCAAAGTGACGATGACACTGAAAAAAGTGACTTATGACTCTTTTTTCACACTTACGACCATTGCAGCATCCCCCATGATCAAAATCCGGGCGCTTGGCAATTGAGCCTTGGTAGTACAGTGGTCTAAAGCACCCTGTTATTAAGATCAGCTGCCTGCAATTACTGTAAGTTCGAATCTCACCAGGCTCAAGGTTGACTCAGCCTTCCATCCTTTCTAAGGTAGGTGAAATGAGGACCCAGATTGTGGGGGCAATAAACTGACTTTGTATAAATATACAAAAGGATGAAGGCTATTGCTTAACGCATTGTAAGCCACTCTGAGTCTCCGGAGAAGGGCGGCATATAAATCAAATAAATAAAAAAGAAAATTGGTTCATATATTTATGACGGCTGCAGAGTCTCTTGTTCCTCCTGGAATGCAGCCCCTCCCTCCTGGAAAGCCACAAAAAGTGAGAATCAGGACAAACTGGTTAAGGCCACTCCCCTCATCTACTTCCTGCCATTTGCTTCAATGGTGGAAGACGCAAAGACGGGAGGCAGGCAGTCTCCAGCAATGTTTGAAAGAGGAGAACTATTTGAATATTCCCTCCCCCAGGAGTCCTGAACTTCAGAGACTCAGTTTTCAAAAAAAAAAAAACAAGGAGCCCTCATTGGATGTCTCTTGGGACCTTCCTCACAGAGGTGGTATTCAGCCGGTTCGGACCGATTTGCCCGAACCGGTAGCGGAAATCGCAAGTGGGCTCACCCACCTGCCCCGGCTCCAAGTCATGCTATTTAGCCACATTTTCGAGGCTGGCCACATGTGTGGAAAGCCGGGCGCAAGCACGGACAGTACACGCATGCATGGACAGTGCACGCATGCACGGACAGCACCCGCGCACACGGACAACACACATGCATGTGAAGCAAGCACCCGCATGTGCGACAAACCAGTGGTAAAGTTAAGTGAAACCCACCCCTGCTTCCTCAATGCCCTTAGAAGATTTGTCCCATCTGACTTCAATTTTGGAATCCTTGGTGCTCTCTCTGAGCTTGTTGCTTTCTTGCGTTTCATCACCCAACTAGGTTGATGAAACATCTGCACCAAAACAACAAGCTCAACAAACCCAACTAGGTTGATGAAACATCTGCAAGAAAACAACAAGCTCAGTGAGAGCACCAAGGAGTCCAAAATTGAAGTCGGGTTGAACTAAGTTGGGTGATGAAACATCGGCAAGAAAACGGACAATCTCAGGGAGCAATCCAGGATCTCACAACTCAACCCTGAGCCGCAAATATTCTCTATTATCGAGGCTTCAATTTTATTCCTTATTCTTTTGGTTTAAAAAAAGAGGATATGAGCACGGTGGCCACCACAGCATCTGAATTAGCTTTGTTTCTGAAAATGCTTCTGGATTCAAATAATAAAGGATGTTGGCAGATCAGGGTTTTGTCTGGAAGGCTGCCAGCGTTGCCAGCAAAAATAGAGGGACATTCTGGGTCTGGAGAGGGATGCAAATGTAACCCTCAACCTTTAGTTGGGAATTGCTGCTCATTGTGAGAATTATTGTGTGAATAGTCTTTGGGTGTGAATGCTCTAGAAAATCCGTATTTGCCCCCAGGTGCTAAAAGGTGGTGACTCTGTATGTTTTCCTCTTGAAGATCTGAATCATTTTTCTGGTTTTTCTTCTTGGAAGGAAGGTCAGTGAATGAGCATTGAATAATACGCTGGTATTATTTTTAGGAAGGAAATTTCCACTTTGCTTTCTCATGGGAAAAAAAAAATACCCTGCGTAAAACGTATTTGAAGCTTAATTGTTCTTCTTCTTCTTCTTCTTTTTTAAAAGATAATTCAGTAATTGCAGTATTTTTCCATGTCTGTGATCAGATAGCAAGAAAGGCAGGAACTAAATTCACAATCCGCTTCTTCTTCTTCTTCTTCTTCTTCTTCTTCTTCTTCTTCTTCTTCTTCTTCTTCTTCTTCTTCTTCTTCTTCTTCTTCTTCTTCTTCTTCTTCTTCTTCTTCTTTTAAGCCAGTTCTTCCGTTTTAAAAAATGGTTTGTGTTTCTGAGGTTGTCACTACAGGTAGTCCTTGATTTATGACCCCAATTGAGCCCGACATTTCTGTCGCTAAGAGAAACATTTGTTAGGGGAATTTTGCCCCATTTTACGAACTTTCTTCCCACAAGTGTTCAGCGAATCGCTGCGGTTGTTAAGTTAGTCACACGGTTGTTAAGTGAATCTGGCCTCCCCCGTTGACTTGGCTTGTCAGAAGGTCGCAAAAGTGGATCGCATGACCCAGAGACACTGCAACCGTCACAAATATGAGTTGGTTGCCAAGTGTTCTGATTTTGATCACATGACCATGGGGATGCCGCAACAGTTGTAAGTGTGAAAAATGGTCATAAGTTACCGTATTTTTCGGAGTATAAGATGCTCCGGATTATAAAACGCACCTACCTTTTTTGGTGAGGAAAACAAGAAAAAGAAATCTGCCTCTGCCTCCCAGCAATTTGCCTCCTTGCAGCAAACAGCAAACAGCCTGTTTCAGTTTCAGTTTCATTTTCAGCACAGCCTGATTAGCACAAGAAAAAGAAATCTGCCTCTGCCTCCCAGCAATTTGCCTCCTTGCAGCAAACAGCCTGCTTTACTTTCATTTTCGTTTTCAGCATAGCTTGATTAGCCCAAGGGAAAAAAATCTGCCTCCCAGCAATTTACCTCCTTGCAGCAAGCAGCAGAGGCTCGCACAGCAATAGGCCATGGCAATCCCTGCAGCCTGAAACTGCTGAGAGTTGGGATCCAATGGACAATCAACTTGTGCTAATTAGGCTGTGCTGAAGCTGAAATGGGCTGTTTCTTCTTGCTGCTTGCTACAAGGAGGTAAACTGCTGGGAGGCAGAGGCCAAAGGGTGGGGGCCAGTGGGTCGGCGGGGCTACATTTGGTGTATAAGATGCACCCAAATTTTCATCCCCTTTTTTTTGAGGGGGGGAAAGGTGCCTCTTATACTCTGAAAAATATGGTACTTTTTCAGAACCGTTGTAACTTTGAATGGTTGCTATATGAACCTTTGAAAATCGAGGACTACCTGTATTTGAAGTTTCTGTCTTGCCAATGCCTTTAGGGAGCGTCTGATGCTCTTATAGTGCCATCTCTCCTTCAGACAGGATTTCCACGCTTGGGGTATAAGGTAGGATGAGATGGGCGGCAAATCAATTTCATAATGAATAATAAACAAACAAACCTTGGTCAATGGAAGATGTGTGGACTTCAACTCCCAGAGTTCCCCAGCCAGCTAGGAATTCTGGGAGTTGAAGTCCACACATCTTCCAGTGACCAAAGGTTGGGAAACATTGTTCTGGGAGACAGGGTGTGTTTGTGAGAGAGTCTTATTCCAAAGACTTTGTACCTTGCAGGCTGATGTAATGGGGGCTGTGCACTCACAAATAAATCAGTAAATTTTCCCTCTGGCCTGAGCTGCACAACTTTCCTTTATACAGTTAGAAACTGAAGCCAGCTCATGAATTATTTTTCTGAGTATCTTATGCAATTAGAAAGGTTTTTTAGAAATGCAAGAGCCCAGAGTGATTTTTGAGGTTTGATCCATTTGAGAAAATAGCTTTTAAAGAGAACAATAAGCTTTGGGTGCTGGGTTACAATCAGTGGTGAAATCCAAATTTTTCTACTACCAGTTCTGTGGGCGTGGCTTGATGGGCATGGTTTGGTGGGCGTGGCAGGGGAAGGATACTGCAAAATCCCCATTCCCACCTGACTCCAGGAGGAAGGATCATGCAAAATCTCCATTCCAAATCCCACTCCTGGGGGAAGGCTATTGCAAAATCTCCATTCCTACCCCACTCCAGGGGAAGGATACTGCAAAATCCCCACTCTTGGGGGAAAGATACTGCAAAATCCCCATTCTCTCCCCACTCCTGGGGGAAGGATATTGCAAAATCCCCATTCCCACCCCACTCCTGGGGAAAGATACTGCAAAATCCCCATTTCCTCCCCACTCTGGGACCAGCCAGAGGAGGCATTTGCCGGTTCTCCGAACTACTCAAAATTTCCGCTACTGGTTCTCCAGAACCTGTTGGATTTCATCTCTAGTTACAATGCAGAGCCTTCCGTAACCCATTAAAAGTGTGTATTAACAAGGGAATTCTAATCAGATTATCCCATAATGTTGCCTTTTCTCTCCTGTCCATTTCAGGGATATTGGAAGAGAACAGCTACAGTTTTGCGAACTCCTGGGCGATGAGTAACCAGCAGAAGAAATGCCAGCGAGTAATGCCTCCGAGCTACACATGCAACATTTCCTCAGATGCTGCAGAAAAGGTTTGTGTGTAGCAGTGTGAGACTCAGGGTCCTCCCCCCCTTTTTTTTTGTCGAGTACATATTAGATAATATATATAAATATAAGCATGAATTGAATATGTAAAATGAGTACAATTAAAGGGAACATTAGGACAGGGACGGTAGGCACGCTAGTGCAATTATGCATGCCCCTTACAGACCTCTTAGGAATAGGCTGAGGTCAATAGTAGACAGTTTTAGGTTAAAATTTTGGAGGTTTTGGGATGAGACTACAGAGTCTGGTAGTGCATTCCAGGCATTAACAACTCTGTTACTGAAGTCATATTTTCTGCAATCGAGTTTGGAGCGGTTCACTTTAAGTTTGTATCTATTGTGTGCTCGTGTATTATTGTGGTTGAAGCTGAAGTAGTCACTGACAGGTAGGACGTTGTAGCAGATGATTTTATGAGCTACGCTTAGGTCATACCGAAGGCGGCATAGTTCTAAATTTTCTAAACCCAGAATTTCAAGTCTGGTGGCATAAGGTATTTTGTTGCGAGCAGAGGCGTGGAGGACTCTTCTTGTGAAATATTTCTGGTCACGCTCAATTGTATTTTGTATATTGAAATTAGAACAGGGAGGGTGTTGTGGTCCGTTGGCAGCCTGCCGAGCTGGCAGCGGAGTCGGACAGCAATGAGGCTGAGGAAGAACAGGGGCCAGTCCTGGAGGCTGGGGAAGGCCCGGATGAGGGCTCTGCATCGGAGGCAGAAATGGGGCCAGGGCCATCGGGGAGTGATGTGCAGACTTCGGAGCCTCCAGAGGCTGACAGTAGAGAGGCAGAGGAACAGAAGGAGCCTGTTCCTACTGCACGTATGAGAAGAGCTGCCAGAAGACAGGAACAGATAAAGCAGAGAGGGCAACTCAGGAGTAGGGCCAGGAGATGATTGGCTCCTCCCATAAGTCTTAAAAGACCAGCAACAGTTTTTGGCCTCTTTGCTGGAAAACAACCGTTGAGAGAATTGCTTCTTGTTTCACTGTATTCATTTCTCGTCGGCGTCTTCTGCTTCTGAACTTTTGCCAAGAAAAGCCTTTGCCAGTTTGCCTAATTATACCAAGGTCGGCGATAAACTGTGGAATGGTGTTTTGAAGAATTTGCTTTAATTTAGTTTGGACGACGCTGAGAATGAGTTAATTCTCAGCTGTTCTAATAAAGTCTGTTTGTTTTCGAACTGTTTGCATTTAATACTAACTACTGGGTCACAACAGGGAGGGTAGGAGTGGGAAAACCTCCAGAAGATTTCAAAACAGGTAGTCCTTGGTTTACAACAGTTCGTTCAGTGACCGTTCGAAGTTTCAACGGCACTGAAAAAAAAAGACTTTGGGTAAATAGTGCATTGATTCAGGGACATTCTGATTGGCTGTCCTTCTGGGTCTTCTGGGGTCAGATTGACAATTCTATATTTTGGGGAACGGGGTATTTCCCCGCTTGTAAATGCAAGGCAAACGCCCTCCAGGGATCAATAACTAGGAGAGATTTGCAAGAAAGAGGAGCCGAAAGTGGTGTGATCATCACAGACTTTATTAAATGCAAATACTTGCAGGAATAAACCTGCAGTGCTCCTGGGAATAGACACTGGGGATGTATGCCATGTTCTGCCATGGCATGTTGGTGCCAGCGGGCAGGATTTAAAGCTTTAATACCCAACACACTGAGCATTGATTAATCATGGGTGAAAAGCAAACAATTAAAAATGTAAGAGTAACTAACTTATAAGCTTATACAAGGCCTTCCTTGTGAACTCCTCAGCGTCTCTGCACCTGGCCTTAATTCCATGGATGTTCTCAGGCTGTGATAAGCACTTCATAGATGATAGAGATAGATAGATAGATAGATAGATAGATAGATAGATAGATAGATAGATAGATAGACAGACAGACAGACAGACAGACAGACAGACAGACAGTGAGATAAATAGTGAGAGTGAGATAGATAGATGATAGATACGATAGATAGATAGATAGATAGATAGATAGATAGATAGATAGATAGATAGATAGATACAGTAGATAGATAGATAGATAGATAGATAGATAGATAGATAGATAGATAGATAGATGAATAGATGGATAGACAGACAGTGAGATAAATAGTGAGAGTGAGATAGATAGATGATAGATACGATAGATAGATAGATAGATAGATAGATAGATAGATAGATAGATAGATACAGTAGATAGATAGATAGATAGATAGATAGATAGATAGATAGATAGATAGATAGATGAATAGATGGATAGACAGACAGTGAGATAAATAGTGAGAGTGAGATAGATAGATGATAGATACGATAGATAGATAGATAGATAGATAGATAGATAGATAGATAGATAGATACATAGATAGATAGATAGATAGATAGATAGATAGATAGATAGATAGACAGATAGACAGACAGACGTGGGTTAATGGGTGGGTGGGTGGGTGGATGGATGGGTGGATGGATGGACAAAAAACAAATAGACAGACAGACAGACAGTTAGACAGATAGTGAGATACTGCATATAATTACAGGTTGTCCTCATTTTATGACCATAATTAAGCCCCATTTTCTGTTGTTAAAAAAGACAGTCATTAAGTGAGTTTTGGCCTATTTTATGACCTTTCTTGCCAGAATTGATAGGTGAATCACTGCAGTTGTTAAGTTAGCAACATGATTGTTACATGATTCGATTCGATTCGATTCGATTCGAATGGAATGGAATGGAATGGAATGGAATGGAATGGAATGGAATGGAATAGAATAGAAAATATGGAATTGGACTGGACTAGACTAGACTAGACTAGATGAATAGAATAGAATAGAACAGAACAGAATAGAATAGAATAAAAAATATGGAATTGGACTGGACTGGACTGGACTGGACTGGACTGGACTGGACTGGACTGGACTAGACTAGACTAGACGAATAGAATAGAATAGAATAGAACAGAACAGAACAGAACAGAACAGAACAGAACAGAATAGAAAATATGGAATTGGACTGGACTAGAACAAAACAGAACAGAACAGAATAGAATAGAATAAAACTTTATTGTCACTTTAAATGTACACTCATCAGCATACATTAAAATGAAATTTTGTTGCGTTCAGCTGTCAAACAATAACCATTAGGACAGCTAGAAGCATTTCCCCTTCTCCTTCTTAATAGAGGTCCATGTAGTTTCCTTGTATTCTATAGAATAGAATAGAATAGAATAGAATAGAATAGAATAGAATAGAATAGAATAGAATAGAATAGAATAGAATAGAATAGAAGTTGGAAGGGACCTTGGAGGTCTTCTAGTCTAACCTCCTGCTTAGGGAGTAAACCCTACATCGCTTCAGAGAAATGGTTATCCAACATCTTCTTAAAAACTTCCAATGTTGGAGCATCCACAACTTCTGGAGGCAAGTTGTTCCACTGATTAATTGTTCTGTCAGGAAATTTCTCCTTAGTTCTAAGTTGCTTTTCTCCTTGATTAGTTTCCACTTCTTGTCCTGCCCTCAGGTGCTTTGGAGAATAGCTTGACTCTCTTTTCTTTGTGGCAGCCCCTGAGATATTGGAACACTGCTATCATGTCTCCCCTGGTCCTTCTCTTCATCAAACTAGACATACCCAGTTCCTGCAACCGTTCTTCATATGTTTTATCCTCCAGTCCCCTCATCATCTTTGTTGCTCTTCTCTGCACTCTTTCTAGAGTCTCCACATCTTTTTTACGTCGTGGCGACCAAAACTGAATGCAGGATTCCAAGTGTCGCTTCCAATTTAATGAAAGCCTCACTTGGCCACAGAAATCTAGGCCTCAATTATGGTTCATGAGTCGAGGACTGTGAGAGACCCACCTTAAGAACGGCAGGAGGTGCTCAATCTAAAACTTGCCTTCCCCTCCACCTAAAAAAGCAGCACAAATGATAAAGAATCCTCCTCCCCCCAAGAAAAACCCTAGCGAGAAAATGCTGAAGAAGAGAAGTTCTCTGAATTCTGCACATGCAGAAGACATTACGGCATTGTCCGACATATACAGTATTTGCTGATAAAAGCAGAACATTGTTCTATTAATAGGGCCCTGGCAATGCATTCTTCTGTTGAAGAATTTCGTTTTCCACAAAGAAAAAGACTTTTCTTTGTTTGCTAATTTCAGCCTTGGCAACGCAGGGTTGCTCCTACCACGGCTTGTTTCAGGCTGCCACAGTCAGCTGCTGTGATCAGGGCACAATAGCTCCTGGTTCAGGCCAAGGAATTTATCTTCTCATTTCTCATCCCCTGCAGGCCCCCCCAATGCAGAGGAGGCGTATTTCAGAAGATCTTCCGTGCTCTTGCGCTGACTTAGAACATAAAATAACAGGATTGGAAGGGACCCTTGGAGGTCTTCTAGTCCAACCCCCTGCCCAGGCAGAAAACCCTGTACTATTTCAGGCAAATGGTTGTCCAATCTCTTAGTAAAGTGTTGGAGCATTTACAACTTCTGGAGGCAAGCTGTTCCACTGATCAATTGTTCTCACTGTCAGGAAATTTCTCCTTAGTTCTAAGTTGCTTCTCTCCTGGATTAGTTTCCACCCATTGCTTCTTGTTCTGCCCTCAGGTGCTTTGGAGAATAGCTTGACTCCCTCTTCTTTGTGCCAACCCCTCAAATATCGGAACACTGCTATTACGTCACCTGTAGTCCTTCTTTTCATTAAACTAGACATACCCAGTTCCTGCAACCGTTCTTCATATGTTTCATCCTCCAGTCCCCTAATGATCTTTGTTGCTCTTCTCTGCACTCTTTCTAGAGTCTCCACATCTTTTTTACATCGTGGCGACCAAAACTGGATGCCGTATTCCAAGTGTGGCCTTACCAAGGCATGATAAAGCGGTATTAACACTTCACGTGATCTTGATTCTATCCTTCTGTTTATGCAGCCTAGAACTGTGTTGGCTTTTGTGGCAGCTGCAGCACATTGCTGGCTCATATTTAAATGGTTGTCCACTACGACTCCAAGATCCCCCTCACAGTTACTACTGTTGAGCTAGTTACCACCTATACCCGTGATGGCGAACCTATGGCACGCGTGCCACAGGTGGCACGCAAAGCCCTCTCTGCGGGTTCGTGAGCTGGCCCCCAACTCAGCTCCAGCCTGCATGCGTGGGCGCCTCCCGCTGGCCAGCTGGTTTTCGGGTCTCTGCCATGCATGTGTGGGGCGTCATGAATGCTGTGTAAATGTTGTTTATCTCTGCGCGCCTGCTGATGGCTGATTTGTCTAAGGGCCAAGTTTCCACAAATTCCTTATCCTTTTTGGATTTAGCTTAGTCTGCTCATAGTTGACCAGTTTAAATGATGATTGAGCCCGTCCATGTGCTGTGAGATTAAGGAGTTTTCATCATGCCTCTGACTGCTAGTTGGTTGTCATGGATGCACTCTGCTAGTTTTCTGTGTGTCTGTCCTACATACTGTGTGTCTGCCCCCCACGGAGAGGGTTCGCAACTTAGGCGTCCTCTTGGACTCACGGCTGTCTTTAGAAGAACACTTGACGGCTGTGGCCGGGAGGTCTTTTTATCAGGTTCGCCTGATTCGCCAGTTGCGTCCCTTTCTGGATCGGGACTCGTTAAATACAGTCACTCATGCCCTCGTCACTTCACGCCTGGACTACTGTAATGCTCTCTACATGGGGCTCCCCTTGAGGAGCATCCGGAGGCTCCAGCTGGTCCAGAATGTGGCCATGCGGGTAGTTATGGGAGCAGCATGGCGCTCCCATGTGGCTCCCCTCCTGCGCGAGCTGCACTGGCTCCCTGTGGTCTTCCGGGTGCGCTTCAAGGTCTTAGTTACCACCTTTAGAGCGCTCCATGGCTTAGGACCGGGGTACTTACGAGACCGCCTTCTGCCACCAATAGCCTCTCACCGCCCAGTACGCTCCCATAGAGAGGGGCTTCTCAGGGTGCCGTCAGCCAAACAGTGTTGACTGGCAGCCCCCAGGGGGAGAGCCTTCTCTGTGAGGGCACCCACCATCTGGAACGAGCTCCCCCCAGAGATACAGACGATCCCGGATCTGCGCACTTTCCGCCGTGCCCTCAAAACATTCCTGTTTCAGCAGGCCGGTCTGGCCTAACTTTCCCTTTATATTGCTTTTGATTTTGTTTTAAACTGGGATGTCTTGAATTATCTAGGACCAGAGTGTTTAGTATATTTTAATTGGTTTTTTTAACGTTTTACATGTATTTTTATCTTTCGCTGTTCACCGCCCTGAGTCCCTCAGGAATAGGGTGGTATATAAATTTAATAAATAAATAAATAAATACTGGCTGTTAGTCCTGATTTACTCCCTGGACTACTGGGTCTTTTGGTTTACTTAAGATGTTTTGGAGAACTTCAAAGGGTTTGTGCATCTTGGTTGGTTTGTGAGACCTTCTTCCTTACTAAGATAGTCTCTTAAGTGCCCTCTTATATTAGGATTCCTGAAATGATGGTAGGAATTCATCCACAAAATCATTTTGCGGGATGGGCTGATATGTCTTCACCAAAGAGACAATTTCAATCCATGGTTGCAGGCCCGACATACTTCTGATTATGGTCTTGCATCCAGTGGTGATATTCAGCTGGTTCTATCCGGTTCGGGCAAACTGGTAGCAGTGGCTGCGGGAGGCTCCACTCACCCGCCCGGACATCATCACATCCCGTTTTAGATGCTCTGCGCATGCACGGAGCTCACATTTGCAAACTGGTACCTGCTTACATCGGTAATTTATTTATTTTTAAAATTTATAAACTGCCCTTCAAGGTAACTGGAATTTCTTTTTTAAGCCACTTTGTTGGTTTAAGGAAATACCGTATTTTTCGGAGTATAAGACATACCTTTCCCCCCCCCCAAAAAGAGGGTAAAAATCTGGGTGCATCTTATTTATTTATTTATTTATTTTCTTTTAATTTGTATACCGCCTTTCTCCAGCAGGACTCAGGGCGGTCAACAGCCAGAATAAAACAGAACATGCAAAATTTAAAAACAGTTTAAAAAATAATTAAATATTTTTGGCCACAATTTAAAACAACCCAATTAAAATCAATTAAATGTAACCGAAACAGTGGGATCAAGCCAGCCCGGCTATACTCCGAATGTAGCCCTGCCCAGCCTCGCAAACGGAGATTTCAGAGGCTGAAAGAAGCCTCTGAAAGAAGCTTCAGAAAAAAAGCCTCAGAAACGAAGCTTCAGAAAAAAAAGAGCCTCCAAAAGGCTTTTATCTAAAATAATATGGCAAGCAACAAAAGAAGAATCTGTAAAGGTTCTAACCAAACTATGCTAACAAATCTGGAGAATGACACCATAACCAACAGATCAGAAGAGGTTAATCTATATACCAATACCAAAGAAAGGAGTACAGATAGTCCTTCAGAATAAAAGCCTTTGAAAGAAGCTTCAGAAAAAAAGGCTTTTTTTCTGAAGCTCTTGTTTCGGAGGCTTTCAGAGGCAGAAAAAAAAATGTTTTTTTTCTGAAATGGAGTTTCAGAAGTTTCAAAGGCAGGAAAAAAAAGCAAGGCACAGAGCTCACAACCAACGAACCTGTTGTTAAAATTCACCTCTGGAAACAGCTGATTGGGGGTATTCCGGGAGGCCGATCCACCCACCAATCAGCTTTTTGCTTATTTTCCTCCCCAAAAAGTAAGGTGCATCTTATACTCCGGTGCATCTTATACTCCGAAAAATATGGTAGCTCATTAGATTTGCCTTTCCACTGGCTTATTGGCTTTTTGTCATTTGATATAATAACCTTTGCACTTAGTTTTCTTGACATACAGCTTGGAGGTAGGCATTTCTTTCAAAACAAGGACAAAGTTAGTTTCATCCTTTGACAACATTGGAAAAAAAAAAATCACCACCCCATAATGCTTATCACTTCAAAGCCAACAGCATCGATATTCCGTATTGTAACTCTCCATTGTTCTACAACAGAGCCTGCGATGTAGAGGATTAAATTTTTAGAAACAAATCGCAAATATTTACATTCTTTTGAACATACAAATGAAACCAAAAGGTTGATCGTGTTCAAGCTTGAAGCTTTAGTAAGCCTTTTTATAACATCCTCTCTCATTTTAGTCTTCAGAACTTCAACTTTTGACCTGGAAAATTTAGGGCTTAAAATGAGCTCTTTGTAGATAGTTAGAATTGAAATATTTCTAAAAGGTAATATACTGTTAGTTTTGGATCAAAGATGTAACTCATGCCAGTGTTTCATTCTTTGATATTTTATTCCACAGGAACTGTGTTTCTTTATTTCTGCTTAAACAAGTATTTATTTAAGGAAGGCTTGTGAGCTATATGAATTTGCTTCCTCCCTCGTACTGGAGACAGACGTAGCTTTTTAGAACAGTAGAATTTATTATTCATTTATTTTGACCGACTGCATTTGAACGACATCTAGCAAAAATAAGGATTAAAAAATCGTGGAAAACAACAGAAAAAGCATAAAACAACATCAGTCCTCATAGCTCAAGGCAACAATACAAGAAATACTCTTTTCCCTGAACCAGGTTGTCATTTCTCTCTTGTGTATTTGTGAGATAAATTGCGGTTTGTATTTGTGGAAGCAAATTAACTCTTTGGGTGTAACAATTGCCTTTTTTGTTGTTGTTGGTTATTGTTTTTAAAAGATCACCTAGTCTGGTTCTTGTAATCCAAGTATTTTTTTAATTTGTTTATCAAAGTATAAAATACAGGAATACAAAGAAAAATGAAAATAAAGGAAAAACAGAGGGGGAAAGGGGGAAGAGGGAAAAGTGTAGGGGAAAGGGGGAAAGGAGAAGAAAAGTATTGACTCCTTTTGGCACAGTAGAATAAGGTAATAACATAGAACCAGGAGTGGGCTTCAAAAATTTTAGCAAGGGGTTCTCTGCCTGGTTGCTGGGTGGGCATGGCCATGGAAAATCATAAGTAAGTAGTAGGAAAATCATAAACAAACTTTATTCGAACAGCTGAGAATTACTTCATTCCCAGCGTCGTTCAACTAAATTAAAGCAAATTCCTCCCAACACAAATTCCTCAGTCCTATCGCAAACCTTAGTCTTATTAGGCAAACTGCCAAAGGCCTTTCTTGGCAAATGTTCAGAAGTCACAGATACAAAAATAAATACAAGACATAGACGAAGAAGACGAAGCTACCAACGTTGTTTTCTGGCAAAGCCCAAAAGCTGTTGCTGGTCTGTTTTAAGCCTTATGGGAGGGGCCAATCATTTCTTGGCCCTACTCCCGAGTTGGCCTCTTTGCTTGAGCTGCTCTTGCCTTCTGGCAGCTCTTCTCATGCGTGCATTAGGAACAGGTTCCTCCTGTTCCTCTGCCTCACTCCTATCAGTCTCTGGAGGCTCTGAAGGCTGCACCTCACTCTCCGATGGCCCTGGCCCCATCTCTGCCTCTGACGCAGAGCCCTCATCTGGGCCTTCCCCAGCCTCCAGGACTGGCCCATGTTCTTCCTCAGCCTCATTGCTGTCTGACTCCGCTGCCAGCTCCACAGGCTGCTGGTGGACCACAACAGGTTGGGGTGGCCTAGTTGGCTGTCTGTACCATGGTGGGGGGGGCATTTTTTCCCTCCCTGGGTTCCAGAGGCTTTCTTTGGGCCTCCGGGAGGGCGAAAATGGCCTCCCCAGGCTCCAGAGGCCCTCTGGGGGCCAGAAATGGGCCCGTTTCTGGCTTTTCCGAGCTTCCGGTAGACCAGTTTTTGGCCCACCCTGAGACTCCACGTGGGTCCTGCACTTACCCGCATCCAAAACATGCCACATGGGGACTCCTTGGAGGGGCGGGGTGGGGGCAGGGTGGGCGGGGCCAGCCAGGAATGGGATTTGGGGATTCTCCAAACTGCACAGAATCTTAACTAGAGGTTCTCCCGAACCCCTGCAAACCCCCAGCAGCCCATCCCTGCACACAACATTTTTTGATAATAATATATACTGACCATTTCTAACCCTAACCCAAACCCATCTAATCAATTAAAACACAAAATCAAAGTTTCATTTTTTCTCCCCCATCTCAAGCACAAAGTCCAAAAGCGGTTTCCAAATAGAAGCAAAATTAATTGTATTTCTTTTTTCTTAAACCAAAGCAGTGAATTTAATCACCCCTGTTAACTCCATCAACTTTGGCAACCATTCGGGCCGTTTTCGGGCCAAAAATGGATCCAAGAAAGGGCCCTGAAAATGACCGACAGAGTGCTGCAGAGGCCATGGAGGGTGAAAACGAGGCACAGGGCGGCCACACGCATACCCCTCCGTGCCCTGTTTTGGCCGGCAGGGTGCTGAAGGAGGCATCCGTCTCACCCACCCCGCTGCTCCCCCTCCTGCCAGCCCATAGAGAACTACAATGCTGATCCGGCCCTCGAAGAAATCCAGTTTGACATTCCTGCCTTCCTCCCCTGTTTCAGTCAATTATGGACTGTGGTGATTCCAGTTTTTTTTCCTTTCTGCAGGACTTCATTCAAAACTGCCAGCTGCTAAGAACTTCCTCGGTCTTCTCTAAATGTCATCATCTGGTGGACCCCGAAAAGTTCATCGGCCTCTGTGAAGAAGATATGTGCCGGTGTGCTCAGGACAGTAATTGTCACTGCCCAGTTTTTCTGGAGTATGCTAGAAACTGTGCCCAGCAAGGTGTGATCTTGAAAGGTTGGCCAGCTAGCAGTGCCTGCAGTAAGTTTTCGGGATTAATATTCTTGGGGTGATGGGCTTCCAATTCTAGATTCAACGTTGCAAAGTTCTCCCTATGCTTATATCAGAGTTTGCAGTAGAAATCAAATCCAGAAAGCACACAAAGGTAAACTGATTCAGCAGGATTCATTAACAGTTACAAGCAAAACACAAGGTAGGAAAGAACAGTTAGTTTCATTTCAGCAGAGCAGACTAGTTTCAGTTTCTCTGCACAGACTCAGAAGCTGCAGGATTAAGCTACGCCCAGACTTCTTACTTAAGTTTCTGTTTCCAAAACAGCCCTCATTGGCTATGGGGCAAGGATTGTGAGCTATTAGTGCATTATTGCAGAATCCTGGCTTTCCCAGGTATAAAAATCTAATAAAATAAATAAAATAAATGTGTAAGGAATGTTTTTCACTTAACAACCGGGTTACTAAATTAACAGCTGCAATGATTCACTTAACAACTGCAGCAAGAAAGGTCATAACATTGGGTGAGACTCACTTAACAAATGTCTCACTTAGCAACAGAAATTTTGGGCTGAAGGGTTGTCGTAAGTCGAGGTCATCTATCTAAAAAAAATGACACACAATTTGGTACGTCAGCTCAGGCTCAGGCAAATCCTGCATCAAATTCACTTTGGGCCTTTGTCGCAAGGGCGGAACTAAAAGGGACCTTAGAGGTCTTCTAGTCCAGCCCCCCTGCTCAAGCAGGAGACCCTGTACCATTTCAGATGGTTGTCCAGTCTCTTCTTCAACACCTCCAGCGAAGAAGCAACTTCTTTAGCACCTCACAACTTCTGGTGGCAAGCTCTTCCACTGATTAATTGTCCTCACTGTTGGGAAGTTTCTCCTTAATTTCAGGTTGATGATGATCGCAAGGTTCATTTCTTCCCTGTTACACCTTTTCAGGACCAAGATGTCCAAGTGGCTTGGAGTACCACGAGTGCACGTCCCCTTGTGCCAAGACCTGCCAGAGCCTGAATATCAATGAAGTGTGCCCGGAGCAGTGCGTTGATGGTTGCAGCTGTCCCGGTAAATCTATTTACAAGCTTTTGTGTACAGCAGAAATCTTTGGGCCTCAGTGTTTCCCATTTTACTCGTTTAAGAGAAGGAAACGACTGTCCCTTTTGAACGTTTACAAGTATTTATTTATCCCCCTGCATGTACGTTCTCTCAAAGGGCTACGCTTTAATTTAAAAAATTAAAGGTGTTGGTGACCACCTTTAAAGCGCTCCATGGCTTAGGGCCAGGGTATTTGTGAGACTGCCTTCTGCCACCAATAGCCTCCCACCGACCGGTTCGCTCGCACAGAGAGGGCCTCCTCAGGGTGCCGTCAGCCAGACAGTGCCGGCTGGAAACCCCCAGGGGGAGAGCCTTTTCTGTGGCAGCACCTGCCCTCTGGAATGACCTGCCCCCTGAGATACGCACGATATCAGACCTCCGGACTTTTCGTCGGGCCCTGAAAACACACTTATTCCATCTAGCCGGCCTGGCCTGATCCCATCCTCTCAGTTTTTAATTGAATTCGGTTTTAATTGGGTTGTTTTAAACTTGGGCCAAAATTATTTAATTGTTTTTTAAAGTGTTTTTTAAATTTTATATGCTATGTTTTATCTTGGCTGTATACCGCCCTGAGTCCCGCAGGAGAAGGGAGGTATAGAAATAAAATAAAATAAAATAAATAAATAAAATAAAATAAAAAGTGGGAGAGAAATAGGGCAGTGATGGCTAACCTTTTTCTCGTCGTGTGCCGAAAGCACACGCACCCATAATGCAATGTGCCCCCCCTGCGTATGTGTGCATGACCCCCCCGCTCCTCCCACCATCGCGCACATGCATGCATGACCCCCCACCCCCCCATGCATGTGTCTGCGGACCCCCCCTGTTTTTGGCCTAGCAGGCCTCCCTGGATGTGGGGGGAGGTGGCTTTCAATTGTTCGAGGGCCGGGGGGGGCTGTGTCACATGGACACCTCTGCTGAGTTAGAAAAAACAGGCCTGGTGGCTACAGGCACTAAGTGCATGGCACAGTATTTGCTCTGAGGCGTTTTGGCACCATCCAAGCTTCCCCGTGACCTGGGATGAACTGAATGCATGGATGAGAGTGAAATCTACGGGCCTGTCGTTATGCAGCCAAGGAGAAGCCGCCCGGGGGGGCAGGCAAGCCCCTGCGTTTCACAGAATTCACACTCCCTCCCCAAAAATCTAAAAATGACTTTCCATAGTTTTTATGTTGTGGCTTTATGTCCTAAACTACAGTGAGGAAGTGGGGGTGGGGGTGAGTTTTTGTGCCTTGGAGGACACGGGCACGTCCATCGGAGTCGGTTCCTGGACTTGTCTTTTTAGATAGGCTTGGGCTGGTTTTGCAAAATATAGTTAGTCTGCAGAACTGAAATTGAAACCAATCTTCTTTCCTTCCTTCCTTCCTTCCTTCCTTCCTTCCTTCCTTCCTTCCTTCCTTCCTTCCTTCCTTCCTTCCTTCCTCCCTCCCTCCCTCCCTCCCTCCCTCCCTCCCTCCTGCCTTTTTCTCTTCTCTTCTCTTCTTTCTTTCTTTCTTTCTTTCTTTCTTTCTTTCTTTCTTTCTTTCCTTCCCTCCCTCCCTCTCTCCCTCCCTCCATTCTTCCTTCCTTCCTCCCTCCCTGCCATCTTTTTCTTTCTTTCTTTCTCTCTCCCTCTCTTCTTCCCTCCCTCCCTTCCTCCCTCCATCCATCCTTCCTCCCTCCCTCCCTCCCTCCCTTCTTCCTTCCTTCCTCTCTCCCTCCCTCCCACCTTCTTCTCTTCTCTTCTTTCTTTCTTTCCCTCCCTCCCTCCATTCTTCCTTCCTTCCTCCCTCCCTGCCATCTTTTTCTCTTTCTTTCTCTCTCCCTCTCTGCTTCCCTCCCTCCCTCCCTCCATCCTTCCTCCCTCCCTTCTTCCTTCCTTCCTTTCTCCCTCCCTCCCACCTTCTTCTCTTCTTTCTTTCTTTCTTTCTCTCCCCCTTCTTCCTTCCTTCCTTTCATCTTTCCTTCCTCTGACCCTCCCTCCTCCTCTTCTCTCTCTCTCTCTCTCTCTCTCTCTCTCTCTCTCTCTCTCTCTCTCTCTTTCTCTCTCTTTCTTTTCCAGAGGGAAAGCTCCTAGATGGTGACGTTTGTGTCGATGCCCGAAATTGCTCCTGCATAAATTCTGGCAAGAAATTCCCTCCTGGCTCTTCAGTTTATCAGGACTGCAACTCATGGTAAGCATGATCCTTGGATGGAATATGAAGAGGACCCTAAACCATAAGGCAAGACCAAATCAGGGACCTTCCAGTTCAGTGTGCCTGGGCAATATGGTGCAGGGGCAGGAGAGTGACCGCGCTCCAGATCTGCTCTTAACCATCTGGCACTTTAAGTATCTCACTATGGAACCAGAATGCCACAATTTCAGAAATAAGAGAGAGGTTAGCAAAGATGTTTGAAAACGTATCAGCTAAATGTTGGAAGTGTAATCAGATGCCAGGTTCATATTATCATATGTGGTGGACATGCCCAAAGGCAAAAAAAATATTGGACTAAAATACATACTTGGTTAGAAAAAATGATAAAACAACACATGGGCATGTTTTTAAAGAAAAAAAATGTACCAATAAAACATATATTCAGAAAGAAAGAAAGAAAGAAAGAAAGAAAGAAAGGAAGGAAGGAAGGAAGGAAGGAAGGAAGGAAGGAAGGAAGAAAGAAAGAAAGAAAGAAAGAAAGAAAGAAAGAAAGAAAGAAAGAAAGAGCTATCTGTCCATTCATCTATTTCATTATTTCTCAACCTTGTCAAATTGAAGACATCTGGACTTGCCAAGGTTGAGAAACAAGGATCTATTTCATCCCCTTTTTTCAAACTACGCAAGTGAAAAATTCACCTTTTCTTTCTTCCTACAACGAAAACACACATTGTGTGCAACGCCTTGCACGCAAACAGGAATGGCATCACCGTGCCCTGGTGTCATCATGCAAATGGCATCATTCACCCCCTTTGCAAGTGACACCGTGCCACATATGACCTCCCATTGCGTGACTCGCAATGGACACGACTGACCGTTGCTTCTCGTCTACTACTTCCCTTTGCTGTGAGCTGCAAGAGGAGAGGGAAATGTCTTCCTATTGCAGAACTGGGAAGGGGTGAGAAGAGGAGGCGGGCTGGGTGAGAGTTTCTGGACTATTCGATTGGTCAGCTGGAGGGAAAGGCGGGGCGATATGAATAGCTCTTTGTCCACTTGCATTTTTAGGGTTGGCAGGAATCACAGCCATTGTGGATTGCCAAGGCATGGAGAATAAGGAGTGGGAGTGGGGGTGTTGAGTTGGTGATGTGAAATGCCCATGATTTAGAAAGACAGGGTTTCTTGTCTGTCGTGGATCATTGCCTTCTCTGAGCCTGGTTGTTTTTCCTGCCAGGGTTAGGTGGCATCATTCGTGCAGAAGAGAAGGCTGTTTATCCATTGTAGCTTGCCCTGACAGTCTCGGGATTTTGATTGGGATGGGGTTTCTTTCTTAAATAGTTCCTCATTAAAACATTGGGGTTTTTTTCCCCCTGATTGTTTAATTGGTGCTGTAATGAAATGCAGATAATTGAAATCAGTGTAATGCAAACATACAGCGGTTAAGGCAATGCAACGCAATGCAATTGAATGCAATGCAACACAATGCGATTGAATGCAATGCAGCTGAATCAGAGGTGCTATTCAGCAGGTTCTGGAGAACCGGTAGGAGAAATTTTGAGTAGTTCAGAGAATCGGCAGATACCACTTCTGGCTGGCCCCAGAGTGGGGTGGGAATGGAGATTTTGCAATATCCTTCCCCTGAAGTGGGGAGAGAATGGAGATTTTGCAATATCCTTCCCCTGGAGTGGGGAGAGAATGGAGATTTTGCAGTATCCTTCCCATGGAGTGGGGAGGGAATGGAGATTTTGCAATATCCTTCTCCTGGAGTGGAGAGGGAATGGAGATTTTGCAGTATCCTTTCCCCAGGAGTGGGGAGGGAATGGAGATTTTGCAGTATCCTTCCCCTGGAGTGGGGAGGGAATGGAGATTTTGCAATATCCTTCTCCTGGAGTGGGGAGAGAATGGAGATTTTGCAGTATCCTTCCCCCAGGAATGGGGAAGGAATGGAGATTTTGCAATATCCTTCCTCTGCCATGGCCACCAAGCCACGCCCACCAAGCCACACCACGCCCACCAAGACACACCTACAAAACCCGTAGTAAAAAAAATTGAATTCCACCACTGAGCTGAATGCAATGCAATGCAACACAATGCAATGCAATACAGTGCAAATAAATAACAGGGAGAAGTTATTAATGAAACGTGTTCAACTTTTCATTTCATTTTAGTAGCTGGTTTTGGAGAGGACTTTTCCCAACCCCTCTATTCTGTACAAGCCCTGGACCAGACAGTGAGGCCAGTGCTACGCTTAGAGCATCTTACAGGGATTAGGAAAGTGGCCTCCTTCAGAAGCATGTCAATATTCTTTCCCGAGAAAGAGAACGAGGCCAAAACCAAACCATCTTTTTGATCTGTGAAACTTAAAGCACTGAAATGTAACTAACAACCAACAGGAGGCTTATTGTGTTCTGTCCCCGTCCCAACACACACACAAACAGTCAGCTGAGGGTTAAAGAAGTACTTGGCACACACAAGGTTCGTTATCAGGAACTTGGCAGCAATACGATAACCATCTGCCAAGTGCTTTACTACAAAAAGAGGGAGTGTTCCTCCACCAGATAACACCAACGAATACACACAGTTTTCAAAACAGTCCAGCTCAAACATGAAACCTTCAGCAGATCAGGCGTTGTACAAAGTGACTAGCCAGAAGTTAGCTTTGTCCATCACAGAGTCTAAATGGCCACCACACTCTCTTATATAGCCTGTGGGGTGTGGTCCAGTGACTCAGCTTAATCCCTGGCACGCCTCCTCATCTGCTGCAAACGTTTGTCTCGCCTTCGTTGGCGTGGATCCAGGAACGACTTATCCCCCTCATCGCTGTCATCGGAGACACCTGGCTCCTGGTCAATCTCCTCTCCCTCGGCAGACACCTGAGGCATTGCCAGAGAGGAGGGGCCTGGAGAGGGAGGCCTGGCCAGCTTCTCTCCTTCATGTTCGGAGCCTTCTTCCTCCTATAAGATGGGCTCGGGGATCGGAGCCACAACATATTGTATTGTAGAAAGTTAGCATCCACCCGTTTCCAAACATGAATGTAAATCTCGTGACCGTGGGGATGCTGAAAAGGTCGTAAGTGTGGAAAAACTTATGACCACTTACGCACACTTACGACTTATGTAAGTCATAAGTGTGAAAAACGGTCCTAAGTCACTTTTTTTTCAGTGCTGTTGTAGCTTTGAACGGTCACTAAATGAACTGTGGAGGACTACCTGCAATTGAGATCTGTTAATGCATATTTAAGTTTTATAGTAAGGAACGTGATTCGCTGTAGCCTTATTCCTAACGGAGAAATGTTTTATTTCCTAGTATTTGCAGGCATGGTGCGTGGGTCTGCAACAATCAGCCCTGTCCAGGTACGTTGGTTCTGGAACATTCAGTGAGTGAAGTGTTGTTTATTTCTATTATGTATATGGATGATGCATTCAGTCGTTTGTTTTTCTCCTGTTTTCATAGACAAGATAGCAATAGCAATAGCAATAAGCACTTAGATTTATATACTGCTTCACAGTGTTTTACAGCCCTCTCTAAGCGGTTTACAGAGTCAGCCTATGGCCCCCAACGATCTGGGTCCTCATTTTACCAACCTCGGAAGGACAGAAGGCTGAGCCAAACTTGAGCCGGTCAGAATTGAACTGCTGGCAGTGGGCAGAATTAGCCTGCAGTACCGCGTTCTGACCACTGCGCCACCAGGAAGGAAAATGAGAAAGGGAATAAGGGAGGGAGGGAGGGAGGGAGGGAGGGAGGAAGGAAGGAAGGAAGGAAGGAAGGAAGGAAGGAAGGAAGGAAGGAAGGAATAGCAATAGCACTTAGACTTATATACTGCTTCACAGTGCTTTACTGCCCTCTCTAAGCAGTTTACAGAGTCAGCCTATTGCCCCCAACAATCTGGGTCCTTCATTTTACCAACCTCGGAAGGACAGAAGGCTGAGTCAACCTTGAGCTGGTCAGAATTGAAGTCCAGGCTGTGGACAGAGTCAGCCTGCAATACTGCATTCTAACCACTGGGCCACCAGGAAAGAAAATGAGAAAGAAGGAAGAAGGGAGGGAGGGAGGGAGGGAGGGAGGGAGGGAGGAAGGAATAGCAATAGCACTTAGACTTATATACTGCTTCACAGTGCTTTACTGCCCTCTCTAAGCAGTTTACAGAGTCAGCCTATTGCCCCCAACAATACCGACCTCGGAAGGACGGAAGGCTGAGTCAACCTTGAGCTGGTCAGAATTGAACTCCAGGCTGTGGACAGAGTCAGCCTGCAATACTGCATTCTAACCACTGGGCCACCGGGAATAGGAATGAGAAAGGGAAAAAGGGAGGAAGGAGGGGAGGGTCCAACATTTCTCTCAAGCATGAAATCTGGCCAGGAGATCTTCTGTTACCTCCAAAATCAATCACGGAGGAGTTTCATATTCCCGGTGATTGACTGGTGTTAAGAAAGACAATTCTTAGCCCAGAACTGCTACTAACATAGATTCCTGGTTTGATAGCAACCTCAAAAGGAGAGATGAACTCATAGCTTCTCTTCCTCTCCAAGAGGTTTCTTCTAATTTCCATTCAGACCACAGACAGGGATGGGAAATATCCCTTTCCTATCTGGCAGCAGATACGGAATTGCTACCGCAGAGGAATTGTGTCACAGTGAAAACAAGCAAAGACACAGACACAGAAACACAGAGAGAGAGAGGTGGGCTTCACATACTGTAGCAACCGGTTCGCCCAGCACCGGAAATGTGCACGCACGCCGTCCGCACATGTGTGTGATGTCAAACAACACGGCAATTCGCTCACGTGTGCCATCCACACATGCGTAAGATGTCAAAAACACAGCGATATAGGATGGGATTGCGCCAGGGCGGGTGAGAGGAGGCAGGTACACCCGCAGGTCACAACTACTGGTTCTCCCGAACCGGCTGAATCCCCAGTCTGCACAGACACCAAAAGCAGAAAGGATTTTGTTTGGCAGAAGGGTGAGAATTCTCCCAGTTTGTTTACGGAATTTACAAAGGCTTCACCTCAAAGAGTTAAGAGATGTTCTCAGCGAATCAAATGAACAGAAACTGGAAGAAAACATTGCAGCCAACTAAATGAAAAAAACAAACAAACAAACCGGGCACTCCTTCCCTATCCTCCACCCCACCCCACCCCATATCATCTGGCAGAATTGTTTGCGGCGAAATTAATGGCTGCCTTTGAAGCAAAAACTGAACATTCAGTGAAAGTCTGAAAGGCTCCTAAGAGTATTGTCTCGCCATCCGTTCCTTCTGGGTTCGAGCCTTTCGTCCGAAATACACATTACTTTAGGAACATTGGGTCTGATTTCCAGGCACTCCTTTTTCAAGGAACCACAGACGATTAGAGCCGTAAAATGAACCTAATCTTCATCAACCAGTGAGATGGCTTGCTTTCGGAAGTTTTCGTAGGTTTTCCAGCACTGAAGATTTTAAAGAAGGGACAGGACAGCTGTTTGTCTGAAAAGGAAGAGGGTCTCCTCCTTGAGCGGTGGGTTGGACTAGAAGACCTCCAAGGGTCCCTTCCAACCCTGTTGTTCTGTTAAAACTCTTCAAGAGATACAGTTTAGCATCACCAGGGTGTTTTGGGGACCGCTTTTTGGTGATTTTATTCATGAAGCAAACTTGTTGGATCTAAATCATCAGAAACTCAAGTGAACTGCAGTAGTGTCTTTCTTTCTTTCTTTCTTTCTTTCTTTCTTTCTTTCTTTCTTCCTTCCTTCCTTCCTTCCTTCCTTCCTTCCTTATTTTCTTTCTCTTTCTTTCTTTCTTTCTTTCTTTCTTTCTTTCTTTCTTTCTTTCTTTCTTTCTTTCTCTCTCTCTCTCTCTCTCTCTCTCTCCCTTCTTCCTTCCTTCCTTCCTTCCATCTTTCCTTCCTCTGTCCCTCCCTCCTCCCCTTCTCTCTCTCTCTCTCTCTTACTCTCTCTCTCTCTCTCTTCTTTCTTTTTAAGAAGAGACTGGACAGCCACTTGTCTGGAATAGTATAGGGCCGTGATGGCGAATCTATGGCACGCATGCCACAGGTGCCACGCGTAGCCATATTGGTGGGCACGTAAGCTCAGCTCCTGGAGGCTGGAGAGAGCAAAAAACAGGCCTTCTGGTCTCACCGGAGGTTGGCAAACATCCCATTTCTGGCCTCCAGGGGGGGTGGGGAATGCCATTTTTGCCCTCCCCAGACTCCTAGAAAGGCTCTGGAGGGTGGGAAGAGCAAAAAACAGGCCTCTGTGCCAGGAGCGGGGGAAGGGGGGGGTCATGTGCATGCGTGGGGTAGGGCGCATAGAATTATGAGTGTGGGCTAACCCGCCCCCCCTGGTCCTGGTACGTGATGGCAAAAAGGTTAGCCATCACTGGTATAGGGGGTTGGATTAGAAGACCTCCAAGGTGTCTTCTAACTGTTACTCTTTCTTTCTTTCTTTCTTTCTTTCTTTCTTTCTTTCTTTCTTTCTTTCTTTCTTTCTTTCTTTCTTTCTTTCTTTCTCAAAGAGGTCTCTTCTAATTTCCATTCAGCCCACAGACAGGGATGGGGAATATCCCTTTCCTATCTGGAAGCAGATACGGAATCCCCAGAGGAATTGTGGCACAGTGAAAACAAGCAAAGACACAGACACAGAAACACACATACAGAGAGAGAGAGGTGGGCTTCACATACTATAGCAACCGGTTCGCCCAGCACCGGAAATGTGCGCGCACACCATCCGCGCATGTGTGTGATGTCAAACAACACGGCAATTCGTTCACGTGCGCCATCCACACATGTGTAAGATGTCAAAAACACAGCGATATAGGATGGGATTGCGCCAGGGCGGGTGAGAGGAGGCAGGTCCACCCGCAGGTCACAACTACTGGTTCTCCCGAACCGGCTGAATCCCCAGTCTGCACACACACACCAAAAGCTCTCTCACTCTTTCTTTCTTTCTTTCTTTCTTTTAAATTTATTTATTTTACTGGAAGTTTTTAAGAAGAGACTGGATAGCCACTTGTCTGGAATAGTATAGGGGGGTTGGATTAGATCTCTTCTAACTGGTTTTTCCTTCCTTCCTTCTTTCCTTCCTTCCTTCCTTCCTTCCTTCCTTCCTTCCTTCCTTCCTTCCTTCCTTCCTTCCTTCCTTGTTTATTTGAATGTATTTGTCATCAATCTCACTGTTACAATATCCTAAAAACAAGGGTATTAAAGCATTAAAAATGAACAAAAATTGAGGAAACTAGGAACCAGTAGACAAATGGGGTGGAGGTGGGATTTCCTTCTGAATCCACTATCTCCAGCGTGAAACACCCCCATCGGGACCCCCAACCAATCAGCGAAGTCAGGTTCTGAGGCCCTTTCAGGCTAATCATAGTCTAATGAGATATCATTAGAAGACGTTCTCTTTCTCAGAAGATTACCTTTATGGTTTGCCATAAATCTTAACAAAACTATGGCTATTGTATTATTATTATTATTATTATTATTATTATTATTATTATTATTATTATTATTTATTGGATTTGGGGAAATAATGAAGTATTAAACATTCATCAAATGGCCACTTCATGGTTTTAACCTACTGCTAAATAACTTTTGCTCATATCTTTGAAGTAACAAATGGAAAATGTTGGTTTCTGTAAGTTGGTGACCTATTCATATCAAACAACGCATAGAAGAACTCTTTTAACATTGATACTACATGTTGTCAGAATATCTGGACCAGTGTTTCCCAATTTCCAAGTGTGTGGACCAGGGGTGAAATCCAGCAGGTTCTAACAGGTTCTGGAGAACCGGTAGCGGAAATTTTGAGTAGTACAGAGAACCGGCAAATACCACCTCTGGCTGGCCCCAGAGTGGGGTGGGAATGGAGATTTTGCAATATCCTTCCCCCAGGAGGGGAGGGAATGGAGATTTTGCAATATCCTTCCCCTGCCACGCCCACTAAGCTACGCCCACAGAACCGGTAGGGAAAAAATTTGGATTTCACCACCGATGTGGACTTCAACTCCCAGAATTCTCATCAATGGTTAGGCTGGCTGTGGAATTCTGAGAGTTGAAGTCCACATTTTTGGAAATTCCCAAGGTTGGGAAACATTGATCCAGAGGAACTTTCCTATGTGGGAATTGAAAAACAAAGAATGTAGACGATTTGATTTGGGAATTAGAGACTTTGGTGCAGAGGTGGGTTGCACGTTTTATTACCCCTGGTTCATCATGTGCACGCCTTCTGGGCATACATACAGGCTCAAAAATGTGGCTAAATAGGACCATATTACTCCAGGGCAGATGGACGGTGCCAGGAGCCCACCTGCAGTCGCCGCTACCAGTTCGCTTGAACTTGTGCGAACCGGCTGAATACCACCACTGCTTTGGTGTATAATCACTTTATGCTGTCAAGCACTGAGGGTGCCATTGTTTAGAAACAGACAGCGGTGAGAATTTGAGGATCTTTTAAGCTAAAAAAAAAATGAAGCAAAGGTAGATATTTATTTATTTATTTGTTCAATTTATACGACTCCCTATCTCCTGATTCTGGGCAGCCCACAAATTTACAACAATGAAAGCAATCCAAATAATGACTGGAACGAACAGTTCCAATGTAGAGTAAAAACAACATTAGTTGGCGGGGGTTTGCTTAACCCCCTTGCTCGAACACATTTGTCAATAGCAGCTAAGAAACCTTGAAGAGGGAAGGGTCAGATTGAACAAAGAAAGAACACTAATTAAAAACCAACCCCAAAGAATTCAAACCTACTTGGAAGGCAGCCAAAAGCTCTCGTGAATTGAAGTAAAGGTGAAAGAAACTGTGATCGCGAAAAGTCATTTGTGACCCCTTAATAAGGCTTTACTAGAGTTCTCTGAAAATTCTTTCAGTTTATTTATCTACCCGAATATGCCTGGAGGGAGGTGGACTTTAATAAGGGAAAATATAGACGTCTTTTAGTCCAACCCTCTTCTAAAGCAGGAGACCCTAGACCGGAGTGAAATAGTCCCGCCTGGACTATTGTAACGCTCTCTACATGGGGCTCCCCTTGAGGAGCACCCGGAGGCTCCAACTGGCGCAGAGTGCGGCCGCGCGGGTGGTAATGGGAGCGACATGGCGCTCCCATGTGACACCCCTCCTGCGCGAGCTGCACTGGCTCCCGGTGGTCTTCCGGGTGCGCTTCAAAGTTTTGGTTACCACCTTTAAAGCGCTCCATGGCTCAGGACCTGGGTACTTGCGGGACCACCTACTACCACCAATAGCCTCCCACCGGCCGGTATGCTCCCATAGAGAGGGGCTCCTCCGGGTGCCGTTGGCCAAACTATGCCGACTGGCGGCCCCCAGGGGGAGAGCCTTCTCTGTGGTGGCACCTACTATCTGGAACGGGCTCCCCCCGGAGATACGGAGGATCCCGGATTTGCGCGCCTTCCACCGCGCTCTAAAGACCTTTCTATTTCACCAGGCGGGCCTAGTCTAATTTTCTCCCTCTTTTATAAAAGAATTTTTAATTTTAAATTTTTAGTATTTTAGATATTCAAATTTTATAATTGGTTTTAAATTGATTGGGGTTTTAATTGTCTTGGCCAAAACTATTTAATTTGGTTTTAATTCTGCTTTTTAAATTTTGTATGTATGTATTTTATTGTTGGCTGTGCACCGCCCTGAGTCCTTTGGGAGTAGGGCGGTGTAGAAATCAAATAAAAGTGAAAGTGAAAGTGAAAGTGAAAGTAAAATGCTCCTGGTTCAGACCGGATCACCCGATCTGGTAGCGATGGCGGCAGGTGATTCTGAGCAAAAATCCCTGGCCTCCCCCACCCACATGCCCAGCTGAGCCGCACAATCAACAGAGGCTTTTTTTTTTTTTACTTTTAAAAGCATTTTTTTTCGGCCGAAAAAATGCTTTTAAAAGTAAAAAAAAAAAAAAGCCTCTGAGGATCGCGCGTCTCAGCTGGGATCGTCAGAGCCTTTTAAAAGCATTTTTTTAAATAACCACTTTGGTGGAAGAGGTTGTAAAAAAAATAGTTTTAAAAGGCTCTGACGATCCCAGCTGTGTTGCCTGAGTTGCCTGATTCAGCAGGTTTTGACAGGTTCTGGAGAACCGGTAGTGGAAATGTTGAGAAGTTCGGAGAATCAGCAAATGCCACCTCTGGCTGGCCCCAGAATGGGGTGGGAATGGAGATTTTGCAGTATCCTTCCCCTGGAGTGGGGAGGGAATGGAGAGTTTGTAATATCCTTCCCCTGGAGTGGGGAGGGAATGGGTATTTTGCAGTATCCTTCCCCTGGAGTGGGGAGAGAATGGAGATTTTGCACTATCCTTCCCCTGGAGTGGGGTGGGAATGGAGATTTTGCAGTATCCTTCCCCTGCCACGTCCACCAAGCCACACCCACCAAGGCATTCCCACAGAACCGGTAGTAAAAGAATTTGAATTCCACCACTGCTAAAGATGCGTTTCATGAACCAATTTTGAGGCGGAAAAAGGAAAAAAAAAAATAGCCGGGCTAGCGAGTTTTCTGATGTCATTGAAATTCAAAAAAGTTTTAGACTTTAACTGCAAACCAATCAACAACTCGTTCATTTGAAATCCAGAACACGTTTTTTTTTTAAAAAAAATATTATTAGTAGTATTATTTCACTCAAAGCAGAGAATTTAGTCTAATGGAAAATTGTGATCTGCAGTTCATTTGCAAGTAAGCCTTTGCATTTTTCTTTTACCAGGAGAGTGCTCCGTCTCCGGCCAATCCCATTTCAAAAGCTTTGACAACAAACATTTCACCTTCAGCGGAATCTGCCATTACTTGTTTGCTGGAGATTGTGAGGGGAACTCCTTTTCTGTCTTCATTGAGACCGTCCAAGTAAGAAAATCTTTGTTGAAAGAGAAAAAAGTGGTGGAAAAAAATGTGGGTACCAGAGAATAGGTCTCTGACAGAAGAGAATATTTGTAACTCAGGGCTGGCATTGAAGATGTAACCTAGTTTGGTAATGAAACGTCTTCGAGAAAACAACCAAGTTCAGACATTACCAAGGACCCCAAAGAATAAATCTCATATCTTCATACACTCCCCCCAATCCCCACCCCTAACCCTTCCCAAAGTTACAGCTTATTGTAAGATTTAAGGCAAGAAGACACATTAAATTATTAAATATTATTATTTAATAATCATATTATATCAAAAAAAACTATTAAATATTTGAAGATCCTCATTTTAAGAGCATTTCAGGAAGCTGCGTGTATGCTTTATTTAAATCAGAGCAGCATTTCATTTGTGTCCTAGTCCCACGCAAAATGTGGCTTTCATTGGGCAGTAAACATGGAATATGTGTGTCAGAACTGCCCCAGTCTGATCTCTTAGGAAAGAAAGACCCTCGACTCCATTTGGTTGAAGCGATAGGTTCTTTTACTAAAAGATGTTGGTTGCAGTAGAGTCAGGCGAGAACTAAATTTCCCACGCTCAAAAGATACAGAAAGTTTCCCCACATCCCAGCCCTCCCTCCATGACCACTCCGTCTTCAGCCAATAAGAGTCCATCTAGATGTTTTGAGAACATTGAGATGTGTAATTCTTTCTCAGGGTGCATGGGCTTGGCACAAACAGGTTCCGAGCTCTCTTGTTCTTCGTCAAGCTGTCATTCCCCTCTCCCCAATTCTCCCATCACGTACGCATGCAGGTCGATTGCCCATTTGTTCATCCCTCATGTTTCCCCCCCTCCTCCCCTTTGATGGCAGGATGCCAGCAAGTCACCAAGCCGAAGTCGGCAGACCTGACGATGTGTCAAAATCTGTCTCGCGGTAGGAGAGGCGTCAGGATAAAACTGTTTTGCATGCGTGCTGATGTACAGAATCAGGAAGGAAGGAGAACCCGCAACCCACAATTCTTCTGTTGCTTCTTTGGGAAGAGGCCCGCTGAAAGGGAAACGCCATCCTCTTTCAGAAACGGATTCAGAACCTCTGGGAACAGAAAATACTGTTTGTAGAATCAGGGAGCGTGAGAAAGCAGCAACGGAAGTCCCAGAAAGCACAACGTTTTTTAGGGCTCACAACAATAGATTTCAATAGATTTCAAATAGGAAAGCAGAAGTGGTTACTCACTGCCTATGAACTGCTTAAGGAAATACATTATGCACTGAAGGTTGCTGAGCAAGCACGATAGCATTGAGATTAATAAAATAACTGAGTTGGAAAGGACCTTGGAGGCCATCTAGTCCAACCCCCTACGGAAGGACCGCCTTCTGCTGCCGAAAGCCTCCCACCGACCAGTACGCTCCCACAGAGAGGGACTCCTCAGGGTGCCGTCAGCCTGGCGACCCCCAGGGGGAGGGCCTTCTCTGTGGCAGCTCCTGCCCTCTGGAACGATTTGCCCCCGGAGATACGAAGGATATCGGATCTCTGGGCCTTTCGCCGTGCCCTAAAAACTTTTCTTTTCCATCAAGCAGGGCTGGCATGAAACCTCCCCCCACCCTTTTTAGACTTTTTTAGCTTTTTAAATTGTCAAATGGGTTTTAGTTTTCAATGTTTTAAATTTGGGGGCCACAGTTATTTAATTCTTTTAATAATTTTAAATTTTGTATTGATATGTGTTTTAGTTCTGGCTGTGCACCGCCCTGAGTCCACTAGGAGAAGGGCGGTATACAAATTGAATAAAATAAATAAATAAATAAATAAATAAATAAATAAATAAATAAATAAATAAATAAATAAATAAATACTCATGCAGGAAACCAGGGGTGGGTTCTACTTACCATTACTACCGGTTCACATCGGGAGCACGCCCATGCTTCTGTGCATGCGCAGATCACCTATGATGACGCCCGGGTCAGTGGGCGGAGCCTCCTGCCGGTTTTACTACCGGTTCTTGCGAACCGGTCCGAACCGGGAGCAACTCACCACTGCAGGAAACCCTATACCACTTCAGACAAACGGTTGTTCAATCTCTTCTTAAAAACCTCCAGTGTTAGAGCACCCACGACTTCTGGAGACAAGCTGTTCCACCAATTAATTAAGATTAATTTCACTTAGCAGCAGCTGAGCTCTTTTGCTCTACCGTGAAACAAAGTTATGAGCAGGATAAGTACAGTAGGTTGTTAATAAGCGTCACAACTTTTGGAAAACGAGCTTTGCCACAAGGCGCATTGTGTCGTTACCAATCTGGTAGCTCTTGGATGTCTGACAGTTCAGACAGCAACTAAGAGAACTAATCATCCAGTACGACAATAGATATAAACATCTGGAAAACATCCTGTTGGGAAGGCTGGTGTATTCACATCTGCAAATGAACGATGTCATTTAAAAGTGTGTTACACTGAAGCGTTCATTTAATTTATGCTTCATCTTTCCACATTTGTCCCCCTCATCGTGCCCATGTTGTCAAGGCTCCCTGCAAAACTTAAAATTCAAAATAAGAGGATTAATTAAAATTCAGGTTGACATTGAAGGGACGCGGTGGCTCAGTGGCTAAGATGCTGAGCTTGTCGATCGAAAGGTCGGCAGTTCAGCGGTTCGAATACCTAGTGCCGCGTAACGGGGTGAGCTCCCGTTACTTGTCCCAGCTTCTGCCAACCTTGCAGTTCGAAAAACAAAGGTTGGTGATGAGGCCGAAGGACTGTTAATGAAGAATTTGTTTTGGATTTAATTTGGACTAAGCTGAGAATGAAGTAATTCTCAGCTGTTCTAATAAAATATGTTTGTTTAGGACTGATTGTGTCTGGTAATAACTACTTGGGCCTAGGTCATAACAGTAGGATAGCCTGTGAGGGCCATTGTTTTATTTTGGTGGGATGCATGGATCTATTTGGATTTCCCTTCCCACATCCCAGGAGTTATAATTGGTTCGTGAGATTGATAAAATCACAGAACCACTATTCTGTCAGGAAAGCGAATGGGTGTTATGGCCATTTCCATCAATGACTGAAATCTGCCCACTGCCTCTAGTGCAAAGTGGCTCTTTATACATAATCAATATGAATATTACATGACAAATGGCCAAGTCAAGGGTGTTCACGGGAACACCTAAGTCCCACAGCCCTGTCTTAAGCCTAAAGGTATTTACCCGTGTAGTAGGACTGTATTGCTATTATCCTCCCCATATTTCTCAACTTCTCATTTCTCATCTTTGTTCATCTTCTTATCTTTCCCACTATCTTATGATTATAATTACAGTTTATGACCTATCACTTTGTTGTTTGTATGTACACTGAGAGCTTAGGCACCGGAGACAATTCCCTTGTGTGTCCAATCACACTTGGCCAATAAAAAACTACTGTGCTCTACTCTACCTCTACCTCTACCTCTACCTCTACCTCTACCTCTACCTCTACCTCTACCTCTACCTCTACTCTACTCCCATTCCATTCCATTCCATTCCATTCCATTCCTACTCTACTCTACTCTACTCTACTCTACTCTACTCTACTCTACTCTACTCTACTCTACTCTACTCTACTCTACTCTACTCCCATTCCATTCCATTCCAACTCTACTCTACTCTACTCTACTCTACTCTACTCTACTCTACTCTACTCTACTCTACTCCCATTCCATTCCATTCCATTCCATTCCTACTCTACTCTACTCACTCTACTCTACTCTACTCCCATTCCATTCCATTCCATTCCATTCCATTCCATTCCATTCCATTCCATTCCTACTCTACTCTACTCTATCTACTCTACTCTACCTTACCTCTACCTCTACTCTACTCCCATTCCATTCCATTCCATTCCATTCCTACTCTACTCAACTCTACTCTACTCTACTCTACTCTACTCTACTCTACTCTACTCTACTCTACTTTTGCCACTGATCTAATGAAGTCATAACTAAGCTGAAATTTCCTTTTTGATGTCTCCCTAGTGTGCCGATGATCGTGATGCTGTGTGCACCCGCTCAGTCTCCGTGCAACTCCAGGATGAGAACCTCACTATTAAATTGAAACATGGCGGTGGTGTGTCTGTGAACGGGCAGGACGTTCAGATTCCCTTCACACAAAGTACGTCATCTTTTTGTTAATGTCATCTTCTGCATTTCCAGGAGGAAGAACCTCCAGCTCAAGTTTGCTTACAGCAGGGCTGGGGAACGATGGCCCTTTTATGACTTGTGGACTACAACTCCCAGTATCAATATCCTGGGGATACGTGATCACCAATTGGGACCTTCCAACAAGGAGTGTCAATGGGGAAAGCCAGATTTGCTTAAGGATCGTGTAATTCATTTAAGAACCTCGATGGTTCTCTTAACAAGTGTGGCAAATAAGATCACAAAATTGAGCACTACTCATTTAGTAGCCCCCTTGCTTAACAACATAAATTCTCATCTCAATTGTGGTCATACTTTGAGGACTACCTCAGGGGTGGGCTTCAAACATTTTAGCAAGGGGTTCTCTGCCTGGTTGCTGGATGGGCGTGGCCTAGTCAGCCTCTTGCACCATGGCGGAGGGGGACGGACATTTTTGCCCTCCCTGGGCTCTGGAGGCTTTCGTCGAGCCTCTGGGAGGGCGAAAACAGCCTCCCCAGGCTCTGGAGGCCAGAAACGGCCCATGTCCAGCCTTCCTGGACTTCCGGTAGTCCTGGTTTTCACCTTCCCTGAGTCTCCGCATGCGCCCTGCACTTACCTGCATCCAAAACGGGCCATGTGGGGACTCCTGGGTGGGGCAGGGTGGGATGGGCGGGGCCAGCCAGGAGTGGGATTTGGGGGTTCTCCGAACTGCACAGAATCTTAGCTAGAGGTTCTCCCGAACCCCTGCGAGCTCCCAGCAGCCCCGCCCCTGGACTACCTGCAATGGGAATGTATTATTTATTTATTCGTTGCTTTCAAGATAGCGAGGTTCATGTTTAGAGCAGAGGTGATGGGAAATAATGGCTGAGGAATTCTGGGAGTTGAAGTCCACAAGTCTTAGTGGCCCAGGTTGGATATTCCTGGTCTGAGAGCTTATTTTGAAGCCCTGTTCTTCAATGTTCAATGGGAGAAGAAACTTCAGGAGGTTTTTGGCATCTTTGGAGACTTTAAATTTTGCTTTCAGGGATGGGCTAGCTAGTCTGTTCCCTTATCTATGTCTACCAGGATCTCTGGCACAACTAGAAACCTACATTAGAAGGTGAAATGGAAGTGTCTTTCCACTTAGGGAAAAAGGTTTAGGTTTCAAGAGAGGCAGGGCGACAGCAAAAACGGGGGAAATTGGACCTCCATAAAAAATAGTCACAGGGATGCAGTGGCTCAGTGGCTAAGATGCTGAGCTTGTCGATCGAAAGGTCGGCAGTTCAGCGGTTCGAATCCCTAGTGCTGCGTAACGGGGTGAGCTCCTGTTACTTGTCCCAGCTTCTACCAATCTAGCAGTTCGAAAGCATGTAAAAAATGCAAGTAGAAAAATAGGGACTACCTTTGGTGGGAAGGTAACTGCGCTCCGTGCGCCTTTGGCCTTGAGTCATGCCAGCCACATGATCACGGAGATGTCTTCGGACAGCGCTGGCTCTTTGGCTTTGAAACAGAGATGAGCACCGCCCCCTAGAGTCGGGAATGACTAGCACGTATGTGCGAGGGGAATCTTTACCTTTTACCTAAAAAATAGCTTTTAAGAAAAGAGGTCATTTGCCTTGAGCATTTGAAAATCACATTCCAATCACCACTAATTGCCGTGAAGAACTATGGATTATGTGGCCAGACAAGGAACAATGGATGGAAACGGTTCAAGGAGAGATTCAACCTAGAAATAAGGAGAAATTTTTTTGACAGTGAGAAACAATCAACCCATGGAACAGAAGTTGCCTTCAGAAGTTGTGGGTGCTGAAGAGACTGTCTGAAATGGTATAGGGTTTCCTACTGGACTGTATGTCCTACAAAGTCCCTTCCAATTCTGTTTATTCGATTCGATTCGATTGGATTCGATTCGACTCTCTACGTTACTCTACGCTACTCTCTACGCTATGCTATGCTATGCTATGCTACTCTCTACGCTATGCTATGCTACTTTCTACGCTACACTCTACTCTACACTATGCTACACTACTCTACTCTACGCTATACTATGCTACTCTACTCTATGCTACGCTACTCTCTACTCTACACTATGCTATGCTACTCTCTATGCTACGCTACGCTACGCTACTCTCTACTCTATGCTATGCTATGCTACGCTACACTACTCTCTACTCTACCCTACGCTACGCTACTCTCTACGCTATGCTACTCTATGCTACTCTCTACTCTACGCTATGCTATGCTACTCTCTATGCTATGCTACACTACTCTCTTCTCTACGCTATGCTATGCTATGCTACTCTCTACTCTACCTTATGCTACGCTACACTCTACGCTATGCTACGCTATGCTACGCTACGCTACGCTATTCTCTACTCTACTCTACTCTACTCTACTCTACTCTACTCTACTCTACTCTACTCTACTTTACTTTCAGGTGCAATTTAAATTAGGTTATATTCTGTCCTGGAAAGGCAGCCTAAATGTTTTCCTTACTTTCCAGCTGCTGCTTCTGGGGAAATCCAGATAACAAAAATACACACAAGCGCACCCCCACTGGTTCCTTTGTTATTTAACTGGAAGGGAGCTGTGAGTAAGGGATTTAGTCAACAGGTCCACCTACATTTCCTTACCAGAAGGGAAGGGAGGATTACAAAAGAACGGCGTGTGTGTTTTGACGTAACATGGCTCTCTTTAAGACCTTGAGGTGTCTTTCCGTAGATTGCTTCAATTTCAAACTGATTTAACCGTCACGGGTTGCTGCTCGGGATCATGTGCAAACTATCTATCCTGTGCTTTGCTGGGGGAAACTTTTCTTTGAATTAGAGCAAAGTTACTTGCTATGTGAGGGCCGAGCAGAGCCCTTAATTGTAGAGACACTTGGGTGTTTATTTTAATAGAATAACAGAATTGGAAGGGATCTTGGAGGCCTTCTAGTCCAACTCCGTGCTCAAACAGAAGACCCTATACCAGTGATGGCTAACCCTTTTGCCATCATGTGCCAGGATGGGGGGGGGGTGAGGGGTGTCGCGCGAGTGTGTATGCGCTCACTGGAAGTTGGCAAATGGGCTGTTTCCGGCACCCGGGGGGTTGGGAAGGCCGTTTTCGCCCTCCCCAGACTCCTAGAAAGGCTCTGGAGGCTGGCGACAGCAAAAAACGGGCCTTCTGGTCCCACCGGAAATTGGCAAATGAGCCGTTTTCGACCTTCAGAGGGCCTCTGTGGGGGTCGGAAAGGCCGTTTTTGCCCTCCCCAGACTCCTAGAAAGGCTCTAGAGCCTGGGGATAGCAAAAAACGGGCCTTCCCCACCATCCCCAAGGCCCTCTGGAGGCAGGAAACAGCCTGTTTCCCTACTTCTGAGCTGAGCTTGCGTGCCCACTGATATGGCTATGTGTGTCACCTTTGGCACATGTGCCATAGGTTTGCCATCACGGCCCTATACCCGTGATGGCGAACCTATGGCACGTGTGCCACAGCTGGCATGCAGAGCCCTCTCTGTGGGCATGTGAGCCGCTGCCTAGCTCAGCTCCACTGTGCATTCGCATGCGCCTCCCAATGGCCAACTGATTTTTGAAATGCGCGGGGGGTGGGGGCGGAGCATGGGAGCATGTGACCCCCCCCAGGCCCGTCGTTGGGCCCAGGAGGCTGCAGGGAGGCCTAGTAGGCCAAAAATGGACAGCGGAGGGGTGCAGCCCACCCCCCACCCCAACAGCCCATTTTTGGGCCCAGGAGGCTGCAGGGAGGCCTGCTAGGCCAAATACGGGGCTAGGGGGTTATGCACGCATGCGCAGTGGGCAGTGATCATGCGGGGGGTTGTGTGTGCATGCATGGGGGGGCAGGGGGAGCAGGGGGTACATGCGCGCTTTTGGCACACAACGAGAAAAAAGTTAGCCATCACTGGCCTATACCATGTCAGAAAAACTGGCTGTCTAGTCTCTTCTTAAAAGCCTCCAGTGATGAAGCCCCCACAACTTCTGAAGGCAACTTCTGTTCCAGTGGTTCATTGTTCTTACTGTCAGGAAATTTCTCCCTAATTCTAGGTTGCTTCTCTCCTTGATTAGTTTCCATCCATTGTTTCTTGTCCTGCCCTCAGGTGCTTTGGTGAATAGGTTGACCTCCTCTTCTTTGTGGCAGCCCCTGAGATACTGGAAGACTGCTATCATGTCTTTAAAAATATCCGTCTAGTTAAATATGTCTAGTTTGATGAAGAGAAGGACTAGGGGAGACATGATAGCAGTGTTCCAATATCTCAGGGGCTGCCACAAAGAAGAGGCAGTCAAGCTGTTCTTCAAAGCACCTGAAGGCAGGACAAGAAGCAATGGGTGGAAACTAATCCAGGAGAGAAGCAACTTAGAACTAAGGAGGAATTTCCTGACAATGAGAACAATTAACAGGTGGGACAACTTCCCCCCTGAAGTTGTGAATGCTCCAACATTGGAGGTTTTTAAGAAGATGTTGGCTAACCATTTGTCTGAAGTGTTGTAGGGTTTCCTGCCTGGGCAGGGGGTTGGACTAGAAGACCTCCAAGGTCCCTTCCAACTCTCATTATTCTATTCTATTCTATCTACACCTTTCTCCTGGTTAGCATATAACTGGACAGTCAAGACTGGGAGGGCTGCATATGTGGGATCTTGATATTTTATTTGTTAGGTGTTTATGCTGCCTTTATTATTTTATAAGCAACTCAAGGCAGCAAACATACATAAAGCTCTTGTCAGCACTTCAAGCTGCATTTACTCTAGTGCTGACATAAGAAGGAGAAGCGGAGGCGTCTGGAAAGGGACGTTTGACTTTTCACCTACTTATTTTCTCTGGAGATAATATCCCCTAGGAGATGGGATGGGAGAGGGGAAATTCCTTTGAGCTGGAGCAGTATATTAGGGGTAGGGTGACTTGGAAGATGGCCAATGAGTGCAGAGGAGTGGGGAAAGGAAAGGGAGGGTTTTGGGTCAGGTAGTCAGTGTTGACTACGATGGAGTCAGAGTTAGAATGTCGTGCTTAATAAATGGGAGTTTTTCATCAAAGACTTTGTTTGAAATGCAATTTATTTGAGATGACCTCGAAACCTGACAGCTCCATCCTCCTATTTTCCCCAGTGCAATAACCCTGTGAGGTGGCTTGAGCTGAGAATGACTGGCACAAAGTTACCCATGGGCTTTTGTTTGAAGGTGGGGCTAGAGCTCACAGTTTCCTGGTGATTGGCCGAAAGTCATCCAGCCAGCTTTCATTCCTAAGGTGGAACTAGAACTCAGGGTCGCCCAGTTTCTAACTCGGAAACCGGACCACTGCTTTAACCACTGGACCAAACTGCCTGTCTGTATAAACCGCCCCTGAGGTTCCTGGGTATATGCTAGTAAAATTAAAATTAAAAAATGAGAAATGCAGGAAGACAGTTGATTGCTGGGGAATTAATGGATTAAATTTCCCTCAGATGATAAAGTTCTCAGTTTTAAGGCATTGAAAAGCTCTTTCCAGGGAAGGGCTCTGAACAGAGGTGGGCTGCACATAATTTAGCAACTGGTTTGCCTAGTGCAGAACCGAAAATGTGAGTGTGTGTGCGCATGCTAGCTTCGCGTGTGCGCCTTCCACACTTACGCGCACCTTCAAACACATGACAATTTCATGTGTGCGGCTTCCAGGGCACCTTCTTGGGCAGCTGCGATGAGTAGAGTGGGCGAGGTGCGGAAATCAGCTGTGTTGTGTGGGCGGGATGAGCAAGCCAGAGAGTGAGATATATAGGACGGGATACCACCGGGGCGGGGGGGGGCGGGGGCGGACCCAGCCGGTGGTCGGAACTACCGGTTCCCGCAAACCGATCTGAACCGGCCGCAGCCCATCTCTGGCTCTGAAGCAGTAGTGAAATGTAAAATTTGTTGGCACCAGTTCTGTGGGCGTGGCTTGATGGGCGTGGCATGGTGGGGGGGGGGTCATGTGGCTGGGTGGGCATGGCCAACTTTTTTTTTTTTTTACTTTTTTAAAGCATTTTTTTACTACCGGTTCGGGTGAATAGGTAGTTTAAAAATGCTTTTAAAAAGTAAAGATTCTGACGATCACAGCTCTGCCGTGCGATCATCGGAATCTTTTAGAAAAAAAACTTTTTTAAAGCATGTTCTACTACCAGTTCTGGCGAATAGGTAGTTTAAAAATGCTTTTAAAAAAGTTAAAAAAAAAAAGATTCCGACGATCACAGCTGTGCCGCGCGATCATCGGAACCTTTTTTAAAAAAAAACTTTTTTAAAGCATTTTTTTACTACTGGTTCGGGCGAATAGGTAGTTTAAAAATGCTTTTAAAAAAGTAAAAAAAAAGTTCCGACGATCATAGCTGTACCGCGCGATTGTCGGAACCTTTTTTTTTTTAACTTTTTAAAAGCATTTTTACTACCTATTCGCCTACCGAACCGGTAGTTTATATCACTACTGTTTTGCCCGAACCGGAGCAAACCGGTAGCATTTCACCTCTGGCTCTGAAATCTGAAGTGTTTAATACTCCCCTATCTCACTTTATGCCCCTTGGAAAGAGAAAGTTTCTGCAGGATCGTCTTCGCTTCTTTAAAAAGGGAGGAGCAGCATCAGTTGGCTTGATTAATTTCTGCTGGGATGATCTGCAGAGGCTGATTTTGCCTGGTTGGTTAAAGAGAGTTGAGGAAGGGACCTTAACAATTACAGTTGATGGAAACAGGCGAAGAAGAAAAACTCTGCTTGTTCTTACAGAAGGAGCTGCAAACTGAGTTTCCTCTTTTTTTCCTCCTGAATGTAGGAATGGCGAAGGGGATACTCCTGGGGAAACCTCTGTTCTGCTCTACACAAGCATGCAGAATCTTGCTGGTTTCTTAGGAGGCTTCCAATGGAATCACAGCTTTTCCCCTCCTTTTTGTTGGAAAGATGAGCTTCCAGTGATCAAATGAGGTCATGCCAGTGGATCAGTCCTGGCTGCCTTTTCATAGAAAGGGCACAAGGGATGATTGTCTGAAAGGGGCAATTTATGCTGAGTTGCTGATGCTTGCTAAGGCGATCCCTTACGCCGTGCCCTTGTTTCTTCCAGATGCTCTCCACATCCAGCCTACGGTGCTGCCAGCTGTTCACCTCAGTTATAAGGAGAACGTGCACCTCGACTGGGATGGGATGGGGACTCTTGTAATGAAGGTATGGTTGACTTCCCCTTTTTCTTCTCATGTTTTCATATACCATATTTTTCGGAGTATAAGACGCTCCGGACTATAAGACGCACCTACCTTGTTTGGTGAGGAAAACAAGAAAAAGAAATCTGCCTCTGCCTCCCAGCAATTTTGCCTCCTTGCAGCAAACAGCCTGCTTTACTTTCATTTTCGTTTTCAGCATAGCTTGATTAGCACAAGAAAAAAAAAATCTGCTCCCAGCAATTTACCTCCTTGCAGCAAGCAGCAGAGGCCCGTGCAGCAATAGGCAATGGCAATCCCTGCAGCCTGAAACAGCTGAGAGTCAGGAGGCCGACAATCAACTTGTGCTAATTAGGCTGTGCTGAAGCTGAAACGAGCGGTTTCTTCTTGCTGCTTGCTTCAAGGAGGTAAATTGCTGGGAGGCAGAGGCCAAAGGGTGGGGGCCAGTGGTGGGCGGGGCTACATTTGGTGTATAAGAAGCACCTAAATTTTCACCTCCTTTTAGCGGGGAAAAAGGTACGTCTTATACTCCAAAAAATACGGTATATTTTTTTTAAAGGCGGAAAGCCACACGGCTGTGGCTTGTTGGAAAATCTGACCATGGCCCAATGCTTGGCATTTAAACACTGCGTCCACACTGCAGAACTGTTTATTTCCCAAATGTTTTTCTGTAAGGGACTGTCTCAGACTTGAGGGCACGTCTTTGGGACCTTTGGCTGGGTCCCAGTTGAGTCATTTCCCTGGAACTTTCTTGGACCAGAGAGAGGATGCAATTAGTTGACAGGATAACCCTGAATACACAAGGGCAATGTGTGTGTGTGTGTGTGTGTGGGTGGGTGGGTGGCTGGCACCGTGGTCAGCTGAGAGTCAGAAGGGGAGGCGTAGTCAAGTCACATATGTCCAGATCTCTGTGATTCAAGATCTGGCTAGGAGGATCCCAGATTTAGCTGGCAGCAAACAGATCCTCTCTTGGCTACTTTCTAATAGCTCTATGACAGGGGTGTCTTCTACTCCAACTCCTTGCTCAAGTTGGAGACCCTATACCATTTCAGAAAAAAAACACGATTGTCCAATCTCTTCTTAAAAGCCTCCAGTGATGGAGCACGCACAACTTCTGAAGGCAAGCTATTCCACTGGTTAATTGTTCTCACTGTCAGGAAATTTCTCCTTCTTTTTAGGTTGCTTTTCTCCTTGATCCATTGCTTCCTGTCCTCAGTGCTTTGGACAATAGGTTGACCCCCTCTTCTTTGGGACAGATATTGGAGCACTGCTATCATCTCTCTAGTCCTTCTCTTCATTAGATTAGATATATCCAGTTCCTGCAACCGTTCTTCATATGTTTTAGCCTCCAGTCCCCTAATCATCTTTGTTGCTCTTCTCTGCACTCTTTTCAGGGTCTCTACATTTTTTTTAGTTATATGGGGACCAAACCTGGATGAAATATTCCAAAGGTGGTCTTACCAAGGCATTGTAAAGCAGTACTAACTTTAATCTTGATATGATCCCTCTGTTGATAAAGCCTTGAGGTTTAATTGGCTTTTTCATGTATGAATAAGATGACAATTCAGATCTTTCATTGTGGAAAAAAAAAACATCCTTGTTTTGTACTGTTTTGTTTATTATTGAAGACAAAAGTTCTTTGGGTACAAAAAAACAATTTTGTGTTAATCCACAACTCCCAGGGAGACAGGAAATAAATTTATTTGAAAGGTGGGAGTGCATGGAATAAGGTCATGTTGATTAAACCGCCTTTTTTTCTCATCTACGGCCTTAAATTGGATGCATGAAACAAGTTCCTATGCTGAAATATCTCAAGAGCTGGGAATATGTCAAATGTTTATTCCTGTGTTTGAAAAGATGAAGCCTCACTGTTGAGTCTCTTCATGAATCCATTTACGTAGGTTTTTTTGGCAATGCCACCAAAGTGCTTCCTTGTACTATACCTGGACTTGTTTTGCTGGTTTTCTAACCAAGGACCAAGGGTCGGCTGCTGAGGGTTCGTAGGGGTTCGGGAGAACCTCTAGCTACGATTCTGTGCAGTTCAGAGAACCCCCAAATCCCACTCCTGGCTGTCCCCACCCACCTTGCCCCGCCCCCTTCAGGAGTCCCCACACCAGAAGTGGGTTCTACTTATCTTTATTACTGGTTCGCAGCAGGGCCACACACGCGCGCACTCTTCTGCGCATGCGCAGAAGCGTTTTGATAACATCAGGGGCGGTGGGTGGAGTCTCCTGCCAGTTTTACTACTGGTTTTATAGAACCGGTGTGAACAGGGGGCAACCCACCACTGCCCCACGCGACCCGTTTTGGATGCAGGTAAGTGCAGGGCACATGCGGAAGCTCGGGGCAGGCAAAAAACAGGCCTACTGGAAGTTTGGGAAGGCCGGAAACGGGCCCATTTCTGGCCTCCAGAGGGCCTCCAGAGCCTGGGGAAGCCATTTTCGCCCTCCCAGAGGCTTGAGAAAAGCCTCCGGAGCTCGGGGAGGGCAAAAATGCCCCCCCACCATGGTGCCCACCATGACCACACCCACCCAGCAACCGGGCAGAGAACCCCTTGCTAAAAACCCCTTGCCAAGGACTAATACACTGTCCAAATTGGCTTAATTTTTATACCTGGACAAGATTGACCAGTAGAATCCCTGATAAAAACATGGAAGTGCTGGTACAGAAATGTTTGTATGACGTACTGAACCTCAATAAATTGATCACATCTTGCCTTACGTTTGGGCAACTCCAGAAAGTTTGGTTACGAGTAGTATATGATGCAAACATTAGAATGTTGAGTTTAGAATTTCTTATGCTGTAGTTAAGAGTTTCACACGGACAGCATTTCTGACTCTGCAAACGTTCTTTTCCTTCTTGTTGATTATTTCAACAACCAACTCAGAGGTGGTATTCAGCCGGTTCGGACCGGTTCACCCAAACAGGTAGCGGAAATCGCGAGTGGGCCCGCCCACCTGCCCCTGCTCTATGCCACCCTTTTTAGGCATGTTTTTAAGGCTGGGCACATGCGCAGAAGACACGCGCGCCAGCAAAGCACTTGTGCGGAAGGCCAGGTGCATGCGTGAACCATGCCCTCACGCACATTTGCGAACCGGTAGGGAAAGTAAGTGAGTACTACCCCTGAACCAACTGCTTTCCCTGAAGCAGATTATGCTTAACTACCGTGTTTCCCCGAACATAAGACCCTGTCTTATATTTTTTTGATCCCCGAAATAAGCGCTTGGTCTTATTATTTTGGGGCACGTGGAGGAAACCAGAGCAAATGGCGGGGACCGGCTGGGCTTACTTTAGCACATGCATTCAAAAGGCTTATTATCAGAGGATGTCTTATTTTAGGGGAAACAGGCTATTACTGCATGTAGGTTTGTCTCTCTTTAAAGAAAATTAAATAATAGTGAAATTCTACACTGCTGCTTTCCCACCACCACCACCACCCATCTCTCCTCTTCTTATATTTTCTTTCCACGAAATTATGAGTAAAAGACTCTTAGAATGAAGGCAAATATAAAAGATTCTTGTTTACATCATTTCCTGCTCCAGCCGATGCAATTCATTCTCAAAGATTCTCTTTGTTTTCTTGTGGGATCACTTTTTCCCCTGATCTCAAAGGACGATGACCCATGCTAATTGTTACTACATTAAAACAGAATGTTTATTTATTTATTTATTTTTTACCTTGATCAGGGACTTACGAGGACTCCTTTTTAAAAGCAAGGAAGGTTTTCCACAGATTCAAACCGCCGTCAGCCATCCAGCCCGAGGACAAGTTAGAGAATTAGAAACAAATTGGCCCAATCTGGAAAGATCTGTACTGCATTTGGTCCATTTTTTTTTCAGAGCTGAATAAATAACTTGTACTTTAGGAGGAAGCAAATCGCAGGGGTGCATCAAAATCTTTGCAGTGCATGATTTTCTAATTTGAAGTTGTGTGATCATTTCCCCCAAATAATAGACTGTTTGCAGATGTGGGTGTCAGAGTTCCAATTTATGAACTCCTCCAGCGCTGACATGAGTGAGAGAGGGAGAAGCTTTGCTTTAATGCTGAGATGAACTTTTACCTAGTTTCCTGCTCCTTAGTAGATAGCGTTACCTGGGTGATAAAGGGAGGGGGCATTTCTGTGAATATAAAGTTCTTGGGACGGAGAGATGGATCTGCACGATGGCCAATGAGACATTGGGGTTGAAGAACGGAAAGGGAGGGGTTTGGAAGGAGGTGCCAGTTTTGGCTACACAAAGAGTTCAGGGATGACGGTTGTTTCTATTCTTAAATAAAGAAAAGATTCATCAGAGACCTTGCGTTTGAGAATGAAGTTTATTTAAGATAGCACCGAAACCTGACAGTGGGTTTATACTGGCTGTCAGGCTGTGCTCTCTTCTTGACAAAAGTCATACCCAGATCTAGGAAGAAAAAAAAAAAAAAAAACCCTATCCAGGTAGTCCTCAACCTATGACCATTTATTCAGCAACTGTTCAAAGTTACAATGGTGCCCGAAAAAACTGACTTAAGACTGATCTTTGCACTTGTGACTGTTACAGCATCCCCAGAATCACGTGATCAAAATTGGGACTTTGGCAACTGGACTGTATTTATGATAGTTGCAGTGTCCTGAGGTCACCTCAGGGGTGAAATGCTACTGGTTTGGACCGGTTCGCCTGAACCGGTAGTAAAAAAATGCTACTTTGTAGCAAATGTAAATCGTGCAGCACAACTGTTCCCCCCCTTTTGCTGTTCTACTTACCTTAGAAAAGGCTTGTTAAGCCTTCTTTTTCAGTGCTGCATGGTAGCGCCTGTGGTGCACATGCGCGCAAAGCGCATGTTTCACGCGCACTGTGCATGCACAGTGAACCGGTAGCAGACTTTGGAGCATGTCACCACTGATTCCCATTTGTGACCTTCCCACCAGCAATTGGGAAATCTGAATTTGCCAAACCACTGAACTGCAGTGATTCACTTAACCGCCAGCAGCAGAAAAAGTCATAAAATCCGGCACTTGTAACTTAACTGCCTTGCTTAACAACAGAAAGTCTGGCCCCCAATTGTAGTCATAAGTCAAGGACTCCCTGTGCAATGCTACAGAAAAGAAGAGCGGGGGCGGGGAGATCCCCAAATATGGCAACAGGATGCTTTCAGTGAGCAGATGGAAAGAGCTTCATTGTGATAGCAATATCAATAGACTTATATACCGCTTCACAGTGCTTTACAGCTTTCTCTAAGTGGTTTACAGAGTCAGCATATTGCCCCACAACAATCTGGGTCCTCATTTTGCTGACCCCAGAAGGATGGAAATTTGATTCAGTCTTGAGCTGGTCAGAATTGAATTCTTGGCAGTGAGCGGAATCAGCCTGCAATATTAAATTCTAACCACTGCACCACCAGGAAGGAGAATGAAAAAGGGAAGAAGGAAGGAAGGAAGGAAGGAAGGAAGGAAGGAAGGAAGGAAGGAAGGAAGGAAGGAAGGAAGGAAGGAAGGAAGGAAGGAAGGGCACTTAGACTTATATACCACAGTGCTTCACAGCCTTCTCTAAGTGGTTTTACAGAGACAGCATATCGCCCCCAACGATCTCGGTCCTCATTTTACCAACCTCTGGTTTTTCTTTGAAGACATTTTGCTTCTCATCCAAGAAGCTTCTTTAGCTCTGGCTGGATCCTGGGTGAATGGAAGGATTTATACTCCTTGCAGACAGCAAGGACAAGATTCAGAAGTCCACCTGCACTTAAGAGACAAAGGCCGCTCTTTTGAAGGCAGCAAAGTCCACATTTTGGACAGATTGGACTGCCGGTTTGAAAGAGGGGTCAAAGAGGCCATGTATGTCCAAATTGAACAGCCCTCCCTCAACAGAGGGGGAGGGATACGACATCCTCTATCTCCAATCTACAACAAAGTCCTTACAGCACTTCTGAGAAGGCTCCACATCCATTTGCACCACTCAGGTGAGACCCTGAGGACACAGATACACCTCTAAGTGGCCTCAACGACTCTCTAAAAAGAATGCAAATGACCAGCTGTCTGCAAAGAATATAAATCCCTTCCATTCCCCACCATCCAGTCAGAACCGAAGAAGCTTCTCAGATGAGAAACGAAATGTTCTTCAAAGAAAAACCAGAAACTCCAGTTGCCTCTTTAAAAAAGCATATTTGGAATAATTAGGACAGTGATGGCTAACCTTTTTGCCATCACGTGCCAAAAGCTGAGGGAGTGAGGGGCGCGCGTGTACCCACACCCATAATTTTATGCACCCTGCCCCCCCGCCATGCATGTGCACGCGATCCCCCATGCTCCCACCCGTTTTTGGCAAGTGATGGCATGGTGGGCCCGATAGGCCCGTTTTTTTGCCCTCCCCGGTCTCCAGAGGTTTTCTAGGAGCCTGGGGAGGGCAAAAACTGCCTTCCCCACCGCCCGGAGGTCCTCCGGAGGCCGGAAACAGACCATTTGCTGACTTCCGGTGGGTCCAGAAGGCCCAAAAATCAGCTGGCCAGTGCATGCATGCATGCATGCTGGAGCTGAGCTAGGGCAACGCTTGCGTGCCTACCAATATGGCTCTGTGTGCCACCTGTGGCACGCGTGCCATAGGTTTGCCATCACGGAACTATGACCTGGATGATTGAGAATCTCCATAGACATCAAGAACGAGCTGTATTTCCAATTCGTCTTCTAATTTTCCCCCTATTTTCTTTTTTTCAAATGCTTCTGTTTCTTAAACATCGGTAGTTGGTTGCCTTGGCGCCTTAAAAATAATTTAGAACCCACTCACAACAGGAGGTAGTGCCAAATATTTTGGACAATTGGGGGAAGTGAGTCGTTCCCAATGAACACAGCAGACATTTTATGATAAATGTTGCATAATCTGGGTTTCCTGCTAACATTCCTAAACAATGGCATCTTTTCCCTCCGTGCCCTTCTAAACTTTAGATAGTCAACCACCTTTTCCAACAAATACACTGAAATCTAAATTTAAAAAAAAATATTCTAAAAAATCAATCAATCCCAGAAATCCTTTATTTCGCCCAATGACATCATTATTTAATATGCCCCGTCTCTCTCTTTTCTCATAGTTGGTAACTGTAATATAGTTAAGGTAAAGGTAAAGGTTCCCCTCGCACATATGTGCTAGTTATTCCCGACTCTAGGGGGCGGTGCTCATCTCCGTTTCAAAGCCGAAGAGCCAGCGCTGTCCGAAGGCATCTCCGTGGTCATGTGGCCGGCATGACTCAATGCCAAAGGGGCACGGAACGCTGTTCCCTTCCCACCAAAGGTGGTCCCTATTTTTCTACTTGCATTTTTTACCTGCTTTCGAACTGCTAGGTTGGCAGAACCTGGGACAAGGAATGGGAGCTCCCCCTGTTATGTGGGCACTAGGGATTCGAACTGCTGAACGTCTGACCTTTTGATCAACAAGCTCGGCATCTGTGTCCCACCAGTAATATAGTTAGTACTAATATAAAAATATTAATTATCTCAGGAGTGTCAAACTCAAGGCCTGGGGGCCGGATCCAGCCTGCAGGGTGCTTAGATATGGCCCGTGGGGCCGCCCTGGAAATGTATTTATTTATTTATTTATTTATTTTATTAAATTTCTATACCGCCCTTCTCCCGAAGGACTCAGGGCGGTGAACAGCCATGAGATAAAACACATAAATACAAAAATTTTAAATGAATTAAAAACGAATTAAATAATTTGGCTGAATTTAAAATACCCCATAATTTGAAACAAATTAAAATTTACATTTAAAAAGGGGAGAAGATTTAGGCCAGGATAGCAAATAGCAAAGGACCAGTCCGTGATGTTTCTGCCAGTGCAAACAGAGTTTAGGAGGGCTATGGGTGGCCCTCCCGAGCTCTGTATTCACTGGCAGAGGGTTGCAGGAAGCTTTTGCAGCCAAAAATGGAGCTCTGGATCCCGTTTTCACTGGCAAAGTGCTCGGGCCACCACAGGCGCCCCGACACAAGTGATGTCGAACTGGCCACAGCCACCCTGGCCACACCCACATGCCCCCCCCCCAAGGTCAAACACAACCCTGATGCGGCCCTCAATGAAATCAAGTTTGACACCGCTGAACTATCTTGTAGAAATTGTTTTTTTTAAAAAAGTCTTTAAATTTGGGTGGAGTGCCTGCGGTCCATACTTAACGCACTTTGGTCTGCTTAGAAGCCAATCTGTTTAAACTGAGTAAGTTTTGCTTCCAGGAAAAATAATATATAAGCCTAAAGGAACGGACCAAATAGTGCAGTCCTTTGCATGTTTACTCGGTAGCGATACCCATGGAGTTCAGTGATAATTATGTAGAGGATTGCATCTTTGATCTGTCTTTGGAAGGGTGGAAATCTAGAGTCATGGAACTGAACGCAAGCCATTGAAGTCTGGAAGAACAAGTTGCTTCACTTGAGGATAGAGAAGGCTTTCCAAGATTTCTCCCTACGCTGATGTTCACACTGTTGGGAAGCGCCCAGCCTGGGAAGGGAGGAAGGATGAAGCGTGGAACTAGTCTGGGGTCACTGGGCCACTGCAAAAGGTCAAGGACCGACTCCACTAAGTCTCTAACTCCACTAAGTCTCTTGGAGCCTTATCTAATTGTTCCCAATTAGACTGGGAAGATTCCTGTATTATAGGCAGAACATAATAAAGTAGTTAGCTTGGACTCTGCACACGTGGGTCTGGTTGTCTGCTCTGACACACATTCCTCAAATCTTAATTAAGAGTCAGTCAGTGAAACTGGAAGAGAACTGCATAGTAGCGGGAAAAAAAACAGAAAGTTCTTAATTTCAATAAAATCCCTTAATTGGAAAAGGTGTTGCCAGACTCCTCCTAAGTGGCTGAACCGATTCTTGAGTATAGCCAGCACTATAACGTAAGGTAGTCCTTGACTTATGACCAGGGTTGGACTTCAAAAATTTTAGCAAGGGGTTCTCTGCCCGGTTGCTGGGTGGGCGTGGCCATGGTGGGTGTGGCCTAGTAGGCCTCCTGCACCATGGTGTGTGTGTGTGGGGTGCTTTTGCCCTCCCCAGGCTCTGGAGGCTTTCGTCGAGCCTCTGGGAGGACGAAAATGGCCTCCCCAGGCTCCAGAGGCCCTCTGGAGGCCAGAAACGGGCCCGTTTCTGGTCTTCCTGAATTTCCGGTAGACCTGTTTTTCACCCTCCCCGAGCCTCCGTGCACGACCTGTACTTATCTGCATCCAAAACGGGCTGCGTGGGGATTCCTGGAAGAGGCGGAGCAAGGTGGGCGGGGCCAGCCAGGAGTAGGATTTGGGGGTTCTCTGAACTGCACAGAATCTTAGCTAGAGGTTCTCCCGAACCTCTGTGAACCCCCAGCAGCCCCACCCCTGCTTACGAACTCAATTGAGCCCAACACTTCTGTTGGCTTAAGAATGTCTAAGTAGTGGACAAAATTGTGGAAACCTTTTGGGAAAAGTGTATTTTTGAGGTTTGATGGCTAATAACACCACTTTTTTTGGGGGGGGGAGTTTCAAGAGAATCATATTCCACTGCTGGAATGGCCTGGGAATAGTCCAGACCTTCACCCAATTCAAAATCTATGGAGCCGACTAAAGAAACTTGTTAGTCAAAAGCAACCCAGTTAATAGAAGCCATCCTTCAATCTTGGTTTCACATTAGAACAGCTGCAGAACTAAAAGACTTGGTTCACTCCATGGGAAGACGTTGTAAGGCCATCAGTCATGCTAAAGGTTACCCAACTAAGTATTCACTGTCATAGTGATTATTTTTGTATATCTCGATTTTTCTATGGTGATAATTTTTGTATACCTCATTTTTTCTACGTGTTTCACTTTTCTTCTTTATACTGTAACTGCTATTCTAATAGTAAATCCTTCATATAAATTACTGCATTACATTCTTGATTAAATTATCTTTCCATTGATACATAATTTTATGGCACTACTTCCCCCCCAAAAATGGTGTTAAGTAGCTAGTTTTAGAAAATACACGTTTCCCAAAAGTTTTCCACAATTTTGGCCACTACCGTAGGTTGATCAACAGCGGTGGGCAAAATATGAATCCTTCCATGAGGCTTGGCGGTTTTTGTGTGTCTGTATGTGTGTGTTTACCCCAAAAGAACATGACCCTGAATTTAAGATACTCCGTCTGCCTCCGTGGCATAAGCAGACAGGAAAATCCTGTGTTTCTACTATCGTATTTGCAGCAACTGGAGAGTTTTAGGAGTAAACAATGAGGGAGTATGTACAGTTTTGGTTTTCAAACAATGCAATAATATTGCTTGTTGGGTCCAAACAATAGAATAGAAGAATGATTGGGGAGGAACACTAGGGAAGGTTGTCGAATGCACAACCAAGCACGGGAAGACTTCTTTGTGGTATTGTTTGTGCTTCACAATGCTCTTCTCCAGAGGTGGTATTCAGCCAGTTCAGGCCGGTTCGAGCGAATCGGTAGCAGAAATTGTGGGTGGCCACCTGCCCATCCGCCCTGGCTCTATGCTGTCCTATTTAGGCATGTTTTTGAGTCCGGGCGCATGTGCAGAAGGTGTGTGCAGGAGCAAAGTGCATGTGCAAAAGGCCAGGCACATGTGTGGAGGTGGCGCATGCGTTCACATTTTCGGTGCTGAGCGAACCGGTAGCTAAATTATATGAATTCCACCTCTGCTCCTCTCTCTCTCTCTCTCCTCTCTCACCAGAACAATCACCATTTTTTGGTAGCTGTAGAAAATTCACTTTTCCTTCCAGGCTTTCCCGGGATAAATGTGAAAGGAGTGTTTTTCCTTTTCTTTTTCTTTCTTTTTTTCCCCAAACTTCAAAATTAATCATTACTGTATTTAATGAATGTCCTTTTATTAAGGAACATGCCTCTGTTTTATTGGGAGCCTCTTAAGAGATGTTTTGATGTTAGAACACCTGACAGAACAATTAATAAGTGGAACAACTTGCCTGCAGAAGTTGTGAATGCTCCAACACTGGAAGTTTTTAAGAAGATGTTGGATAACCATTTGTCTGAAGTGATGTAGGGTTTCCTGCCTAAGCAGGGGGTTGGACTAGAAGACCTCCAAGGTCCCTTCCAACTCTGTTATTCTATTCTATTGATGTAAGTCAATAGTCTATCAGCCTATCAGTAAGTCCTTGACTTACAACGTTTCATTTAGTGACGTTTCAAAGTTAACAACAGCACTGGAAACAAGTGACTTAGGACCGTTTTTCGCACTTACAACCGTCGCAGCGTTTCCAGGGTCACGTGATCAAAATTCGGATGCTTGGCAACTGACTCATACTTATGACAAGTTGCAGTGTCCTGGAGTGACCTAATCCACTTTTGCGACCTTTTGACAAGCAAAGTCAATGGGAAAGCTTAACAGCCGTGTTACTAACTTTACAATGGCAGGGATTCGCATAACAACAGTTGCAAGAAAGGTTGTAAAATGGGGTCAAAACTCACTTAACAAACGTCTCACTTAGCAACAGAAATTTAGGACTCAATTGTAGTTATAAAACGAGGAATTGCTTATATATCAAATAAATACAATTATTATTTCCAGGCATGTTTAGTGGAGGTTTTCAGTTGTGTGCACTGTTTTTTTTTTTCCAGTTGTGTACACTATTTTTGGGGGGTTTGTTTTCCAGTTGTGTACGCTATTTTTTGTTTCGTTTTTGTTTCTCAAACGCCTGCAAGAAAAATAAGCTACATCTTTGTCCTTTTTCAAGTTATCTTCGGAATACACCGAACAAACGTGTGGTCTGTGCGGCAACTACAACAGCAATCAAGGAGATGATTTCCTCACTCCCTCCGGGCTGGTGGAAACCCTCGTGGAAGACTTTGGAAATTCTTGGAAGCTGAAGGGAGACTGTGAAGATCTGCAAAAACAAGACAGCAATTCCTGTAACCTGAATCCCCGTTTAGGTAGGTGGTGATCAGTGGTGGGATTCAAATAATTGAACAACTGGTTCTCTGCCCTAATGATGGCTGGGTGGGCGTGGCCATGGTGGGCGTGGCCGGGGTGTGTGACAGGCAGCACCCGGCCTCCTGCATCCCCCTGGGAGCAAAAACAGGCCGCGGGGTGGGGGTGGGGCGCCACACCCCCATGCCCTATTTTGGGCCTAGTAGGCCTCACTGAAGCCTCCTGGGAGTGAAAACGGGCCATGGGAGGGACACACACTCCCGGTCCCCATTTTGGACCTAGTAGGCCTCCATGCACTTACTAGGGAGCCAAAATGGGGTGCGTCAGGACTCCTGGAAGGGGCGAGGTGGGAAGGGGTGGAGCCAGCCAGCAATTTAACTACCGGTTTGCCTGAACCAGCCTAAACCAGCTGAATCCCACCACTCGGTGTGCTTATGACCAAATCCTTGTGGGCTGTGATAAAAAACAAAAATAGCATTGTGTTATTTTAATCCAGCAAAGACTTTTTGTGCCCATTAAAGGCAGGCGCAATTCCCTTGGTGAAGTTTTTAGGGACAAGAATCCACTCCTTTCCATGCATTAAATGAGAGTTCTGGTTTTGCACTGTTTTTGTTTTTGTTTTGCTTTTAGCAAACTTAGGACACAATTAAATGCCTAAGGAATAATATCCAACGTCTTGCATTGAAATGAGTTTTATTATTCTCTCGGCCCTTCCTTTTCTTTTTTTTTTCCCCCTGGCTGTGCCCACCTTAGGAATGTTCCTTTGGCAGGCTTACCCAAGGCTACATACACAACAAAAAAAGATGAAAGGATATTTCTTACCTCTCCCGGTTAAAAATACTTAACAAGAGATTTTCTGATTCTGTTTCTCTGCCTGCAATTCTCTGCCCCATCGCAGGAAAGTACATCAGTAAAGAAGGTGCCCTATGCCAGCTGGCTTCCTTTTTGGCCAGTTAAGAATATCCAGCATTGAAAGATGTAGTAGGGGAAACCATTAGAGATATCAGCAGGGAATAGTGGAGTGAGCCCTTCCTCTAGCAAATGGACAAGAAGCAATGGATGGAAATTAATCAACCAAGAACTAAGGAGAAATTTCCTGACTGTGAACAATTAATCAGTGGAACAACTTGCCTCCAGAAGTTGTGAATGCTCCAACACTGGAACACTCCACCACTGGAACATTTCCAACACTTCCAGAAAGACAACCAGAAGGAAGTTATTAATAAAGGAGAATATTTGTAGCTCAGGGTTGAAATGAGAGGTCCTTGGTGCTCTCTGAGTTTGGTGGTTTTCTTGCAGATGTTTCATGACCCAAACTAGGTAACATCACCTAGGACCGATGTCGGCAACCTGTGGCTCTGGAGCCGCATGTGGCTCTTTGGGCCCTCTGCTGTGGCTCCCTGTGCCATCACTGGTTGGCCCCACCCCTCGCCCCTTTTATTTTTTTGGATATTGTTTAAATCCAAACTGGATCGTCAGCCATGGTGGAGGCTTCCCTTCGGGCGACTCTCCTCCTCTTGTGACCCCCTGGTGGGCTATGGCTGAGCCGGGAGCATGCACATGCATTGGGTAGGTCCTCCTCAAGTGAGCGCCAAAGCACAGGAAATATTGTGGCCCGTCAGTGGCCTGTGCGGATTGTAGCTGATTCCGACAACGAGGAGGCTGGTGTGGTGTCGCGCCAGCAGCTTGTGCAGCTGGCGCTCGAGTCGGACAGTAAGGAGGCGGGAGAAGATGTGGTGCCAGAGGCAGGGATTCAGCCAGGGCCTTCAGAACCTCCAGAAGCTCCCATAAGTGAAGAGGACGAAGAGGAGGAGCCTCTTCTCGATGCACGGGCGCGCAGACTGCCAAAAGGCAGGAGTGGCTCCTCAAGAGGAGGTTTCCTCAAGAGTAAGACTTGGGGCTAATTGGCCACTGCCTTAGCCTATTTAAGGAGGAATGCCATTTGCAGCAAGCTGTAGGGAACAACTTTAGTTCAGTTTCCTTCGCATCTGGATTTTCTGCAAAATTGCTTCTGGGCTTTCTGCCAACTCTAGTAAGACTGTGATTACCTTATCTTGGAATGCTTGTAGACTGTTAAGGAAGTTTATTAACAGCCTTTGGTTGAAAAAGACTGAGTTATTTGAGTAAAATAAGCTTTGTATAGTTTTTGTGTATACTGCGTTCTTTGGGGTCCGTAGCTGGGGCAGAACAGGAAAGGTGCGGGCAGGGCGGCTGGCTGTTCGTTTAAGGAGGGTCTCCCCGCATGTGTGCACACTCCTGGCCAAGCCACAACCTGCCAGGGGGTCACAAGAGGAGGAGGGGCAGGAGGGTCACCAGAGAGTGCAGGAGTGAAGTGGCCCTGTACCTGCCTTTATGACACATTTGCGCGTTCTCTTCTCCTGACCTACGATAATGCAGAGACGTAGTGGCACTAATGAGCTGATGTCACAGTCTCATCTTGGCTTGATTGGGCAATAAAAGTAATAGAGTTGGAAAGGCTCTTGGAGGTCATCTAGGGCAACCCCTTGCTCTCGCAAGAGACCTATACTATTGTAGACAAATGGTTGTCCAATCGCTTCTTAAAAACCTCCACAACTTCTGAAGGCAAGTTGATCCATGGTTCATTGTTCTCACTGTTAGGAACGTTCTCCTTAGTTCTAGGTTGCTTCTCTCCTCGGTTAGTTTCCATCCATTGTTTCTTGTCTGTCTTTAAAGGCCCTTTGTTGCAAGCGGGAAAAACTGGATCTGTCGCTAAAACTCTCTTAAAAATACTCCTGAAATTTCATGGAAAATTAAAAAGTCATGAAATATTCTGAGGGAGATGGGCGGTTTCAAAATACAAATAAATAAATAAAGTACAGGTAGCCCTCGACTTACAGCAGTTCATTTAGTGACTGTTTGAAGTTACAACGGAGCTGAAATAAGCGACTTGCGACCATTTTTCACACTTACGACCGTTGCAGCATCCCCAAGGTCACATGATTTGCATTCAGATGCTTGACAGCTGACTCACATTTATGATGGTGGCAGTGTCCCCGAGTCACCTTGTGTCGGTTGCAGTGTCCCTTTTGCGACCTTCTGACAAGCAAAGGCAAGGCCGAAACCAGATTCGCTTAATAACCGTGGGACTAATTTAAGAATTGTGGTGATTCACTTAACAAATGTGCCCCCTTCAAAAAATGGGGTAAAACTCACTTAACACACTTCTCACTTAGCGACATCAATGTTGGGCTCAATTTTGGTCATAAGTTGAGGACTACCTGTAAGCCTTCTGTGCCCAAACAGCACGCTATTGTGACGATTTGCCCTTCTTCCTCTGTTGATCCTGCTTGTCTTGCAGCCAGGTACGCCGAGAGTTCCTGCTCGGTTCTGCTGTCACCCCTGTTTGAGCCTTGCCACCATGAGGTGAGCCCTTCTCCCTACCTCAAGAACTGTCGCTATGACGTCTGCTCCTGTTCGGATGGGAAAGACTGCTTGTGCACGGCGGTCTCGGCCTACGCCATGGCTTGCGCCCGCAAAGGAGTCCTCGTCGACTGGAGGAAGCCAGAATTTTGCGGTAGGTGGCTCTTGCCCGAACTTGCACTTGATAAAGTCAGGGCTCGGCCTGCGCTACTAATATAGGGTGAAGTTGTGTGAATGTGTAGCACTGAAATGTTTCTCATTCACTTCAGATGGAAGACAAGATTTGGATCAAGGAGGCTCTCTCTCTCTCTCTCTCTCTCTCTCTCTCTCTCTCTCTCTCCCTCTCCCTCTCCCTCTCCCTCTCCCTCTCCCTCCCTCCCTCCCTCCCTCTCTCCCCCCCCTCTCTATCTATCTATAGCCAAGGTGGCGCAGTGGTTAGAGTGCTGTACTGCAGCTACTTCAGCTGACTGCTAGTTCAGCAGATCAGCAGATCAAATCTCACCGGCTCAAGGTTGACTCAGCCTTCCATCCTTCCGAGGTGGGTAAAATGAGGACCCAGATTGTTAGGGGGGCAATATGCTATTTAGTATACTGTCGATTGTTGTAAGCCGCCCAGAGTCCTTGGAGAGTGGGCGGCATAGAAATATGATTAATAAAATAAAATAAATAAATATAGAGAGAAGGATCAGCATACAATCCCTATGTAGTCACAAGCGAACTAAGTCCAACCTCTCTTGAATTCCATTGACCTCTCAGCAGGTGCCAACCATTAGTTGAGAAGATGCCTGCACACAGGCTTTTCAGCAATAAATCAGTTTAACTGAACCTTCACATGTGGACCTAGTCTTTCCTGCTGGACAATTTGATCACAACATCACCAAAGGCCAATGAGCCCAGCAGCCTGGGAGCAACGATAGCTGATTTTGTGGAGCAGGCAGGGCCAAACAGGGTGAAAATCAATAGAATAGAATAGAATAGAATAGAATAGAATAGAATAGAATAGAATAGAATAGAATAGAATAGAATAGAATAGAATAGAATAGAATAGAATAGAATAGAATAGGGGAGGGGAGGGGAGGGGAGGGAAGGGAAGGGAAGGGAAGGGAAGGGAAGGGAGAGGAGAGGAGAAGAAGAGAAGAGAAGAGAAGAGAAGAGAAAGAAGAGAGGCAAGGAGAGGAGAGAAAGGAGAGGAGAGAAAGAAGAGGAGAGAGAAGAGAATAGAAGAGAGGAGGGAAGAGAAGAGGAAGAGAAGAGAAGCGAAGATGGAAGGGAATTAAAGGGAAGGGAAGGGAAGGGAAGGGAAGGGAAGGGAAGGGAAGGGAAGGGAAGGGAAGGGAAGGGAAGAGAAGAGAAGAGAAGAGAAGAGAAGAGAAGAGAAGAGAAGAGAAGAGAAGAGAAGAGAAGAGAAGAGAAGAGAAGATGGAAGGGAAGGGGGAGGGAAGGGAAGGGAAGGGAAGGGAAGGGAAGGGAAGGGAAGGGAAGGGAAGGGAAGTCAGGAATAGGATGGGATACAATAAGACAGAACAGAACAGAACTTTTATTGGCCAAGTGTGACACACAGGGAATTTATCTCTGGTGCATAGGCTCTCAGTGTACATACAAGCAACAAGTGATAGATCATGATCACAGTCATCATAAAAATACATTTATCATCAATCATAAGATACAAACATCACTATCCTGTGATAGTCACAGGATACTAAATAAGCAATCAACATAAATCATACTAGGATACTAAATAAAACAATATAAATCGTAAGATACAAGCAACAAAATTATAGTCATAAGAAGATAAGGAGGAAGGTAATCAGAAATTTGAAAAGAATAATAGTAATACAGCCTTTCTAGATATTAAGATTCATAGACTAGACTAGACTAGATTCATAGAACTGTAAAGGGACCTTGGAGAACTTCTAATCTCACTTCCTGCCCACAGCAGGAGTCATCATATCATTTCTGACAAATGGTTGTCCAGTCTTCTTTCTGAAAACCTCCAGCAATGAAGCTTCCCTCCCCCACCCCCGTTTTTAGTCTTACAGTTCCTGAAATCAATGGCTTCATGCAACTTTTAACCCACATTTTATCCAAAGATGGTATTCAGCTGGTTCAGACCGGTTCGCCTGAACCGGTAGTGGAAATCACCACCCGCCTGCCTGCCCCGATTCTATACCATCCTATTTAGGCACGTATTTAAGGCTGGGTGTATGCACGGAAGGCGCACGCACCAGCAAAGCACATACACAGAAGCCTAGGCCTCACATTTGCGAACCGGTAGGGAAAGTAAGTTAATACCACCCCTGATACTAACTGCAAAGCATAACATGTTGACACATCACTGCCGCCAGGCCCAACTGTGAGGAAGGGGCTCTGGGGAACCTCTGAGAGTGACAGTTGGGGTGCCAACCGTCCCCTCTGATATAATATAGCCAGGATTAGTTAGGATGAATGATTTAAAGCTCTTGGCCTGAGAGGCTCATATTTTACCGAGAGGTATTAAACCATAATAAAGCTTTCTCGTTTTATACTGAGCTTTAGAGGATGGGTGTTTTTTTTTTCTTCTTCTTAATGGACTCCTTTCAAAATCTATAAGCCTGTGTGATAAGAGTGTGATGCTGCTACCAGTAATGTGCTCTCTGTTCTCTTCTATTATTTATGCTTTTATTGAATGTCTTTTATATTGTTATTATTATTATTCTGAACTTCATAATGACACCACGCGACGTTCAGCGGTAGGAGAAGGGAAGAAAAACAGGGAGGGGATCAAAGATGCTTGGACGGCAATTGCCAATCATTCAATCATTCTTCATAATTAATCTTCTGGTGATGTGGCTTCTCTCCGTGGGTGAAGCTCATCAGGTCTCCCTCAAGTCAAGATGCTCTTTCCCCCAATCACATCCACCAAAACTTCATGGCACAGTTTTGACACTGCAAGTGTCTCCCACCAGAGTAGGGAGAATGCTACCCTCTCCAATGAATGAGTAGATGGAGACTTGAACTGGTGTGTGTGTGTGAGAGAGAGAGTGGTGGGATTCAAATAATTTAATAATTGGTTCTCTGCCCTAATGATTGGTGGGGGGGGAGCATGGCCATAGTGGGCATGGCCAGGAGGTGTGGCAAGTAGCACTCGGCTTCCTGCACCTCCCTGGGAGCAAAAATGGGCCCCGTGGGGAATGCTGCCTGCCCCGCACCCCGTTTTGGGCCTAGTAGGCCTCCCTGCAGCATCCTGGGAGCAAAAATGGGCTGCGGAGGGGCCATGCCACACACCCCGTGCCCCGTTTTGGGCCTAGTAGGTCACCCTGCACCCCCCTGGGAGCAAAAACGGGCTGCAGGGAGGCCATGCCACACATCCCGTGCCCCGTTTTGGGCCTAGTAGGCCTCCCTGCAGCATCCTGGGAGCAAAAACGGGCTGCGGGGAGGCCACGCCGCACCCTCTCATGCCCCATTTTGGGCCTAGTAGACCTTCCTGCAGTTACCTGGGAGCCAAAACAGGGCACGTGGAGACTCCTGAAAAGGGTGGGGCAGGAAGGGGCGGAGCCAGCCAGCAATTTAACAACCAGTTCGTCCGAACCGGCCTGAACCAGCTGAATTCCACCACTGGTGTTTGTGTGTGTGTGTGTGTGTGTGTTGCAAAATTTGGACTGATGGACCAATTCATCAAACGTCGGCAGCTCTCTGTGGAGAGAGTGAGATTTTCTTCCTGTAGCCAATGGAATGAAAACCAGAAGGTTGGCCTTTCAATGGTTATTTACTTATTTATTTAAGAGAATTTATGTGGCTACCCACTCACTTTCAGTGACCAGATCTGGATGGCTCACCATCCACCTCTCTAAGGTTTTCTTACAGGCTTGATTGTTGGAATCAACTAATGCGGGATTGAGTTCTCCAGCTGGTGTCCTTTCTCTTGTGCGTTCCATATGTTCCCCGCCCCCATCTGAATGCTAACATTTAAACCAATTATTTTAATTATCCAAGAAAAGTGGGGTGCTGGCATTCGGAAAGCATCCTCTCTCATTTCAGGAATGCCTCTGGCTCCAGTACAGGCATTCTCAAATGATGAAGTGGGTTGTTGCTTTGTTGAGCAGATGCCCAACTCCCAGAAACAGAACAATAGAGTTGGGAGGGACCTTGGAAGTCTTCTAGTCCAAACCTCCACTTAAGCAGGAGGCCCTATACCTGTGATGGCGAACCTATGGCACACATGCCAAAGGTGGCACACAGAGCCCTCTCTGCTGGCACATGTGCCGTCGCCCCAGGTCAGATCTCCGTGGCGTTTCTTTCGTGAGCTTCTATTTTCTATTTAGGCTCAGACTCAACCCTTCCAAGACTGAGTGGCTGTGGCTTCCGGCGTCCCGATATAGTCAGCTGGTGCCATCGCTGACTATTGGGGGTGAATCTCTGCCCCCCACAGAGAGGGCTCGCAATCTGGATGCACGGCTGTCTTTAGAAGAGCATATGACGGCCGTAGCCAGGGGGGCTTTTTATCAGGTTCGCCTGATTCACCAGTTGCAGCCCTTTCTGGACCGGGATGCCTTGCGCACAGTCACTCATGCCCTTGTTACCTCTCGGCTGGACTATTGTAATGCTCTGTACATGGGGCTCCCCTTGAAGAGCACTCGGAGGCTCCAGCTGGTCCAGAATGCGGCCGCGCGGGTGGTTATGGGCGCAACCCGTTGTGCCCATGTGACACCCCTCCTGCGTGAGCTGCACTGGCTCCCAGTGGTCTTCCAGGTGCGATTCAAGGTGTTGGTTAAAGCGCTCCATGGCATAGGACCCAGGTACCTTCGAGACCGACTTCTGCCACCAACAGCCTCCCACCGACCAGTTCGCTCCCACAGAGAGGGTCTCCTCAGGGTGCCATCAGCCAAGTTATGTCGGCTGGCAACACCCAGGGGGAGGGCCTTCTCTGTGGGAGCCCCTGCCCTGTGGAATGAACAGCCCCCGAAAATGCGTAAGACCTCCGACCTCTGTGTATTTTGTTGTGCCCTCAAGGCCCTGCTGTTCTGCCAAGCCGGGCTATCAATGTAATGATTTTTAAATTGGGTGTTTTAAATTCTTGGGGTTTTAAATCTGAGCCGAAATTATGTAATAATTTTAATTATTTTTAACTGATGTTTGTCTCAGGCTGTACACCGCCCTGAGTCCTTCGGGAGAAGGGCAGTATAGAAATAAAATTATTTATTTATTTTATTTATTTATTTTTCCTGCAAATAATGAAACAGAAGCTCACGAAAGACAAAGATCTTACCTCTTGACGCGCTGCTGGTGTTGGGATGCCCCACCTCCCGCCAGCCAGCTGGTCTTCGAGTCTCTGCTGCACGTGTGCGTATGTCCGCACATGTGTAAGTGCATGTTCACACATGTGCACATCCATGCATGCACATGTGTGCATTTATGTGCGCACACACCAGTGATGGGTTGCCCCGGGTTCGGACCGGTTCTATAGAACCGGTAGTAAAATCAGTGGGAGGCTCCGCCCACTGACCCGGACGTCATCAAAAGCGATCTGCACATGTGCAGAAGAGCGGGCACAATGCAAACCGATAGTAATGGTAAGTAGAACCCACCCCTGGTACACACCTTTTCAGTTTGGGCATGCGCACATCAGGGGTGGGTTCTACTTACCTTTACTACCGGTTCGCGACGGGGCCGCACGCATGCTCTTCTGCTCATGCTCAGAAATATTCTGATGACGTCGGGGTCAGTGGGCGGAGCCTCCCACCAGTTTTACTACCGGTTCTATAGAACTGGTCTGATCCGGGGGCAACCCACCACTGGCTCACGCACACAGTTTGGGCACTCAGTGTCTAAAAGGTTTGCCATCACTGGCCGAATAGAACAATTTATTTATTTATTGGTTCGATTTATATTCCGCCTTTCTCCGGAGACTCAGGGCAGCTTACAATGCGTTAAGCAATAGCCTTCATACTTTTGTATATACCTGCTTATTAGGGCTTTCGGGGCCCCCTAAGCAGTGTTCTTTTTTATACAAAGTCAGCTTATTGCCCCCACAAATCGGGTCCTCATTTTACCTACCTCGAAAGGATGGAAGGCTGAGTCAATCTTGAGCCTGGTGAGATTTGAACTTGCAGTAATTGCAGGCAGCTGGTGCTACTTAACAGCACTTTAGTCTGCTGCGCCACCAAGGCTCTTATTTAAATTTAATTTAAACAAGTAAACAGAGCTAGAAGATATTCAGTTTTCTTTCGCAATTCAATTTTATCTCCCTGTACATGCTAGGAAGTATATTTTTTTAAAGCCAGTAAATACGAATATGAAATCTCCGTGGATGTAAAACTCCCTTTTCATCAAAACGTCTATCTTGACACTGTTGAGTTTGGGGGCAGCTGTTTTGTGAAAAGTGCATAAAGTTGGAATTGCTGCCATCTAGAGTTAAGACTGAATTGATGGGACTGAAAATTGTAGAGATGCTAACAGTAAGTTCTGCTAGCGTTTTATATCTCAGATGGAAGTTGTTGTTCAGGGCGCTTAATTGGTTTTGAACAATCTGAAAAAGGTATGAGGGGCCGGAGGAAAAAGAAGCCACGAATTGTAGCCCAAAAACGATTTAGGAAATCTATTTTTCTGCCTGCTTGAGACTGAAAAATGAGGCTGGATAGTAGCAGGAATTTAGCATCTGGAGATACAGGACCATCAATGGATGGCTTATGTTTTGCTTTTTCACTCACAAGATATACAAGCCAGAAATAAAAGTCCATTCGTTGATTGGGATCCAAAGTTACCCCTGAAAAATGGAAGAACCTGTTGCGCTATGAGTCCTTCCTGCAGACATGAAAAAGGGACAGGAGTCAAACAGAATCAGAAACTTGAAATCCATGATTAAAGACCTCCCTGGAATAGGCCTCCTCTAGTATCTGTGAGGACAATGTTGGCACAACAAGGAGTTGGGTTCCTCCCAGTGGTGGGATTCAAATAATTTAACAACTGGTTCGCCCAGGGTCAGGTTGGCTGTTATGGGAGGCATCGCCCATCCTTATCCTCCAGCTCCGCTGCACATGAGGGACGAGCCCAGTGGTGGGTTGCTCCCAGTTCGGCCCGGTTCGGCCGAGCCGGTAGTGGTGACGATGTGACGTCACCGAACCGGTTCTCTGTGACTGGGAGCTGGGCCCTCTCACCCCCCCCGTTATTCCTACCTTTATTTCTTGGTTTTTAGCCCAGATGATAGGCATGGCAGAATGGATCGCCGCACCTCAGCTGGGCAGAAACATAACGCGCTTGCACGGAGCACATGTTTGGCACACGTGCAAGCTAAGCGAGCTTGCACGTGGCGATCGCGCACAAAGCGTGTGCACAAAGAGAACCGGTAGTAACACCAGTTGGAACCCACCCCTGGACGAGCCTCCCGAAACGGTTCACTTGACCCTGGGCGAACCGGTTGTTAAATTACCCCCCTCCCCACTATCAAGTGTATCCTGGGTGCTGCACTGCAATGGATAAACGGGAAACGGAGCGGCCGGCACGAGGGAAGGAAGAGGAGCAGGGAGAAGAAAGAAAGCGACTTTCTCCTTCCCTCACGCCGGCCGCTCCACAGGATCCACTTTGATAGTGGGGGTTAGGTAATTTAACAACCGGTTTGCTTGAACTGGTGCGAACCGGCTGAATCCCATCACTGGTTCCTCCCATATATTCTCAGAAGTCCAGTATCATCTCCGCTTGGATAGGTTCCAGCAATTCTGAAGCCCAGAAGAAAAAGAGAAAGTGGGTGATGGACTACATACAGGTAGTCCTCAACTTACAACCATTCGTTTAGTGACTGTTTGAAGTTACAATGGCACTGAAAAAAAGTGACTTATGACCGATTTTCACACTTATGACCTTTGCAGAATCCCTGTGGTCACATGATCAAAATTCAAATCATGGCTCGTTTTTATTTTATTTTATTATTTTGCTGGAGAACCTTGTTATATTTATTTCTTTCACTCAAATTTAGGATGATTGCAATGTCCCAGGGTTAAGTGATTCCACTTTGCAAACCTCTAACAAGCAAAATCAATGGGGAAGCTGGATTCATTTAACAACCGGGTTACAAGCTTAACAACTGCAGCGATTCACTTAGCAACTGTGGCAAGAAAGGTCGCGAAAGAGAGCAAATCCCACTTAACAACTGTGTCACTTAGCAATGGCAATTTTTGGGCGCAATTGTGGTCATAATGTGAATCCCTCTCCTTAAAGCAATGCCTCTTTTACCAAGATACTTCATTCTTCCCAGCATTTGAAGATTAATAATTCATCGTTTCAAAAAGGTATTCGTATGTTCCAGGAATCACAAAATAGGTTCTCCAGAGGAGTCCCAAATATGCTTTTTCAAGAGGCAACTGAACTCTAGAAAAAAAAATCCCAGGAAGTCCAGTTGCCTCTTGAAAAAAGCACCTTTGGGATAACCATGACCTGAATGACTGAGAATCTCCATAGACATTCTCCAGAAGAAGTTTAGATATGAATTGATTGAGTAGTAACTCCAAACATTCATTCATTCATTCATTCAGTCAAGCACATATTAGATAATACATATTTTATTTTATTTATTTATTTTATTTATTTAATTTATATACCGCCCTACTCCGGAAGGACTCAGGGCGGTGAACAGCCAAACAGTAAAAATACATAGCTACAAGATTTAAAAACAAAGTAAAATCGAATTAAACAATTTGGCCCAAACAGATTAAAACCCCAATCATTAAAAAAAAAACTGATTAAAATTTACATAATTAAAAAGAGGGAAAAGATTAGGCCAGGCCCGCCTGGTGGAATAAAAAGGTCTTAAGAGCGCGGCAGAAGGTGCGCAGATCCGGGATCCTCCGTATCTCCGGGGGGAGCTCATTCCAGATAGCAGGTGCCCCCACAGAGAAGGCTCTCCCATATAAGTATAAACATGATTTAAATACATAAAATGAATACAAATAGAAGAAACATTAGGACAGGGACGGTAGGCACGCTGGTGCGCTTATGCACGCCCCTTACAGACCTCTTAGGAACGGGGTGAGGTCAACAGTAGACAGTCTAAGGTTAAAGTTTTGGGAGTTCGGGGAAGAAACCACAGAGTCAGGTAGTGCATTCCAGGCATTGACCACTCTGTTGCTGAAGTCGTATTTTCTGCAATCGAGTTTGGAGCAGTTTACCTTGAGTTTGTATCTATTGTGTGCTTGTATATTTTTGTGGTTGGAGCTGAAGTAGTCATTGACAGTAGGACATTGTGGCAGATAATTTTATCTACTACGCTTAGATCGGACGAAAGGAGGCGAAGTTCTATGCTGTCTAAGCCCAAAATTTCAAGTCTGGTAGCATAAGGTATTTTGTTGCGAGCAGAGGAGTGGAGGACTCCTCTTGTGAAATATCTCTGGACACGTTCAATTGTATTGATGTCCAATATGCAGTGTGGGTTCCAGACAGATGAGCTGTATTCGAGAATTGGTCTAGCAAATGTTTTGTATGCTCTGGTTAGTAATGTAATATTACCGGAGAAGAAGCTACGTGTTGTGGCTCCGTTACCTGAGCCTGTGTCACTGGCAGGAGAGGTCTCCGAGAGTGAAGCAGAGGAGTTGGCAAGGCCTCCCTCTCCAGGACCGTCCTCTTTGGCAATGCCTTCGGTGTCCGCCGAAGGGCAAGAGATAGGGCCGGGGCCAAGCACGTCCATACAGCCACAGGTGGACAAGAGAAATGAGTCTTGGCTGGATCCACGCCAGCGTCACAGAGATAAGCGCGTACAACAGAAGAAAAGGCGTGCCCGAGATTAGGCTGAGTCACTGGACCACACCCCACAAGGTATAAAAGGGAGCGTGGTGGCCAGTCAAACCTTGTGACGAACAAAGCTGAAAGCTTCCACGCCATTCTGCATTGCCGGACTTTTGCTATAGACTTTGCTGGATTATATCTGGACTTGATTGACTCTGTAATTATTGAGCTGCTTTCCTTTGATGTATCAGAAGTGGGGAGAAATTATCTCTCCTCTTCATAAGTAATAAACTCTTGGCAGGCAGCCACTAGGTTGTTGCCAAGTTCCGTTATCATAAGGAAAAGGATTTTGCCGGTTGGTTTGGTCTTTAACTCTTGAACGTCTGTTGGTGTGTGTGCGTGTGGGACGGGGACAGAACACTACGCAAGATTAGGTTTACAACTCTTAATTGCCTTTTTGGCAAAGTTGTTACAGTGGGCTTTGGCACTTAGATCATTAGATATGAGTACTCCGAGGCCCTTGACAGAGTGAGGGTCGTCTACAAGGTCGTGTCTACTCAGTTTATATATTTTGTGTTCTGATTCTTTTTGCCAATGTGTAAGACAGAGCATTTTCTGACCCATTTTTTAAAAAATTGTTTTACAGCCATGAGTTGTCCAGAAGGCCAACTTTACCAACAGTGTGGAAGTCCGTGCAATCGGACCTGCCGGTCTCTCGCCCATCCAGACACAGATTGCAGTGAATTTTGTACCGAAGGTTGTTTTTGCCCCTTTGGGATGTATCTCGATCAGCAGGGTGATTGCGTGCCCAGATCCCAGTGCTCTTGCTACTACGATGGTGAGATCTTCCAGCCAGATGATGTTTTCTCCGATCACCACACCATGTGGTAAGTGTTGGAACCTGGGTTTCATCTCACATGGATTCACATGGAGAAGTGTCGAATCTTAGTCCCCTTTCACCCAATTTTGATTATATACTGATCAAAATTTATGATGAATGGTTGCAGGAACTGGGTATGTCTAGTCTAGCAAAGAGAAGGACTAGGAGTGACATGATAGCAGTCTTCCAATAGTTGAGGGGTTGTCACAGAGAAGAGGGGGTCTACCTATTGTCTGAAATAGTATAGGGTTTCCTGCCTATGCAGGGGGTTGGATTAGAAGACCTCCAAGGTCCCTTCCAACTATTCTATTCTATTCTATTCTATTCTATTCTATTCTATTCTATTCTATTCTATTCTATTCTATTCTATTCTACTCTACTCTACTCTACTCTACTCTACTCCACCTTAGCTCTACCTCTACTCTATTCCCATTCCATTCCATTCCATTCCATTCACTCCTGTCCTCTCCTCTCCTCTCCTCTCCTCTCCTCTCCTCTCCTCTCCTCTCCTCTCCTCTCCTCTCCTGTCCTGTCCTGTCCTGTCCTGTCCTGTCCTGTCCTCTCCTCTCCTCTCCTCTCCTCTCCTCTCCTCTCCTCTCCTCTTCCCTCCCCTCCCCTCCCCTCCCCTCCCCTCCCCTCCCCTCTCCTCCCCTCCCCTCTCCTCTCCTCTCCTCTCCTCCCCTCCCCTCTCCTCTCCTCTCCTCTCCTCTCCTCTCCTCCCCTCCCCTCTCCTCTCCTCTCCTCAAAACATTCTTAAAGATCCATCTTATTCTGGGCACCCCCCCCCTTTTTTTTTGAACTATTACCATCTGGGTGACGGTACAGGATAATTAAAAACAAGGACAAATAGGCTGAAAAACAGCTCCTATCCCAGGGCAATAACCATACTGAATTCTACGGTATAGTGCAATATCGGCTTTTCAATTTCAATGATATAGAATGTAAAGGATGTATGTTTGTGTTTTTTATTTTTATAGTTATAATGTACACTGAAGACGGCATTTAATTTCGTTGTACCATGTGCAATGACAACAATAAACTAAACCAGGGGTGAAATGCTCCTGGTTCGAATTGGATCGCCTGATCCAGTAGCGATGGCGGCGGGTGGTTCGGAGAACCAGTAGCAAAAATCCCTGCGCACCCCCCCCCATGCCCAGCTGAGCCGCGCGATCATCAGAGGGTGTTTTTTTAAAAAATTTTAAAAGCATTTTTTCTACAACCTCTTCGGCCGAAAAAATGCTTTTAAAAGTAAAAAAAAAAAAAAAAAAAGCCTCTGATGATTGCGTGGCTCAGCTGGGATCATCAGAGGCTTTTAAAAGCATTTTTTTCTACAACCTCTTCGGCTGAAGAGGTTGTAGGGAAAAAAATGCTTTTAAAAGCCTCTGACGATCCCAGCTGAGTTGCCTGATCGTCAGAGGCTTTTAAAAGCATTTTTTAACAACCTCTTCGACCGAAAAAATGTAGAAAAAATGTAGAAAAAATGATTTTAAAAGTTAAAAAAAAAAAAGTTGGTTATGCCCACCCAGTCACATTACCACCCCCCCCCCACCAAGCCACGCCCACAGAACCGGTAGCAACAAATTTTACATTTCACCACTGAACTAAAATAAACTAAAATAAAATAAACATGTATGAGATAACAGGTATAAGTATAAACATGGACATGAGCACATGAAAGGAGTAAAAATAAATGGGGACAGTAGGACAGGGACGGTAGGCACGCTGGTGCACTTTTGCACGCCCCCTGTACGCACCTCTTAGGAATGGGGTGAGGTCCACGGTAGACAGTTTGAGGTTGAAGCTGTGAGGGTTTGAGGATGTAACAACGGGGTCAAGTAGTGCATTCCAGGCGTTGACCACTCTGTTGCTAAAGTTGTATTTTCTGCAATCAAGTTTGGAGCAGTTTATCTTAAGTTTGTATCTATTGTGTGCTCGTGTATTGTTGCGGTTGAAGCTGAAGTAGTCATTGACAGGTAGGACATTGTCCTGCTGTACAATGCCAGCATTTTCCCAGCATTTCTGCAAAAAACTATGTTTTGGCCTCTAAGAACTGGCAGCTTTTGAGGGCTGAAGGTCACTGACCCCAGAGGTCAACCAGGAAAGGCCATGATGGTTAAGGAAGACATGGCCATTAGTTTTTAAAGCCTTCTGCTCCTTTCTCTTTCCAGCTATTGTGAAAATGGCATCATGCATTGCAGCTCCCAAAGACTTCCAGGAAGTTTCCTTCCAGATGTTCTCTTCCAAAATCATCGTTCTGCCAGAGGTAAGTCTGCTTTTTGAACATGTGCATCTCTTTTTGTTTTTCTGTCTTCCTTTCTGTTATTGGCCTCTTATTTTACACGGAGGGAGGAGCGTGGCTTTTGGAGAAGCTTTGCTGTGAATTAATTTTGATTTAAAAAAAAAAACTGGATCCAGGACTTCAGTAAAATTAAACTTCAGTCTATATGAACATTTAAGTTGAAGGAGTTAGAGTTTTTTTTTTTTTTAAATACTGTTTATTACCACTAATCCTTGAATTTTTATTTAAAAGAACACTACTATTTGTCTACCTTTTGAAATGTTTTAAATTAGTTCTGGCTGTGCACCGCCCTGAGTCCACTAGTAGAAGGGCGGTATACAAATTGAATAAAATAATAATAAATAAATAAATAAATAATAATTGGATGGAATTTTTGCTATGGCTTCCTTTTAGCCTTTTCTCTACTTTAAATTTTCTCTTATTAATTTTTTTCTTTTTCTTTTCTCTTCTTCTCCTTCTCCTTCTCCTTCTCCTTCTCCTTCTCCTCCTCCTCCTCCTCCTCCTCGTCGTCCTTCCTCTTCCTCCTCCTCCTCCCCTTCTCCTTCTCCTCCCCTCTTCTTCTTCTTCTTCTTCTTCTTCTTCTTCTTCTTCTTCTTCTTCTTCTTCTTCTTCTTCTTCTTCTTCTTCTTCTTCTTCTTCTTCCTCCTCCTCCTCCTCCTCCTCCTCCTCCTCCTCCTCCTCCTCCTCCTCCTCCTCCTCCTCCTCTTCTTCTTCTTCTTCTTCTTCTTCTTCTTCTTCTTCTTCTTCTTCTTCTTCTTCTTCTTCTTCTTCCTCTTCCTCTTATAACTTTTTATCTTTTTGTTTTTCAAGAATTGCTTCTGCTGAGTTGATTTTACTTTTCTTTCATGTATGGAAATAATGGTTTCTTTCTTTTGTTCATGATGACTTAAACAAAAAAAATGTCCTTAGATGAACTTTGAAAAGGAGACCATTGCCTTGAAAGCTTGAAGTTTAAATTTTTTTAAAAAATCAGAAACTTACAGTATATTCTTCCACTCATCTTTATAGTAGTGCATCAAAAGTTACTAAGGAAAAAAAATCATCTTTTTATTAAAAAAATAGTGTAGTTTCCCTGAAGTTTATATATGACCATGCTAGTTTGTCTAGCTGCCCCCTATCTCTGCAGAAAATAATATCCAATGCTCAATATGTGAAAACAGGAAAAAGCCCCTCGTGATTATGGATTTATTAGGAGCATAAAAGATGTGCGGATTCTTAGCTTTCTTTATTTCAAATGTTCCAGAGGTCCCACAGATGTTGTTCCCAGGCCTGGGGTTAGGGGTGCTTATCCCTGCCAATATATATGTGTGTGTGTGTGTGTGTAGACACACATACACACACAAAGAAAATAAAAATCTAATAAATGAATGGATGGAGAAATAGATATTTCTCTCTCTGGATGCAAAGAGAAAATATCTGCTGTGAACTGCGCCTAGGTGTCAGGAAGGGCATCTGGCCAGTAAATACAGCTTCATTCAATTTCCTGACTCCACCCTGATGCAAGCAATTACAGGGTCATTAAAAGAAACAAAAATCCTATTACCCTGTTTCCCCCAAAATAAGACATCCCCTGATAATAAGCCCAATCAGGCTTTTGAGTGCATTTTGGGGGAAACATAGTAAAATGTGCTGTATTTTGTCGGGGACTCCTTCCAATTCTATGTTACATTTCTATTTTTGTATCTGATTTTCTCTTTACCTTTAATAGTTTAATATCTTTTCAACACACATTGTTTAGCAGTTTTACCATCAGCAGTGCAATTGCGTATTTGCCACTGCAGTCGTCTTACTGTAACATCGTTGGACCTTTCTATGTCTTTGTAAGGATTTCTCATGGACTGACCGTGCCCTTCTTTCTTTCTTACCTTAAAGCAAAACGGAGTGTCTCTTGCAAGCATCCGATGACCACGTTTGTCTGTCCGGCAAATGACCCAAGAGTGAAAGGAGTGGAATGTATGAAGACCTGTCAGAATTACGATCTGGGTTGCGTCAGTCACGGATGCATCTCGGGTTGCCTTTGCCCGACTGGATGGGTAAGAAAGTTGAGGTTATTCAAGAAAAATTGTGCAGGAGGCAGCAGGGCAACTTACTTAGAAAGTAAACCGTAGCTTGATTTTTACATGTGCGCCCGATATTTATTTATTTATTTATTTATTATTCGAATTTCTATACCGCCCTTCTCCTTTCGGACTCAGGGCGGTGAACAGCCAAAATAAAAACATTTATACATAAGTACGATTAAAAATAGATTTAAAATAATTAAATTTGGCCCATAGTTTAAAATTTATCAATTTAAAATCCATATCAAAATTTAAAACCAACCATAAAATCAAGAGAGACCGGCTAACTGAAAGAGATGAGTTTTTAGGGCCCGACGAAAGGTCCGGATGTCGGAGATCACTTGTATCTCTGGGGGTAGATTGTTCCAGAGGGTAGGTGCCACCACAGAGAAGGCTCTCCTCCTGGGGGTCGCCAGCCGGCATTGTCTAGCCGACGGCACCCTGAGGAGGCCCTCTCTGTGGGAGCGAACTGGCCGGTGGGAGGCAATTGGTGGCAGAAGATGGTCCCGTAAGTACCCTGGCCCTAAGCCATGGAGCGCTTTAAAGGTGATCACCAACACCTTGAAGTGCACCCAGAAGTCCACCGGAAGCCAATGCAGCTCGCGCAGGAGAGGAGTCACATCGGAACGCCCCGTCGCTCCCATAAGCCCCCGCGCGGCCGCATTCTGCACCAGTTGGAGCCTCCGGGTGTACCCCAAGGGGAGCCCCATGTAGAGAGCATTACAATAATCCAGACGAGAGGTGACGAGTGCTTGAGTGACTGTGTGTAGGGAGTCCCGATCCAGAAAGGGGCGCAACTGGCGTATCAGGCGAACCTGATAAAAAGCCCCCCTGGCCACGGCCGTCATATGCCCTTCTAAAGACAGCCGCGCGTCCAGGAGGACGCCCAAGTTGCGGGCCCCTTCTGATATATAAGCCCTACTCCCCAAATAAGTCCCCCAAAATAAGATCCCCACCACTCTAGGGTGCACAGGTAAAAATTAAGCTAGGGTGGGTATGAGAGTGGTGGAGTTGTCCTACTACTTACCTTCAGATAGTTGCAGTCAGGCCTCTCACACTTTGGCCCATTTCTTCTGCTGGCAAGGCTTTCCTGAAGGCCTCTGTAGCCGATAACAGAGTTTCAGATCGATCCAGAGCTCTGTTATCGGCTACAGAGACCTTCAGGAAAGCTTTGCTGGCCTTGATCGGACGAACAAGTTCCTGAAGGCCTCTGATAGTGAAAAAGAGGCCGGGGGCGATGTGTGCAAGTGAAGTGAGTCAGTGGACAACAAGCCCCCCCCCAAAATAAGACCTGGTGCCTTTTTTTGGTGGCAAAAAATATAAGACAGGGTCTTATTTTTTGGGGAAACACAGTACTTATTCTTCTAGCCTTTATATGCCCCTCCTATCCAGCAGGGATCTGAGGGGCGTGCATTTCTGTCTTACAGTAAAATAATTAAAATGCAAAAAAAAAAAATGACATAATAAAATAGCAAACTATAACACTAAGTAATAGCAACTGAAATTCCTGACGAAGTAACTGTGTAGAACAAGAGGCAGAGCCTGGGGCGGAGTCAATACAGGAATCAGATTGGAATCATTACGTTGCCACAAGTGATCCCTGTCCAACCCCTCTTGAGTTCCATTAAGTCTTACCTAGATCCACTTTAGCGCTGATTGTTAGTTGACTAGATAAAGGTAAAGGTAAATGTTCCCCTTCTGATGGGACCCAAATTGATAAAGTAGAAGTAGAATTTTATGGACACTAGAGGGCAATATTGTTCACCTTTTTTCACTCTGTCCAACTTCCAGAGTTTGCTTCTCTGCTTTAAAACTTAGGAGCAATTAGGAAATATTGCAGCTTTTGGTATCCCTGTGTGTCAAAAACGACGGGGAATTTTTTTAGAGAAGGTTCAGAACATCCAAAGGAATTAAAATCTCATTAGTTGCTTCAGGCTGCAGATCATCGTTCAAATTTTTTTTAACCGGCTGTGCTTCTCATTTATAGAGATTCGTTGATCCAGAGCTTTGAGCTGGACTTATAATTAGTCATTTAATATGTCAAATAACCCTCCAACCATGGCCAGATGCTCTTACAATGTCCAATATTACTAAAACCAAATCATCAGTAGATTCAGTGTTTTTCTAATTAACGGAACAGTTTCTGCACAAGAATGGAATAACATTTTTAAAAAAAATCTAATTATGAAATAAGGTTGGAGGACGGTTGCATGAACAGACTTGAGCATGACATCATACAGATGTGTTAGCTATTTTCAACTTAGTTAGACTAGGCCAGTGATGGTTAACCTTTTTGCCGTCGCATGCCAAAAGCAGAGAGAACACGGGGAGGGGGTCGTGTGCGTGTGTGCCCATACCTATAATTCAAAGCGCCCCACCCCCCCACGCATGCGTACGTGACCCCCCCGCTTTTGGTATGCGATGGCACGGTGGGCACGGTATGCCCATTTTTCGCCCTCCCCAGGCTGTTGTGGCTCCATTGCCTGAGCCTGGGCTATCGACAGATGCAGACTCTGAGAGTGAAGGAGAGGAGTTGGCAAGGCCTCCCTCTCCAGGACTCTTCTCTCTGGCAATGCCTCTGGAGGACACCGAAGGCCAAAAGATAGGCTCAGAGCCAAGCACGTCCCCGCAGCCACAGGTGGTCAGCGACGAAGTAGATAAGTGCTGGCTGGACCCGCGGTGCAGGGAGAAGCGTGCGCAGCAGAGGGGAAGACGTGCCAGAGATTAGCTGAGTCACTGGACCACACCCCACAGGGTATAAATGTGGGTGTGGTGGCCGGTTCAGTTTGTGACGAGCAAAAACTAGAAATAATTCATGATCTCTGCGTTACTGGACTTCTGCCTGCCTTGTCGGATTGCATTTGGACTAATCCTTGTATTGTTGAAACTTTGCCTGCTTTATCGGAATGCTTGCAGTCTAATCTTTGTTTTGTGTGAGTAAAGTCTGAATTGGCACCTAGCCACTGGGTTGCTGCCAGCTTTATCTTCAAAGATTCTGTCGTGTGGCTTATTAACTCCGGGCCGTCTGTGGGGGTGCGTGTGTGGGACGGGGACAGAATACAGGCTCCAGAGGCTTTCTTGGAGCCTGGAGAGGGTGAAAATGGCCTTCCCCACCCCCACCAGAGGCCCTCTGGAGGCCGGAAGTAGCCCATTTGCCGACTTCCAGTGGGCCCGGAAGTCCCGTTTTTTGCCCTCCCTGGGCTCCAGAGACTTTCTAGGAGCCTGGGGAGGGCAAAAGTGGGACTTCCCCATTGCCCCGGAGGCCCTCTGGAGGCTGGAAATGACCCGTTTGCCGACTTCCAGTGAGCCCAGAAGGCCCGAAAATCAGATGCGCGCACTGGAGCTGAGCTAGGGCAACACTCGCGTGCCCGCCGATATGGGACTAGGCTATGACTCTGGCAGTTTGGATAGTCTTCAAACCAGGTACAAATTGACACTAGGTAAAGGTAAAGGTTCCCCTTGCACATGTGCTAGTCGTTCCCGAATCTAGGGGGCGGTGCTCATCTCCGTTTCAAAGCTGAAGAGCCAGCGCTGTCCGAAGCCGTCTCCGTGGTCATGTGGTCGGCATGACTAAATGCCAAAGGCACATGGGACTCTGTTACCTTCCCACCAAAGGTGGTCCCTATTTTTCTATTTGCATTTTTTACGTGCTTTTGAACTGCTAGGTTGGCAGAAGCTGGGACAAGTCACGGGAGCTCACCCCGTTAGGCGGCACTAGGGATTCGAACTGCTGAACTGCCGACCTTTCGATCGACAAGCTCAGCATCTTAGCCACTGAGCCATCACGTCCCTAAAATTGTCACTAACATAACCTAAATTGCAAGGTTGGCTAGATGCTGCCACCTAGGAGAGTCATTGTGGAACGGTGTGATTTTAAGACTTGGAAAAGGTTGGAAAGGGGAGAGCTGGTTTGGGGTATTTAAGGCACTAGTCTAGAAACCGGGAGACTGGGAGTTCTAGTCCAACCTTAAGCATTGTTGGAAGAAATATCCATCTGGTTCAGTTCCAAGCCGGGAGAAAGACACTGGAAACATGGAGGCTGATTGGAAAGATGGTTTAATGATGACGCAGAACCATTAAGGACGTGTGATTCTGGTGCAGCATGGACCACATGGAGTTGAGAGAGTGGGTGGCTTTTATACCTTCTCTTGGGCTTTGCACTTGAACTTCCTGTTCCTGTGCAAGAACATGTATTCTATTGGCTGTTGTAGGGGTTATGTAGGGGCCATAGGTGGCTCTATAGGTTGTCTGAGTTTCCAGGTTTGGTTGAAGTTTGGACTGCTGAGATGATGCAATGAAAAGGCTTGTGTACTGAAAGGGCATTGGGCAATTCCTATTGTGGCTGAGGGCTAATCCTACTTTTGTTGGCTCTTGAGTGAGGGCTATTTGCTTATGAATAGAACTAGCTATCTCTTTATCTCTTACATCTGCTGTGGGCTATTAAGGAAGGTGGGGGCTGCTTTCCAAGAGCATGTTTCTTCATTTCTCATCCAGGGAAATATAATATTCTGCCATCTTCATATTTCTCAAAATATTTCATTCATCTAGGAGACGGGTAGGTGCTAACTTTCTACAGCATGAAGCTAGATGAGTGACCTTGAGCCAGTCTCTCTCTCTCTCAACCTAGGAAGAAGGCAGTGTCATATCGCTACTAATACCTTTAGCTGAGATGAACAATACATTCTTCATTTATTTTTATGAAGAACCACCAAAATCATCACACAGTTAATTTTTTAAAAAATGATTGTGTCAGCACTAGAGTAAATGCAGGTTGAAGTGCATTTACATTTGCTTTATTCCTGTTTTAACACTAATTTTCAAAGACATTTTTGTGAAACAACAGCAGATCCTTTTCCATTTTTGGTGTCCATCCATAGTCTGGAACCTCTTTAATTTCAGCTCTACCCATTGAAGGTTGTCCATTACTATTTATGATTTACTGTGTTCCATCAACCTGGCCAATTTTTCAATTCGTTCAGCAGACAAATGATTGAGATGTAATTCATTATTGAAACATGCTTTATTGAATTAATTTGATTTCTTAATTTGATTTCGTTTTTACAAATGTGAATTCACTAAACTGCGTGCGCTTAATTCAATCAATGAAGCCAATGGTGAATTAGTCTACTTGCCAGCATAGGAATATTGTAAGGGGAGCCTTGATAAATAGCTGAGGAGGGAAACAGATCTTCTCTACTCTTCATATTGGAATGACACTATAATGACTTTTTAAAAAGAATTAGGTCACCAGGCTGAGTTGCTTAGTGGTGGGATTCAACCGGTTTGGACCAGTTTAGGTGAACCGGTAGTTAAAATGCTGCCTGGCAGTTAAGGATATTGTTGTGTTAACCAACCAGCAGAGCAAATGCACAGAGAAACGGTACTGAGAGCAATGAATACAATTCATACAAACTGGTTTAACAAAGTTTTTTACTTTGTAGTGAAAAACAGTTGCATAGTCTTTTAGTCAATCCAAGTCTTTAGCCATTCAAATCAGTCCGGAGTTACAGAAAACTTCTTACCATACAAAAACAGCAGTAGGTAATAAATAGCAATTCAACGCTGGTAACAAATCACGATGGTAGCAGATCCATCCATGATGAGAGCAAGTCCAACAAAGATGAGAGCAGGTCCAACAATGATGAGAGCAGGTCCAACAATGACTATCGCTCAGCTCCCTTCTTATATACAGTTTACACTAGTAATTATCCACTTAAGATAAGTGAAGTCAGCAGTGCAATGACTCAACAGTACAATTAGGATAATTGCAGTCAGCAGTCAGTCAGCAGTCAGTTACAATGACTCATCAGTACAATTACTCAGCATTACATCTTAAAGTTACAGAATACATTTAAAGTTATAGAACACATATATTGCCTGAACAACCTGTTAGGCTTAAACCATATCCTAACACTGGCAATGCCCCTCCCCACCCCGCCCCTTCCAGGAGTCCCCATGCCCCCATTTTTGGTCCCAGGTAAGTGCAGGGAGGCCTACTAGGCCTAAAAGGGGGCACAGGAGGTACAGTACCTCCCCATGGCCCATTTTCACTCCCAGGAGGCTGCAGGGAGGCCTACTAAGCCCAAAATGGGGTGCGGGGGGAGATGCATCCCCTCCCCTGCTGCCCGTTTTTGCTCCCAGGGGGGTGCAGGAGGCCGAGTGCTGCTTGTCACACCCCCTGGCCACACCCACCATGGCCACCCCCACCCAGCTGGTCATTAGGGCAGAGAACCGATTGTTAAATTATTTGAATCCCACCACTGCTTCAGGCTACCTATGCTGACTGCCGGCTGCCTGCAATTTGGCAGTTCGAATCTCACCAGGCTCAAGGTTGATTCAGCTTTCCATCCTTCTAGAGTTGGTAAAATGAGGACCCAGATTGTTTGAAGGCAATATGCTGACTCTGTAAATCGCTTAGGGAGAGCTGTAAAGCGATGTCAAGCAGTATATAAGTGCTATTGCTATTGCTAGAACAAGAATCATTTGTGATCTCCGTTAGCTTGCAGATAATGCTTGTTCTCCTGGGTTTTTCTGCAGCTGTATAAATTTCATTGGGTATAAAAGTTTAAATATCCATCTATTTCCATTCTAGGTGCGACATGGAAACAAATGCATGGTCCCTGAGAATTGCCCCTGTTTCCACAACGGACAGGAATATGCACCAGGACAAACAGTGATAAAAGACTGCAACACATGGTAAGGAGCTAACTGTGAAGTTTCCGAAAGATGCCCTAATTAATTCATGAGCCATGAGCCAAACTTCAAAAGAAATACAGTCATTTATTAGGAGCACCATTTCGGCAATATTCGGATGCAGTTAGAACTAATCCCACGTAGATTTACGTTCCTCTATGACCCTGTCTCTCCCCTCCTCCCTGGCCTAAATCATAAATCACATTCTCCAATTAACCACTTTGGCTGGCTGTGAAATCCAACACCCTCCTTCTGATTGCGGAGAGAAAGCATGTATGGAATGTAGCTTCAGTTAGGGAAATTAATCAGCTCTATCAGTTCTCCCTCCCTCCTGCTTATGGCAACCTGAAAGCTTTGCAAGTTGACATTCGGCTCCCCTCACTTCCTGAGGGCGACCTGCGTAAAAAAAGTTGACACTAACCTCTTTGATGTTGATCTCCCAAAACAAAATTCTTAATAACCAGTCCATCGGCCTTATTAACAACCTTTGATGTCTTTGGCAACCGGCCAAAGGCTTTTCTTGGCAAAACCCCCACAAAGCTCAAGAGACGCTGACAAGAAGCACTGGAATCAACATTGCTTTTCTACAAAGAACCCAACGGCTTGTTGCTGCTCTTTTAAGCCTTATGGGAGGGGCCAATCATCTCCTTGCCTTACTACCAAGTCGTCCTCTCTGCTTTATCTGCTCCTGCCTTCTGGCAGCTCTTTTCATACGTGCACTAGGAACAGGCTCCTCCTGTTCCTCTGCCTCTCTGCTGTCCGTCTCTGGAGGCTCCGGAGTCCGCACATCACTCCCAGATGGCCCTGGCCCCATCTCTGCCTCCGATGCAGAGCCCTCATACGGGCCTCCCCCTGACTCCAGGACTGGCCCATTGTCCTCCCCAGCCTCCTCACTGTCTGACTCCACTGCCAGCTCTGCAGGCTGCTGGTGGACCACAACAGCCATAGACAATCCATGTATAGAAATGAACAGACAACATAGGCTATTTACAACAAACATTGACGAACAGTGTGTTAACCGTCTCCCTCTTCCTTAGAAAAAAGGGAACGAAAGTTACATAGGGCTGAGCAGAGAATCAACCTGTCTTCTTTTCCATTAGTTCTTCTTCAATTTTGAGTAAAGAGAAGCACACTCTCTGGACGAGTCCTGGGTCATTTTTTTTTTTTTATTTAAAGCAGAGTGACTCCTGCAATGCTATACCAATAGCAGTAGCCATAGCATTAGACTTAAGTACTTCCCGATATCTCTTTTCAGCACTCTCTCTGGGTGGTTTACAATATAGAATATTTGCATATTCCCCCCAACAATTCCGGGTCCTCATTTTGCTATCCTCGGAAGGATGGAAGCCTAAGTCAACTTTGAGCCCGGTTAGGATCAAACTCCAGACTGTGGGCAGAGTTTACCTGCAATACTGCACTTTCACCACTGCACCACCAGGGAGAGCCCTGGTCAGTGGATAGGTGTTTTGTCTGACTCTCCTTAACTCCTTGCCTACAAAATGCAGGGAAATGAATAGAGAATAGCATAGCATAGCATAGCATAGCATAGCATAGCATAGCATAGCATAGCATAGCATAGCATAGCATAGCATAGCATAGCATAGCATGCAGAGCAGAGCAGAAAAACAGAACTGAACAAAACAGAACAGAATTCTTTATTGGCCAAGTGTGATTGGACACACAAGTCTTCGGTGCATAAGCTCTCAGTGTACATAAAAGCTATAAGTGATAAATCACTTCCACAGAGCCATGAGGAAGGGAGAAGAGGACATTTTGCCTCCAAAGCTCCATGAGATATCGTAGACAAGATCCTCAAATCTTTTGGGGTTGGATGTAGAGGTTCTGAATCTTGAGAAATCCAAGGAAGGTCAACTTCCTCTAGACTGTCTTTCCTCAGAATAGCAATAGCGCTAGCCCTTAGACTTATATACCACCTCACAGTCCTTTACAGCCCTCTCTAAGCAGTTTACAAAATCATGCTATTGCCCCCAACAATATGGGTTCTCATTTTACCGAGCTCGGAAGGACAGAAGGCTGAGTCAACCTTGGGCCAGTCAGGATCGAACTGCTGGCAGTTGCCAGAATAGTATGCAATACTGCATTGTATCCACTGCACTACCATGGCTCTAAACTAAAATAAAACCCCGCTAGAGATTTGGGGGAAATGCTCTCAGAAAAGCGAATGAGGTGGGCAAGAAACGTTTCACAGTGTTGTCAGTGGCCTGTGCAGCTAGTAGCTGATTCCGACAGCGAGGAGGCTGGTGTGGTGCTGCATCAGCAGCCTGTGCAGCTGGCACTCAAGTCTGACAATGAGGAGGCTGGAGAAGAGGCGGGGATTCAGCCAGGGCCTTCAGAACCTCCAGAAGCTCCCTTAAGTGAAGAGGACAAAGAAGAGGAGCCTCTTCTCAATGCACCGGCGTGCAGAGCTGCCAAAAGGCAGGAGTGGCTCCTCAGGAGGAGGTCTCCTCGAGAGTAAGGCTTGGGGCTAATTGGCCACTCCCTTAGCCTATTTAAAGAAGGACGATGACTGAGGCAATTTCCAGGGAACAACTTCGTTTACTCTCCTTCGTGTCTTGACCTCAGTTCTCTTATCAGCTTCCTGCAAATTGCTTCTGGGCTTTCTGCCAACCATAGTAAGATTATGATTATTCTTTGGATTTTTGTAGGCTGTTAAGAAAGTTAATTAACAGCCTTTATTTGAAAAAGACCGATTTAATTTAGTAAACTAAGGTTTGTACAGCTACTTGGGGTCTGTAGCTGGGGGCAGAACACACAACTTTGTTTAGCTCTTAAAACCTGTTGTGCTGTAAGCAATACTGGCTGTTTCAGAGGTTCACTTCTCTGGTGCTTTTTGGAATGACCAAGTCACAGCAAAACTAGAGATGATCCCTGGAGGCAAATTTGACCTCTGAAAATGCCCATTGAGTAGGATTAAACAGAGGCCACCTGACCAGAAGTTACGAAGTTCCAGGTGATTTGTGTTTTCTCCAAAGCAGAGACACAACTTTCATCCTAACATCAACATACAAAACAGAGTTTGAGTGATGTGCCAAAACGGTAATAGCTGTTAATCTTCTGCAGCACCTGCCGTGCTCGAAAATGGGAATGCACGGAAAACGTCTGCGATGGAAAATGTTCTGTCATCGGTGCCGCTCATTATTTGACCTTCGACGGACTGAAGTACAGGTTTCCTGGCAGTTGTCAGTATGTGCTTGTTCAGGTAAGACTTTTGGGATGGGATGCTCTAAGGGAGGGGTATCAAACTCAAGGCCCGCAGGACGGATCTGGCCCGTGGGGCCGCTCTGGAAACAGCAAAGGACCAGCCTGTGGTGCCTCTGCCAGCAGAAACAGAGTTTGGGAGGGGGGGGGGCTCCATTTTTACTGGCAGAGGGCTGCAGGAGGCCGTCGTGGGTGAAAATGGGGCCCGGGCTCCATTTTCACTGGCAGAGGGCTAGCAAAACAAACTAAAATGTTTTTGCCTTTCGTATTTGAGCATGCAAGAAGGTAACAGGAAAGGAGAAAGGGAAAGAGAAAAGAAAAAGAAAAAGAAGGGAAGATGGGAAGAGAGCAAGGAAGGAAATAGAAGGAAAGAGGGAACGGAAGGAGAATGAAGAGGGAAGGAAAAGAAGGAAGGGAAGGGAAGGGAAAGGAAGGGAAGGGAAGGGAGGGAAGGGAGGGAAAGAAAGGAAAGGAAAGGGAAGGGAAGGGAAGGGAAGGAAGGAAGGAAGGAAGGAAGGAAGGAAGGAAGGAAGGAAGGAAGGAAGGAAGGAAGGAAATAGAAGGAAAGAGGGAACGGAATGAAGAGGGAAGGAAAAGAAGAAAAGGAAAGGAAAGGAAGGGAGGGAAGGGAAGGAAGGAAGGAAGGAAGGAAGGAAGGAAGGAAAGAGGGAACGGAAGAAGAAAGGAGAATGAAGAGGGAAGGAAAAGAAGAAAAGGAAGGGAAGGAAGGGAAGGGAAGGGAAGGGAGGGAGGGAGGAAGGAAGGAAGGAAGGAAGGAAGGAAGGAAATAGAAGGAAAGAAGGAATGGAAGAAGAAAGGAGAATGAAGAGGGAAGGAAAAGAAGAAAAGGAAGGAAAGGAAGGGAAGGGGAGGAAGGAGGGAAGGAAGGAAGGAAGAAAGAAAGGAAGGAAGGAAGGAAGGAGATTATAATGAGAGTGAGGGAGGCTCTCAGGGAAGTCTTGCCTTAGCACTTGGCTACCACAGGTGCCCCCCCTGCTCCCCCCGAAGTCAAACCCAACCCTGATGCAGTTCTCAATGAAATCGAATTTGACACCCCTGCTCTAAGGGGAAATGCAGAGGCGGCTTGGCTCATACCGAGAGTAAAAATACACAGAATGAAAATATTGCTTTTCTTGAACTGCTTTAGCAATGCTGTCCGAAGTAATAGACATCACTGCAGGTTTCACATCAAGTTACATTGCTGGGGATCTTCAACGAAGCTCAGATCTTTGTGCTCTTCATGGTCAACCGTTGAGAAAAGGGAGGAAAGCAGATTCATGAAAGTCAAGGTTGGACTCCCAAAGATTGCCCCAAGAAATCCCAAGGATTAGATTTTGGTTTTGAAGCTACCCCTTCTCCAAAACTCTGAGGGGCTTAAAAAGGTTAAAATCATCCAAGTACAAATAATATATCAATAACACGCAACAGGGATAAATCATTAGAATCGGGCCGGAAGAAACTTTGGAGATTTTCTAATCCAACCCCCTGCTCAGGCAGGAAACCCTACACCACTTCAGACCAATGGTTGTCCAAACTCTTCTTAAAAACCTCCAGTGTTGGAGCATCCACAACTTCTAGTGGCAAGTTGTTCCACTGGTTAATTGTTCTCACTGTCAGGAAATTTCTGTGGCTGCTCCATCACTGGAGGTTTTGAAGAAGAGATTGGATAGCCATTGGTCTGGAATGGTAGAGGGTCTCCTGTTTGAGCAGGGGGTTGGACTCCAAAGTCCCTTCCAGCCCGATTCTAATGATTTATCCCTGTTGCGTGTTATTGATATATTATTTGTACTTGGATGATTTTAACCTTTTTAAGCCCCTCAGAGTTTTGGAGAATGGGTAGCTTCAAAACCAAAGTCTAATCCTCCAAGGTCCCTTCCAACTCTGTTATTCTGTTATCCTTTTAGACCAGCGGTTCCCAAACTTTTTCAGTCATGGAAACTTTCAGAAGACATTTTTCCCCCACAGAATCCTGTGTGTGTGTGTGTGTGTGTGTGTGTGTGTATGTATGTATGTATGTATGTATGTATGTATGTATGTATGTATCCAGACAGCCAGACAGATAGCCATCCATTCATCCATTCATCCATTCATCCATTCATCCATTCATCCATTCATCCATTCATCCATTCATCCATTCATCCATTCATCCATTCATCCATTCATCCAGACAGACAGACAGACAGACAGACAGACAGACAGACAGACAGACAGACAGACAGACAGACAGAAAGACAGACAGACAGACCAACCCTGATTTTTACTACCCTGTTTCCCCTAAAATAAGACATCCCCTGATAATAAGCCCAATCGGGCTTTTCAGCACATGCACTAAAATAAGCCTCCCTCCCCCCGAAAATAAGCCCTCTCCAAAAATATTTAAATGCATGTGCAGCCGGTCCCCACCATTTCCTCTAGTTTCCTCCATGCGCCCCAAAATAATAAGAACTCCCCAAAAATAAGGCCAATATATATATATATATATATATATATATATAAGATAGGGTCTTATTTTCGTGAAAACGCGGTAGGCATTTTGAACCTACAACTTTCATTTACTCCTATTGTCTGAGCATTTTGCATAACGTAGTAGGTTTGGAGATTGCGAGAAAACATTGGAAATATAACCACAAACCTTTATTTCAGGCCAAGTTTAGCTGGCCTTGCCCGGTTTTATTTTAAAACCCATTTTTAAAGTTGATTTTTGAGATTTTTTTCCCCCCACGGAATCCCTACGATTCTTTTCTGGAAACTCTCTGGTTCACTGGTGGGTTTCAAAATTTTTTACTACCGGTTCTGTGGATGTGGTTTAGTGGGCGTGGTGTGGCTTAGTGGGCGTGGCTTGGTGGGCATGGCAGGGGAAGGATACTGCAAAATCTCCATTCCGTCCCCACTCCAGGGGGAAGGATACTGTAAAATCCCCATTTTCTCCCGATCAGCTGGGACTTGGGAGGCAGAGAAGAGATGTGGGCGGAGCCAGTCAGAATTTTTACTACCGGTTCTCCGAACTACTCAAAATGTCCGCTACCGGTTCTCCAGAACTGGTCAGAACCTGCTGAAACCCACCTCTGCTCTGGTTCCACGGAACTCAGTTCCGGGAACCCTGCTTTAAGCTTCCATTGCAACCTCCGGAGAGGGACATTTTGAAGATGGAGTTCCGTAGGCCGATTTCAAAAGGCTGCTGTCACTCCTTCTTTCTTTTCAAGGACTACTGTGAAGACGACGGGGCTGGGTCTTTTCGGATACTCGTGGCCAAGGAAGGATGCAGCTTTACGGGAGAGACGTGCACTCGAAGGATCACGGTTTTGTTTGACGGGGGAGAGATCGAGCTGCATGGTGGAGAAGTAAGTTTACCCCCTCCCTCATTGTCTCCACAGGCTCACTTGTCGAAGAGGGGGTTTCGAAGGATTCTTTTGAGAGGGCTCCAGAGGGACGTCTGTTGAAACTGGTCAGATCCTTGAGCAAAATATTTCCCACTGCTGGGTATTCAGAGAGACAAAATTTTCATGCTTAAGTCTATTGAGGGATGAGAGCCGTGGCATTTGAAACACTTGCTTCAAAATCATCATCTTTTAATGACCCCATAATCCCTTGCGAGGTCAAGTCTGGGCAACTGAACGGAGCTAGCAGAATGTTTAATGGCCAGATGCCCTTCCTGTCACCAGTGCGGAGTTTTGTTCAGCAGATATATTCTCATTGTGCCCACTTGATTCAAAATTGGAGCTTGTAAACAGATAGTCCTCGACATGTGACCACAATTGAGCCTAAAACCTCCCTTGCTAAGCAAGCTAGTTATTAAGCGAATTTGTCCCCATTTTACAACCTTTCTTGCCACCGTTGTTAAGCGAATCACTGCACTCGTTCAGTTAGTAGCATGGTTGTTAAGTGAATCCGGCCTCCCCATTGACTTTCCTTGTCAGAAGGTCGCAAAAGGGGATCACATGATCCCGGGAGATCACAACCATCATCACGATGAGTCAGTTGCTGAGTGTCCGAATTTTGATTACGTGACCATGAGGAGGCTGCAACGGTCATGTGAAAAATGGCCGTACATCACATTTCTCAGTGCCGTTGTAACTTCAAACAGTCACTAAACAAATGGTTGTAAGTCAAGGAATACCTGTGTCAGGCCTGGAATGCCATCTTTTTCATTGGATCTTCAGGCCTGCCACCTTTACTGCTGTGGGAAACTAGGAGGGGGGATTGTATGGAGCCAGGGTGATATGTAGTCATAATAACATTCCTTTCTCAGAGAGTCAAGGACATCTTGCCCTGCACCTGGAGGGCTGGAACTGGGAAGCATCTCCAGTTGGGATGGTGTTTTGATTGGACCATGTGATGGACATGTGGGTGTTGGGCAGGGACTTGAACCAGGGGTGAAATCCTGCAGGTTCTGGAGAACCAGTAGTGGAAATTTTGAGTAGTTCGAACCGGCAAATACCACCTCTGGCTGGCCCAGAGTGGGGCGGGAATGGGGATTTTGCAGTATCCTTCCCCCAGGAGTTGGGAGGGAATGGAGATTTTGCAATATCCTTCCCCTGCTATGCCCATCAAGCCACGCCCACAAAACCGGTAGTAAAAACAATTGGATTTCATCACTGACTTGAACTTTCCTTCGGGTGGGGAAAACCTGGAAGCTTTCAGATTCGGGTTTTCCCAGATGTGCCAATATGACATCTCTAATAAAATGGAACTTTGAGGAACCTCAAGCCTCGGAGTCTTCTTTCGTTGGGGTTGTTACCTGGAATCCTGACATTAACAACCTGTACATTTTTGTCACAATGGAATTAACGTCTCTTGCCCTGTGGGATATTCTACCGTTCATTAAAGTTGAAATCAAACCCTTATTAGAGGCTGACGTGGACTCCCATTGTTGAAAGTTCTTTCTTTCTTTTTTTTCCTCATGAAGATTAATGTCCTCACCCCTCCGAGAGAACAAGGCAACATGGAAATTTTGAAGTCTGGCCGCTACTATATTCTGATACTGGGACGAGGGAGAATCTCCCTGACTTGGGATCAAAACATGGGGATTACAGTCATCTTGAAAGAAAACTATGGAGTAAGTTGCTTCTGATTTATGACTTAGTAATAGCTTGTATGTTGATGAAGATGAGAGGTGGGTTTCACGTAATTTTAACACCGGTTCGCCACGCACTGAAAATGTGCTTGCACACCTTCCATGCATCCTCTTTGCTCGAGTGTGTGGCTTGCATGCATGCACACAGCTTAGAAAACATGGCTAAACAGGATGGCATAGCGCCAGGGCGGATGGGCTGGTGGGCGGGCCCACTCGCAGGTCGCCACTACCAGTTCGCCGAAATTAGTCCGAACCGGCTGAATACCACTTCTGATGAAGATTCTCAGTCAACTAGATAGAGTTATCTGGAAGTAGCATCATGACCATTGGACTTGTTTTCTTTTTGCTTTGGAAATGTTTCGCTGCTCATCCAAGTAGCGTCTTCAGCCCGAGCGAGTTGGTTTGGGAGACCCTCAGACTGAACAAGCTACTTGGAGAAGCAGAGAAACGTTTTAGACTGAAAAAGAAAAGAAGTCCACTTGCCACGACTCAGATTCCAAATTACCATGTTTCCCCAAAAATAAGACCCTGTCTTATATTTTTTTGAACCCTGAAATAAGTGCTTGGCCTTATTGCCATGCGCTCAAAAAGCCCGATTGGGCTTATTATCAGGGGGTGTCTTATTTGGGGGAAAACAGGGTAGTAATAGCTTGTTTACTTAGTTATGTATGTTAGAACAGAACAGAACAGAACAGAACAGAATAGAATAAAATAGAATTCTTTATTGGCCAAGTGTGGTTGGACACAAAGGAATTTATCTTCAGTGCAGAACAGAACAAATAACAGAGTTGGAAGGAACCTTGGAGGTCTTCTAGTCCAACCCCCAGCTCAGGCAGGAAACCCAAAAGCATTTCAGACAAATGGTTATCCAACATCTTAAAAACTTCCAGTGTTTCCTGCATTCACAGCTTTCACAGCTTTTGGAGGCAAGTTGTTCCACTGATTAATTGTTCTCACTGTCAGGAAATTTCTCCTTAGTTCTAAGTTGCTTCTCTCCTTGATTAGTTTCCACCCATTGCTTCTTGTCCTGCCCTCAGGGGCTTTGGAGAATAGCTTGACTCCCTCTTCTTTGTGGCAACCCCTCAAATATCGGAACACTGCCACCCATTGATGAATAGTCTTAATATTAATTAATTAATAGTCTTCCTGTTGAAGGAGAAAGAAGGTGACACATTTCTTTGGCTTGTTCCTTGAAAGGATAAAGTCTGTGGCCTGTGTGGGAATTTTGATGGCGTGCCAAACAACGACCTGAGAAGCAGCCGGAAGCAGATTGAAGTTGATCCGAGTGACTTTGGGAATTCTTGGAAAGTTCACTCACAGTGTGCTGATGTCAGAAAGGTATTTGTAAAAAAAAAAAATGTGTTGCACCTTTGACGACGGAGGTGTCTCTCTTAACATGGCTAATGATCAAGGAGACCGTCTTCTTTTGGATGGCCAGAAATAATCTGGAAAAGTAATTTCCGTGTGGTTTGGAATGGAGGTTAATCACTCTTTCTCCATCTTGGGAAACATTAAGACATGTGGACTTCAACTCTCAGAATTCCTGAGCTCCAAACAGGGGTGGGATTCAGCCGGTTCGGGCCAGTTCGGGCGAACCGGATGTTAATTTTAATCTGATTTGCTGAACTGGTAGTTGCAAGGACTGGCTAACCCCACCCACACTGCCCCGCCCCTCCTAGGAGTCTCCACGCAGCCCATTTTGGATGCCAGATAAGTGCAGGGCATGCATGGAGGCTCTTGGAGGGCGAAAAACAGGCCTACCGGAAGTACCAGAAGTCCAAAAATGGGCCCATTTCCAGCCTCCGTAGGGCCTCTAGAGCCCGGGGAAGGCCATTTTTGCCCACCCAGGGGCTCGAGGAAAGCCTCTGGAGCCTGGGGAGGGCGAAAAACAGGCCTACCAGAAGTACCGGAAATCCGAAAACGTCTGTGTTTCAGAATGTTTTATTGTCAGGGTAGGAAAACCAGCAGATTATCTTAGAGCCTCCAACTCTAACATGGCTAATGATAAAGAAGGAGACTGCCTTCTCCTAGATGGCTAGAGGAAAGCCTCTGGAGCCTGGGGAGGGCGAAAAACGGGCCTACCAGAAGTACTGGAAATCGGAAAATGGGTCCGTTTCCAGCTTCCAGAGGGCTTCCGGAGACCAGGGGAGGCTGTTTTTGCCCTCCTGGAGGCTTAAGGAAAGCCTTCAGAGTCTGGGGAGGACCAAAACGCCCCCCCTCCCCGTGGTGCAGGAGGCCGAGTAGGCCATGCCCACCATGGCCACATACACACACCAACAGGGCAGAGAACCTGTTGCTAAAATTTCTGAATTCCACCCCTGGATCCATATATCTTAAAATTGTCAAGGTTGAGAAAGGCTACACTAGACTACAAAGAATTCTCCAGACTACAGGCCAGAATAGAAATAAGCACATCTGGGTTTCACTGAAGAGTCTATCAACCACAGTGATTTTGTTCCTTGAAGGGTTAGTAAGTCATCTTTATACTATTCAGAAACACAAAATAATATAATCATCCTAATATCTCGGGGTAAGCGAAATGGAAACTTTAGCCACTATCATGGTTTTCAAGTGTATAGAATTATGGTGCGACAGAAAATTCAGAGAAAATCAAAGCATTTGCAACTTAAATTAGATTATTTACCCAAGGCAAAATGCAAGCTACAGCGTCTTCAAAATGCAAGAGAAGATATTGTTTACTTTCCCTCTGAGATCAAATAATTTATACGGAATTACAGAAGGGACTGCAGACATATATGAAATATATGAAAATATATGAAATATTTGAAAAGAGGAAACAGAATATTGTATAGTGTGGGAGAAATGGTACGAATGGCTAGATGAGAGAGATAAAAGACAAGGGAAGATCAAATAAGGAAGATGTAGGAGTAGAAATGTAACAACAAATAAGAGGAAACCGAAAAAATGCAGTTTGTAGAAATGAAATTGTGTACACTGTTATTTATATGTATATATGTAAATAAATCAATATTAGACTTGTATGTATAAAGGATACATTGAAATAAGGGAGAAAAAAATGGATAAGTAAGAAATTTTTAACCGTTGCGAAACTGTTGGAAAGAAACTATTGTTTAAAGAGTCTTTTTTGGTTTTTTGAAAAAATGTTTAATAAAAATTATTTTTTTTTTTAAAAAAAGAAAAGAAATATATGAAATTGCAAAAGGGATACCAGGTGACAAATTATTTTTTCTGACTATAGCAATAGGCCAGAATCAAAACAGCTTCAAGTATAGGTAGTCCTTGACTTATGACCACAACTGAGCTCAAAATTCCTGTTGCTAAGCGAGACATTTGTTAAGTGAGTCTTTCCCCATTTTACGACCTTTCCTGCCGCCGTTGTTAAGTGAATCGCTGCAGTTGTTAAGTTAGTTACACGGTTGTTAAGTGAATCCGGCTTCCCCGCTGACTTTGCTTGTCAGAAGGTCACAAAAGTGGACCCCAGGACACTACAACCATCATAAATACGAGTCAGTTGCCCGATCTTTTCATGTGTTCCCACATATTTAGATGTACGTTCATGATTTCCAAGAGATTAGTTTTTATTGTTATCATCATCTCCTTTTAAATGACCCCATAATCCCTTGTGGGGTGGAGTCTGGGCAACAGAACGGAGCTGAGTGTTTACTGGCCGGATGCCTTGCCTGTCACCAGTGCAGAGTTATATTCAGCAGATATATTCTCAACGTGCCCAGAGAGAGAAATATCTGCCTCAACCTAGGATCGAACTCACAGCCTCCTGATTGTGAGGCGACAGCTCCACCTCTAGGCCACCGCACCACTCTTAGCTCTCATTGCTAGGTAAAGGTAAAGGTTCCCCTCACACATATGTGCTAGTCGTTCCCAACTCTAGAGGGCAGTGCTCATCTCTGTTTCAAAGCCGAAGAGCCAGCGCTGTCCGAAGACGTCTCCGTGGTCATGTGACCAGCATGACTAAACACCAAAGGCGCACAGGATGCTGTTACCTTCTCACCAAAGGTAGTCCCTATTTTTCTACTTGCATTTTTTACATGCTTTCGAACTGCTAGGTTGGCAGAAGCTGGGACAAGTAACGGGAGCTCACTCCGTCACAGGGCACTAGGGATTCGAACCGCTGAACTGCCGACCTTTCGATCAACAAGCTCAGCGTCTTAGCCACTGAGCCACCAAGTCCTTTTTTTTTTTTTTTTTTTTGCTATGAAGATGCTAAATTGACAGGTAAACGATAGCTGCCACATTTCTTGGCATTATAATGTGTTCCTTCTCTTTTTTGCAGCTTTCCCAAGGGCAGGACTTGGCGTCGTCACTGTGCAACGGTAACGTCATAAAACAGGTGATGGTGGAGACGTCATGCAGCGTCTTGAATAGCGATGTCTTCAAAGAATGCAAAAAGCTGGTAAGCCATTTCTTATCCAGATAATAACCCTCATTCTGGTTCCCGTGGCTGGACAATCATTTCTCACTTGAATTAATCACTAATCCCGATGCTTAGTACGAATGAAGGAGAATATACGCGTCCCAGGATAATGTCGTAGGATCCAATCTGAGTCGGTCACCGGGATCAAAGTTTCAGTCTTCCGAGCATTCAGACTTGACAAATCTGAGAAGTGGACAAGCAATAAAGCAAAACAAAAGTTGGAGTATGATTCATATCTTAATATAGAAAATTTTTAAAATGGAGATAAAAATGAAACCAGAACTTTTCCTTTTGGGCCTAATGGAAAAAGAATTGGATTAAAAAAATGGAACTCTGTTATTACCGGGTTTTCCCGAAAATAAGACATTTATTTGGCAGTATTTACATCCCCTGAAAATAAACCCAAGCGGGCTTTTGAGAGCATGTGCTAAAATAATCCCCCCTGAAAATAAGCCCTCCCCAAAAATATTTCAATGCATGTGCAGCTGGTCCCCGCCATTTCCTCTGGTTAGGGAGACAGAGCTGGAAACCAGGTAAGACGGCAAGAGGAGCTCCGTCTTGCTCCATGCACCCCAAAATAATAAGACCTCCCCAAAAATAAGGCCAAGCGCATATTTCGGGGTTCAAAAAAATATAAGACAGGATCTTATTTTTGGGGAAACACAGTAGATATTGTTGTGGTCCGTTGGCAGCCTGCGGAGCTGGCAGCGGAGTCGGACAGTGAGGAGGCTGAGGAAGAACATGGGCCAGTCCTGGAGGCTGGGGAAGGCCCAGACGAGGGCTCTGTGTTGGAGGCAGAGATGGGGCCAGGGCCATCTGGGAGTCATGTGCAGACTCCAGAGCCTTCAGAGGCTGACATCAGAGAGGCAGAGGAACAGGAGGAGCCTGTTCCTAGTGCACTCATGAGAAGAGCTGCCAGAAGGCAAGAGCAGCTAAAGCAAAAAGGACAACTCAGGAGTAAGGCTAAGAGATGATTGGCCCCTCCCGTGAGCCTTAAAAGACCAGCAACGGCTCTTCGGCTCTTTTGTCAGAAAACAACATTGATAGATTTGTTTCTTGTCTTGCTGCATTTATTTCTTGTTGGTGTCTTCTGCTTCTGAACTTTTGCCAAGAAAAGCCTTTGGCAGGTTGCCTAATTAGACCAAGGTTGGCGATAAGGCTGAAGAATTGTGTTATGAAGAATTTGTTTTGAATTAGTTTGGACTATGCTGAGAATGAGTTAATTCTCAGCTGTTCTAATAAAGTCTGTTTGTTTTCAAACTGATTGCGTCTGATAATACCTATTTGGGCCTGGATCACAACACATATGTTGACAACAGCAAGACTATTGTATGCGCAAAAATGGAAGGACACTTCGATTCCTACTAAGGATGGAATGGTTGCAGAAGTTGATGGAGTTGGCAGAAATGGCAAAATTGACCACTTTGATTAAAGAAAAGAACATAAGTACTTTTGTTTCCATGTGGAAACCACCTCTGAACTTCATGCTTGATGTGGAAAAGAATGAAACTCTGACTTTGGGTTTTACCGAATAGACTGATAGATCTTTATAGAAATGGCTTGTTAATACTATTATGAAAAAGCAAAAAGCTGTGATTTGATGTTGATGCCTTATTTTACTGCAACAGATTTCAGAAGTCAATGTTTCTTTTTTTTTCTTTCTTATCCTTCCTCACTTCTCCTTCCCCCCTCCCCCCACTGCTTTTCTATTAACGTTTGTATTTTACGATATTTTATAACTCGATAACAATGTTAAGTAAGACAAATCCATGACAAGTTCCCTAAGGATGGGCTCCATCACGAGTCCGAAAGCTCAAAAAACTAAATTTCTGGTCCCGGTGACCAATACAGATTTGGATCCTGCAGGTGCTTAGTGTTTGATGTCTTAAAGATGCTTTTTCAGGAGGCAACTGGACTTTCTTGTTTTTTCTTTTGAAGACATTTTGCTTCTCATCCCAGAAGCTTCTTCAGCTGTTTGATGCTTAGTGTTGCAAAGTGCTCCTTCCGTTCTGGTAGCAGATACTGTTTGGTCTCCCATTTCTTTCTAATTTGGCAATCTGAGATGAAGTAGTGGAAGAATCTAATTTCTTCTGCCCAGCTGTGAAGCTGGTTGACCTGCCCTTGAGATGGGTTTCTTGCCCAGAAGAGTTCACTGTTGGCAGGAGCTGGTTTATGGGACCTCCTAAAATGTAGAGTTTGATGTGAAGACAAGTCTCATTATATGCGGGTCACCTTGTTCCTTGAAGCTGCGGAGATCTTCTCAAGATCGTAACTTGTACTACTTCCGTCACAGGTCGATCCTGAGCCTTATGTGGAGATCTGCACATATGACACCTGTGTTTGTGAATCCATTGGGGATTGTGCCTGTTTCTGTGATGCCATTGCCGCTTACGCCCATGCTTGTGCCCAGAAAGGAGCTGTGATCAATTGGAGGACTCCTACTCTATGCCGTAAGTGGGGAGAGAATATGAAGTAATCTACTTTCTCTCTTTCTCTTTCTCTCTCTCTCTCTCTCTCTCTCTCTTTTTCTCACTCACACACACACACACAGACACACACACAGATGGAGAGAGGGAGAGAGAGAGGGAGAGGGGGAGAGAGAGGGAGAGAGGAGGAGAGGGAGGGAGAGAGTGAAGGAGAGAGGGAGAGAGAGGGAGGGAGAGAGGGAAAGGGAGAGGGAGAGAGAGGGAGAGGGGGAGAGGGAGGGAGAGAGCGAAGGAGGGATAGAGGGTGGGATAGGGAGAGAGGGAGAGGGAGGGAGAGAGCGAAGGAGGGAGAGAGGGTGGGAGAGGGAGAGAGGGAGAGAGAGAGAGAGAGGGAGAGAGTGAAGGAGAGAGGGAGAGAGAGGGAGGGAGAGAGGGGGAGAGGGAGGGAGAGAGCGAAGAAGGGAGAGAGGGTGGGAGAGGGAGAGAGGGAGAGAGTGAAGGAGAGAGGGAGATAGAGGGAGGGAGAGAGGGAGAGGAAGAGGGAGGGAGGGAGAGGGAGAGAGGGAGGGAGAGAGGGAGGGAGAGAACGCAGAAAAGAACTCATAGATGATTAGGGGATTGGAGGCTAAAAGCTATGAAGAATGGTTGCAGGAACTGGGTATATCTAATCTAGTGAAAAGAAGGACTACGGGTGACATGATAGCAGTCTTCCAATATTTGAGGGGCTGCCACAAAGAAGACAGGTTTCAACCTATTTTCCAAAGCACCAGGAGGCAAGATAAGAAACCATGGATGGAAATCAATCAAGGAGAGATCCAATCCAGAACTAAGGAGAAATTTCCTGACAATTAGAACAATTAATCAGTGGAACAAGTTGCCTCCAGAAGTCATGAATGTTCCAACACTGGAAGTTTTTAAGAAGAGATTGGACAACCATTTGTCTGAAATGATATAGGGTTAGGCAGACATTTTATTACCCAACTAGGTAGCATCATCAGTGCTAGTGATGATGCTAGCACTGATGATTTTACCTAGTTTGGGTAGTGAAACATCTGCAAGAAAACAGACAAGCTCAGGGAGCATCTCATCTATAGATGTTCACTTTTTTTAAAAAAAAATTGAAATGATTACATGGCACAAGCATTTCATCGTTTTTTATTTGGTATATTGTAGCACAAAGTTGTGAAAGCATGAACAAAGTGGAGGAAGAGTATCAATGTGAATGGCGATACAACAGTTGTGGTCCTGCCTGTCCAAGGACATGCCAGCACATGGATCCAATAGCATGTCCCGTGAACTGTGTTGAAGGATGCCATCCACACTGTCCTTCAGGTAAGCATCTCCACTCCATGCGTTATGTCTGGTCAGAAGGATCTTACTTGGAGTTTCACTCTTACTTAAATAATATGTGATGACCCAGGGCACGGCACCGAGGTTACACAGGCAGCTGGCCGTTCAAACCGCCCCTTTATTGCTCCAAATTTCCCCAAACACTCCCATGTTTCTGGCAAGCCCCAGAGCAAAGTGATGACATACACACACACACCTCTCAAGCAGCCTCTGGCTGCAAATAGTCCAGCCCAATGCTGTGAGCACCATGGCTGCAAAGCAAGAAATCCAGAAAGAATGCAAGGAATCCAGGAAAGTTCAAACGTCGGCACGCAACACTCCAGGAATTCAATGTTTGTTCCTGACAAATGCCCCTCCCCACAGTATCTCCTTAAGTCTCAGTCCCCAGGTGTGCCTTGTGGAGAGGGGTGGGAGACTCTCCTTCTGAGTAGTCAGGTCAGTCTGTGCTGTTCTCGCCTTCTCTCCACTCTCCGTGGTTGGGGATCAGGAGAGGGTGGTCCTTGCTCATCACCTGAACTCTGTCTCTCATGTTCACTGCTTAGCCTCTCTTGGGTCATCCTGCTCCCACTTTCTCCCTGCCTACAAGCCGTCCCAATCCTGAAAGGCCCTGGCCTGACTGGGCCTGCTCCTCCCCATTTTCCTCCCAAGTCAACAAAGTCATCCTTTCCATCTCCATTGGCTACAATTCCAGCTTGCCTTCCTCCGCAGATTCAGGCTCCGACAGGGACATGACATAACAGGATTATTTTCTCTCTTTTGAAGTAGGGAGAAGTAGGAGAAGCAAGTTATGTGTTTTCCTGTTGTCCTTCAACTTCCCAATGCTTGGATCAGTGATGACATTTGGTCATGACTGATTGGAGATGCAAGATAATTCAGTTTTGGGAAATGTGGTTGTGTGGTTAGAAGGTTGAACTCCACCCCATGAAGTCCTTCATCTCATCTCTCTAGTCATGTTGATTTCATCTAGAAGAGCAGCCCCAAAGATAATACTGCTAATTAACATTCCTTTAGGAGGCTCTTGTAAATTTTACTCTGATGATACATGCAAAGGATTTAGGATCTTGAAAGCAAGGAAGATAGAATAGAATAGAGTAGAATAGAATGGAGTGGGGTGGGGTGGGGTGGGATGGGATGGGATGGGATGGGATGGAATGGAATGGAATGGAATGGAATAGAATAGAATAGAATAGAATAGAATAGAATAGAATAGAATAGAAAAGAAAAGAAAAGAAAAGAAAAGAAAAGAAAAGAAAAGAAAAGAATAGAATAGAAAATATGGAATGGAAAGGAACTGAATAGAATATAAAATATGGAATGGAATGGAATGGAATGGAATAGGATAGAAAAAATGGAATGGAATGGAATGGAATGGAATGGAATGGAATGGAATAGAATAGAATAGAATAGAATAGAATAGAATAGAATAGAATAGAATAGAATAGAATAGAATAGAATAGAATAGAATAGAATAGAATAGAAAATATGGAGTGGAAAGGAACTGAATAGAATATAAAATATGTAATGGAATAGAATGGAATAGAATAGGATAGAAAAAATGGAATGGAATGGAATAGAATGGAATGGAATAGAATGGAATAGAACAGAACAGAACAGAACAGAACAGAACAGAACAGAACAGAATAGAATTTCAGATTATGGATAGTTCTGGTATTCTGGCAGAAATAAAATCAGAGAGACTTTCCTCTTTCTTTTGAAAAAATAGAATAAATGCAATTCTTTTCTCTGTATTTAACTCAGAAACAGACATCCAGGAACAAGAGAAATGGGTTTAAAACCCATTTCACCAACCTATTATTTTTTTAAAAAAAAGAAATTAAACTGTGTCCCAACACCTTCACAAATTATCTGTGCCTATACGTGTGTGGACAGGGTGAGTAGGAGAGAATAGTGCAGATGTCAGCTATTAATTTCCAAAGGAAATATCAATAGATTTCTGCCTCCTTATCTCGAAAGACCAAAATACCAAGAAGTTGAGTTAGTAAAATTAAATTCATCAGAGTTTTGATGCCCATGCTTATTATGTCGTATTTTGAATAGAGAATCCTGTTGTGTAGATAGTAGAACCCCAGAGCAAAATATCTACGTTCCAAAGAAATTTGGGATTGTTTACAAATATTGGATCACTTGAAACCAATTAATTTTCCATTTAAAATGAAAGGGGTATTTCACAAAGGAACCTATTTGATCACAATTTGTATCATCTTCTGATCATTTTTGATCAGACAGGAATAGATTGACTTTTTTGGTAAAAGGGCCTCTATATTCCAGTCTGTTTTAGTATGTACTTTATTGGAAAACAATTCTATATCCTTTTCTCTTTCTGAAGTGATCCTGCAATCCAGATGTTAATAAATAGAAGGGGGGGAAGAGTGGGTGTTTTTGGCAGCTGGATTCAATTGCTGATCTTCAGCTCAATTCAATTTCGAAGCGGGAGGGAATGATAAGTCAGTAAAGTTGCTATGGAACTAACTTGAAAAAAATTCTCACAGAACCAGCTGAAGATTAGAAGAATTGAAACATGGATGGCACCACTAGAATTGCTAATTAACCTGTTTCCCCAAAAATAAGACCCATCTCAAAAATAAGACCTTGCATATTTTTTTACATGTGTGCCTAATATAAGCCCTACACCCAAAATAAGCCCTACTTAAGAGCCTGTGCAGCTGGCTATCTGTCCATTCTGTCTGTTTTTGTTTTTTTTTAAATTTGATTTATATGCCGCCCTTCTCTGAAGACTCAGGGTGGCTTACAATGTGCTCAGCAATAGCCTTCATCCTTTTGTATATTTATACAAAGTCAGCTTATTGCCCCCACAAACTGGGTCCTCAATTTACCTACCTTAGAAAGGATGGAAGGCTGAGTCAACCTTGAGCCTTGGCGAGATTCGAACCCTGCAGTAATTGCAGGCAGCTGGTCTTAATAACCAGCTTAATAACAGGGTGCCTTAGACCACTGTACTACCAAGGCTCTTGGTTGCTTGCAGTAGTGCAGCCATGAGGCGAGATGGGGTGGTGGTGGAGCTGCCCCATGTGGCCTGCAGTGGCTTACCTCAGGGCCACCGCACCCAAGCCATTCACACCCTGTCAACAGCCTCACAGTGGCAGAAGTGGAAGCCATATTCAGCAGGAGCCCATGTGGCCGCCAGCCCACTGCTTCTACTTGCTCGCGGCCGCAACAGAGCAGGAGGCCGTGCGGTGTGTTGGTGCCGTGGCCACGAGGCAGGTGTCAGGGCATGGATGGCCTGGCTGCAGGAGCCCTGCGGTTCTGACCTACGCTCCCTTAAAAAGCAGGAGGCAGGAATAGATCCCGGCAAAACCTCTTTTATTTACATGACTGTGAATTACGTTCATTCACAGTCAGCAAGTTTTGTCCAAACAGTTTTTTAAAGGAATATTTCTCAACATACCTTATCTCCTTTGGCAAGCTGCCACATAATTTGTTTCCAACCGCAGTACAAAGCAAAACCTGGCACAGAGTCTCTCAGAGTCATGGAACGAACGAATTGTTTCCTGCAAAAGGCCACTCCCAGTTCACTCCTCATCGTTTATTTCCTTTGGGAGGGGCCAATCACCTCCAAGGTGTGGCTTTACTCCTGAGTCGCCCCTGCTTTCTGAGTTGTTCTTGTTTTCTGGCAGCTCTGCGCATGCACATACTGGGAACGGGCTCCAGCTGTTCCTCTGTCTCGCTGCTGTCTACCTCCCGCTCTGCCTCCGATGCAGAGCCCTCGTCCAAGATTTCCCCAGCCCCTAGCACTGGCCCAAGTTGCTCCACAACCTCCTCACTGTTCAACTCTGCTGCCAGCTCTGCTGGCCGCTGCCGGGCCACCACAGCCAATGTGGGGCGCATGAGGTAGCTCCACCCCCCACCTCATCTCGTGGCTGCAGTACCAGTGTGTCGCTCAACCTCCTGCCCCTCCGCGAGCAAGCAGAAGCCTCCATACATGGAAAAAAATAAGACATCGTCCGAAAATAAGCCCTAGTGCTTACTTCGGGGCCCAAAAGAAAACAAGACCCGGTCTTGTTTTCGGGGAAACATGATATTTAGGAGATGTGCCTGGCAGTTTTAAAGGAGAACCTCTCCTTGCGGTCTTTGGTGCTCTCTGAGCTTGGTTGTTTTCTTGCAGATGTTTCGTTCACCCAAACGAGATAACATAATCCGTGGAAGAGCATCAACCTTTGCTGACTGTTGACAATCTTGCAAACTTTGGGGTTCTTATTAAGTTTCCAAGGGAGAGGCTAAATGTTTAAAATGTCAGGATCTATTGTTGCATTTTTTTAAAAAAAAAATAAAGAAATTAAAGTCATTCTTCTCCAACACTTTTGTAAAACAGGAAAAATTCTTGATGAGCTTTCTGAGTCTTGTATCAAACTTGAAGAATGTCCGGTGTGCGAAGTAGAAGGAGGCAGGATTTCTCACGGGAAAAAGATCGTTTTGAACTCGGAGAATCCTCAGCTCTGCCGATCCTGGTAAAACAGAGAACTTTGTGGAGTTTAAGGGAGGGGATAGGTTGAATTAGGACAGAGAAGAAATGTATATTATATGGCATGTGTCCTCCATAGCTCTCGGTTTTAGCAAAAGTATATGGGTGAGGATTTTGGCAATGTTTTCTAAATGGATCAGTTGTGTCAGTCTTAAGGGATCCTGGAGGATTGTTAATCACACTTCACAAAACCAGAGCGAATGCTGTGTGGTTGCACTGGCCCAGACCAGAACAATTAACATTTTTTGAGGGTAGAAAGTTTTCCGATTTTTAAAACATAGTTTATTTTTAAATTGAATACTCTCTTTTTCCATGAATAGGATTTTTTTTTAAAAAAAATAACTAAGTCAAGCCGCTGTTATTAATTTATAAATAGAATATGATTGGCTTCTATTTATAGATAGAAGTTCAATCACTTCAATAATTCTTCTCTCAGGAGAACACAATTCTCAGGATCTTTCTAAAAAAAAATACTGTGGGATGCTTATTTGAGCCTCCCTTTTCTCTCTTAAGCATTACATATTAATGGGTTTTTTTTTCTCCATCTCTCTTATCCAACTCTCCAATAAAGAATTCAAATTATTACCTTCAGATTGATCAGTTTTGTTGTATGGAATGAAAAACATCCAGCCGTTTGCTGGTTCCAAATACTGACCCATAATTTGGAAGCACACTTTTCAAAGCCTTGAAAAACTATGTTGATTATCAGAATTGTCTTTATTCTAAAGGGGCAGTGCAGTGGCTCATTGGTTAAGAAACTGAGATTGTCGGCTAGAGAGCCGGCAGCCCAGGTTCGAGAGTCGAGACCCAGGTGGCATGGAATGGGGTGAGTTCCCATCCTCAGCTCCTGCCAACCTAGAAATTCAAAAGCATGCAAATGCAAGTAGATAAATAGGTAGCACTTCAGTGTGGAGGTAACAGTGTTCCATGACGTCATGCTAGACACATGACGGTGAAAATGTCTTTGGACAGCACTGGCTCAAAGGTCTTAAAATGGAGATGAGACCTAGAGTAAGCAACAACTAGCGGTGTAAAATCCACAGGGACTCCTAACTCTAAAAGTGTTAGAATTATTGAAATGTAAAAAAAGATTTTAAAAAAAAGATTTAAAGTCAAGCACAGGAAATCAGGAGTCCAGAAGTTCAAATGAATATAGGTTTATTGTATGCTAATGCTCTCTACAAGAATCTGAGCTACTGAAAGTCAAAGTAAATTGGTGGTAGATAAGAGTCAATGCAATTCAAGGTGATCTTTTGTGGGCTCAAAGGAACTCGAGACTAATGACACGTTTGACTCCTCCCTCAGGCTCAGGCTGGTCATCTCTTACATTTAGTCTTGTAACAAAGTTGAAAACAGAAGTTGAAAATGGAGTTTTAACTGTTTGTTTTTCCTACTTGGTTAGCCATTGTGAAGTACGAAACCTGACATGCCGCCCGTGTAATCCAGAAGAGATTGGCAAATCCTTGACCACTGCTAGCCCAAATGAAGAAGAGGAAGAAGAAGAGGAGGAAGAAGAGGAAGAAGAAGTCCCGCGTGAATATTCCTGTAGCAAAATGATGGACCTGGCCATCTTAATGGATGGTTCCAATAAGCTTTCCGAGAGTGATTTTGACGAGTTGAAAAATTTCATAATTAGCATGATGGAAAAACTCCACATCTCTCAAAAAAGGATCCGCTTGGCAGTGCTGGAATACCGGACCGGATCGCACATTTACCTTGGCCTGAAGGATATTAAAAAGTCAACTAAAATGAGGAAGATTGTGAAAAATATAAAATACACAGGCGGGGATGTAGCCTCTGCAGCCGAGGTTCTCAAATATGTTGTGTTCCATGTGTTTGGAAAGGCGCCACGGACAAACGCTGCCCAAATAGCTGTGCTATTTATGGCAAGCAAGGACCCCAAGAGAATTCAGGGGATCTTCCCGCTTCTGAAAAGAAAGAACATTATTGTGATACCCATCGGCCTTGGGCCTCATGCAAGCACTGAACAAATTCGACTAATCGAACAGCAATCGCCAGAAAACAGAGCTTTCCTAATGAACAACGTCCTTGAGTTGAGGCAACGTAGGGATGAAATCATTGATTACTTCTGTGGCCTTGTACCTGAAGTCAGTGAGGTTCTTTCCACCCAACGCCCAATCCCGACTCTCCCCAGTGTGGAAGCAAAGACTCACCTTCCAGACGTATTTTCTACGAAGACCACTATTTCCATCGAAAAGATCCTTGACATTGTCTTCTTAATTGAAGGCTCCAGCAAAGTCGGCAAGAGCAATTTTGACACCATCAAAGAGTTTCTCATCCGTACCATCCAGGAGTTGGAAGTGGGCGAAGAAACCGTTCAGATTAGCATCCTCCAGTATTCCTTCACCATCACCGTGGAACATTCTTTCAGGGACCGTCAATCCAAGGAATTCCTGATTAAAAAGGTGCGGGAGATGAAATTCCAGGGAGGAAATGCGACCAACACTGGGCAGGCTCTCAACTTTGTCTCCGAACAGTCGTTTATCACCAACAGAAGGACAGAGCAAGTCCCACACTTGGTTTACATGGTCACTGCAAATCCTGCCACAGATACCATCACTCGCCCATCCACGGACGTCCATGTGATTCCTATCGGCATAAGGCCTAATGCAGATATCCAGGAACTCCAAGAATTAAGCCAGCCACAGGCTCCTATAATCATAGAAGGCTTTAACAACCTTATCGAAGAAGGGCCTGACCTGGTATTCAAAACTTGCTGCTCAAAGAAAGGTAATGTCTGTTTCATTTGTTGTTGTTGTTTTTAATTAAACTCGAGAATAGAAGCTAAAATGGCTGTCCCGAAGGTTCTTTTTCAAGAGACAACTGGACTTTGGTTTTTTTTTCTTTGAAGATGTTTCACTTCTTATCCAAGAAGCTTCTTCAGTTCTGACTGAACGGTAGGGAATGGAAGGATTTATATTCCTTGCAGTCATCTGGTCGTTAGCCCTCTTTCTGATGACTTTTTAAAAACTATTGTTTCCCCAAGTTTCTATTTGTTCCCTTGTGTTATTTTTATGAAGTTATGCTGTTTGCCAGTTGTCTAGTCCAGAGGTGGGTTCTACTTACCTTTACTACCGGTTCGCAGTGGGGCCGCTCGCGTGCGCGCTCTCTTCTGCGCATGCGCAGAAGTGTTTTGATGACGTCGGCGTTGGTGGGCGGAGCCTCCTGCCGGTTTTACTACCGGTTCTATAGAACCGGTGCAAACCGGGGGCAACCCACCACTGGTCTAGCCTACAAACCTTGATAATGAAAGGATTTAAAACTCTCCTCAGAAATTATTATTTGATTTCTGAAGAGAAATAATAATTAATTATTTAATTTCTGAGGAGAAATAATAATTTCTCCTCAGAAATTATTAATTCCCCAAGTTTCTATTTGTTCTCTTGTGTTATTTTTATGAAGTTATGCTGTTTGCCAGTTGTCTAGTCTAGAAACCTTGATAATGAAAAGATTTAAAACTATCCTCAGAAATTGTTATTTAGTTTCTGAAGAGAAATAATAATTAATTATTTAATTTCTGAGGAGAAATAATAATTTCTCCTCAGAAATTATTATTTCCCCAAGTTTCTATTTGTTCTCTTGTGTTATTTTTATGAAGTTATGCTGTTTGCCAGTTGTCTAGTCTAGAAACCTTGATAATGAAAAGATTTAAAACTCTTCTCAGAAACTTGCACCAAGCCAATGGATGTGATATTTCTTCTGGATGGAACCTCAGAAGTTGAAGAAGCTCAGTTCGAGGAAATGAAACGTTTTGTGAAAGCATTTATTGAACATGCTGACTTAGGTGAGTATCACTTCATTTTAGGCTTCAGGATGTTCTGAATTTGTGGTCTACATGAAGAAGGCTTTGAAGTAAACCGATAAACTCTTCTTAAAAGGAATTTTGATCTATCTTTGTGAACCATTGTAAACATTAGCACAGGAATCTACCTCATCTCAAGAGCCCTGGTGGCTCAGTGTTTAGAATGCAGTATTGCAGGCTAACACTGCCCACAGTCAGGAGTTCGATCCTGACCAGTTCAGCATTGACTCAGCCTTCCATCCTTCTGAGGTCAGCAAAATGAGGACCCAGATTGTTGGGGGCAATATGCTGACTCTGTAAACCAACCAGAGAATGCTGTAAATCAGGAGTGTCAAACTCAAGGCCCGGGGTGCTTAGATCTGGCTTGTGGGACCACCCTGGAAACAGCGAAGGATCAGCCCATGGTGCCTCTATCCAGTGAAAATGGAGTTTGGGAGGGCTGCAGACGGCCCTCCCGAGCTCCGTTTCCACTGGCAGAGGGTTGCAGGAGGCCGTCGCAGCCGAAAACGGAGCTCAGGAGCCCATCTTCACTGGCAAAGTGCTGAGGCACACCTGATATGAGTGACGTTGAGCTTGCTAAACCTGCCATGTCCATGCCCCCCCACGTGGCCCCCCCAAGGTAAAACACAACCCTGATGCGGCCCTCAATGAAATCGAGTTTGACATCCCTGCTGTAAATCATTATGAAGCAGTAAGGTAAAGGTTCCCCTCGCACAAAAGTACTAGTCGTTCCCGACTCTAGAGGGCGGTGCTCATCTCTGTTTCAAAGCCGAAGAGCCAGCGCTGTCCGAAGACGTCTCCGTGGTCATGTGGCCGGCATGACTAAACGCCAAAGGCACACAGAACGCTGTTACCTTCCCACCAAAGGTGGTCCCTATTTCTCTACTTGCATTTTTTACATGCTTTCAAACTGCTAGGTTGGCAGAAGCTGGGACAAGTCACGGGAGCTCACCCCGTTATGCAGCAGTAGGGATTCGAACCGCTGAACTGCCAACCTTTTAATCAACAAGCCCAGTCTCTTAGCCGCTGAGCCACCACGTCCCCTTTTTATGAAGCGGTATAGAAGTGTAAATGCTATCATTTCGCTATTGCAAGAGCCTTGCTCTTCAGAGTCACTTTTGGTTCTTGCAGCCTTCCTCATGCAAAGATTATTTCTGTGCCAAGGGATATGACAGTTCCTTGGAACTGAAAGTTACATCTTCCTTATTTGGTACTTTGATGAAGTGCCAAACCAGAGAACAGATATTTTTGCATTGATTCTTTGGGTCACTTGGATTAGCCACAAATCTCAGTTGTGTAGCTGTCTTATTTTGATGAAACAAAACCCAGAAACAACTTCTGACACATGGAAGGATAATTTATTTGTTAACGTTAAAAGCTTTTGGAAAGTGAACCAATTTCGGCAGGTATTAATTTGTTAATCTTCAAGCTGCTACCACAGAAAGCTTTTTGTTGATTAACAAATAGAAAGGTACAACTTCTTTTTTTTTTTTTAAGAAAAATATGTGTCTCCAGAGTAGGGAGTCGGGAAAAACAGTAAAAACAATCAAAGGCAAGGTCATTTGCCATTCATTGCATCATACACATCATGCAATCCTTAAATTAATAGAGGAAGTCAAGGATTTGTACCGTCAGAAGACAGCTGAGCAAGTGTAAAGAAATCTACCGTATTTTTCGGCGTATAAGATGCACCGGACTATAAGACGCACCTACCTTTTTTGGTGAGGAAAACAAGAAAAAGAAATCTGCCTCTGCCTCCCAGCAATTTTGCCTCATTGCAACAAACAGCAAATAGCCTGCTTTACTTTCACTTTCGTTTTCAGCATAGCTTGATTAGGACAAGAAAAAAAAATCTACTCCCAGCAATTTACCTCCTTGCAGCAAGCAGCAGAGGCCCGCGCAAAACAGCTGAGAGCAAAACAGCTGAGAGTCGGGAGGCCGATCCAACAGACAATCAATCAACTTGTGCTAATTACGCTGTGCTGAAGCTGAAACAAGCTGTTTCTTCTTGCTGCTTGCTGCAAGGAGGTAACTGCTGCGAGGCAGAGGCCAAAGGGGGGGCCAGTGGGTGAGCGGGGCTACATTCGGTGTATAAGGCGCACCTAAATTTTCACCCCCTTGTAGAGGGGTAAAAAGGTGCATCTTATACTCCGAAAAATACAGTATATTCTTTACTGAAAGACAGCGGGGAAGGCAGACACTACTTTAAAGTCTGGTTCAATCACTAATATGAATCAAGCATGCTTAGACTTACCAAGAATCCAAATTGATCTGGATTGGTTCAGATTTTTGAAGCCCTCAAAAGTATCTTTGAGCCAACAGTGTTCAACAGCAGCCAAAAAAGCCAACGCAATCCTAAATTGCATTAACAGAGGGATACAATCAAGATCAGGTGAGGTACTACTACCACTGTATAAAGCCTTAGTAAGACCACACCTAGAGTACTGCATCCAGTTTTGGTCACCACACTATAAAAAAGATGTTGAGACTCTTAAAAAGAGTGCAGAGAAGAGCAACCAGGTTGATGAGGGGACTGGAGGCTAAAACATATGAAGAACAGTTGCAGGAACTGGGCATGGCTAGTCTAGTGAAGAGAAGGACCAGGGGAGACATGATAGCAGTCTTCCAATATTTGAGGGGCTGCCACAGAGAGGAAGTGGGGTCAACCTATTTTCCAAGGCAGCTGAAGGCCAGACAAGGAATAATGGATAGAAACTGAACAAGGAAAGATTCAACCTGGAAATAAGGAAAAAAAATTCTGACCATGACAGCAATCAACCCATGGAACAGAAGTTGCCTTCAGAAGTTATGGGAGCTTCATCACTGGAAGCTTTCAAGAAGAGACTGGACTACCATTTGTCAGAAATGGTGTAGGGTCTCTTGCTTGCACAAGGGGTTGGAACAGATGACCTACAAGGTCCCTTCCAACTCTGTGAATTTGTTAATCTGTTAGAACCTCAAAACCAAGCTGATTTTCTTCGTTTAATCAGGGCCTTCAGAAAGCCAGATCCTGCTTTTGATCACACTTGGATAACTAGATGTGCCAATTTAGCAAGACAGTTTCAGTTGTGTGGGAAATGTTCTGGACTCCAGGCATATTCTTCTAACTCAGTGGTTTTCAACCTGTGGGTCGGGACCCCTTTGGGGGTCGAACGACCCTTTCACAGGGGTCGCCTAAGACCATCGAAAACACATATTTTCAATGGTTTTAGGAATAATTTTATGGTTGGGGGTCACCACAACATGAGGAACTGTATTAAGGGGTCGTGGCATTAGGAAGGTTGAGATCCACTGTTCTAACTGGAACATAGACTCCTTCTTAGAAGCCCAGTCATCTGGGAGCAGCATGACCTTTGCAAGTTCTGTTCATTGCGTTGGTCCAATTACTTGAGGAAGTAGAGTAGGGAGAAACACAGAAGACAATAGTAGAAATGGCACCTGGTAATCAGGCTCTCTTTTTCACTGTGCTTTTGGTGCCATGCAACCACAGGTTATCAGTTGCAATCCTGCTGATGGCTTTGTCCTGCTTTTCTAATTGTTTGTCTTTTCTTTTGCTTGGTGGAATGATGAAGTGAAAGAGACTGTGGATGAGATGGAAAATGCACAGATGGAAGTGTGGTTGCAAAAAAAAAGTGAGAAAAAATATACTGTTTGCTGTGTAGATAAAGAATAATAAATGAGCGACACGGTGGCCTAGTGGTGAAGACGTTCCCCTCCCACTCAGAAGGTTGAAAGTTCAATCCTAGGCAGAGGCAGATATTTCTCTCTTAGAGCGCAAAGAAAAAAAAATGCTGTGAACTTCGCATAGGCATCAGGAAGGGCATCCAGGCAGTAAATGCTCAGCTCCATCCAGTCGCCCAATTCTAGCCCGAATTAAGGATTATAGGGTTATAAAAAGGGAGCTTTTAAGCAAAGAATAATAAATGTCAGGTGCAAGATATCAGGAACCGGAGTTGTTCAAATGAGTAGAAGTTTATTCCATGCTAGCTCTCTAAAGAATCTGAACTACTAGCAGTCAAGGCAACTTGGCGGTATATAAGAGTCAGCAGAATTCAAGGAAGCCTGGATTTAGTTCTCTTACGGGTACGAAGAGACTCGAGACTGATGATACGCTTGACTCTTCCCTTGAGCTCAGCCAAGTCATCTCTTACATTAATACTGCAATGGCAAAGACTATAGTCAAAGAGCACAGAGAACAGTTAAATTCCAAGAGGCAGGAAAAAAAAATATGCAAATTGATTTGGGTGGAAATTAAAAAAGAATGTTTGGAAAAGGACTAAACAATGAGCCCTTCATTGTTTCAGATGGAAGCATGGATCAAAATGATGAAATGTTTTTGGCACAAAATTGAAATGAGGCAATGCAGGAGTATTTTAGATCCTTGCGTGGTAAATGCTAATGAAATGCTAAAGGGTGGCATTGAAACACGTGTTAATTTTAATATCAAAGAAAGAAAAAAAGGATGAAGTCATAAACGCCTTGCGAACGTTGAAAAAACTGTGAGGCTGATGCTGGTATTGATGGCGTGAACAGGATAAATATATTAAAATATAGCCATGGTTTGCTTAGGGCGTGGCTATGTAACTAGTTGAATGTATGAATAAAGACTGCATCTTAATAAAGAACCCAGGTGGCACAGTGGTTAGAGTATAGCACTGCAGGCTACTTCAGCTGACAGCTAGCTGCAATTCAGCAGTTCAAATCTCACCAGGCTCAAGGTTGACTCAGCCTTCCATCCTTCCGAGGTGGGTAAAATGAGGACCCAGATTGTTGGGCGGAATAGGCCGACTCTGTAAACCGCTTAGAGAGGGCTGTCAAGGACTGTGAAGCGGTAAATAAGTGCTATTGCTATCTGTCGGAATTTGAAGGGACGGTATGGGATTGGCTATTAGAAGCGACACTGAGCCACGATTGGGAAGGGCATGGCAGATTTGTGGCAGGCAGCGGGTGTGAGAATCACGTTTTAGCTCTTCCCCCAGGTCACTGAGAAACAAAGCGGGCTGCAGCTTTGTTGATTTTGTGTGTGCGATTGTGAGCTTTGGTTATGGGCAGCTTTTTTATGCAAATATTGTAAAGTTGGTTGCTGAATGGGATACGATGCAGGAAACAGCATGCATAAAAATTAAACGGAATGCTTAGCGAATGTTTCAACAGGGAGCGAGATGCCCTTTGTATGTTTAAAAGTATTTATGGTCAAATCTGTAAGGAATGCTTGTAGTGTGACACCAGAGGCAGCTTGGGGATGTGAATATATGTGTACTTTTATAAGCAGATAACTATTCTGTATTGTTGGCCAAATATACACTGCTCAAAAAAATAAAGAGAACACAAGCAGAAGACATCCGAGATCTGAATGAATGAAATAGCCTTATTAAATACTTTGTTCGTTACATGCAGGAGTTTTGTGTTTCCTTTAGTTGTTTGAGCAGTGTATAAACTACTGTATGTAAAGAACAAAATATTTAATAAAGCTATTTCATTCATTCAGATCTCGGATGTCTTCTGCTTGTATTCCCTTTATTTTTTTGAGCAGTGTATATTTGCCCAACAATACAGAATAGTTATCTGCTTATAAAAGTACACATATATTCACATCCCCAAGCTGCCTCTGGTGTCACACTACAAACTATTTAATAAGGCTATTTCATTCATTCAGATCTCGGATGTCTTCTGCTTGTGTTCCCTTTATTTTTTTTGAGCAGTATATATATTTTAGGGAATGTTAGCATTAACAATAATTGCATTCTGTTGTGCTGACATGAGGCCCTCATGTCTACACTGATTGGGGCACAAAAGACAGGTATACATAGGTGTTGTTGTCTGCATGTCACCACAATCGCAAAGAACAGAAGCAACAGGGTTGCCCCATTTCTTCAGAGTGTCTCTCAGGGGTGGGATTCTACCGGTTCAGACCGGTTCGGGAGAACCGGTAGCTCCAATGATCAGCTGGGAGCGAACCAGTCCATCCGCCCCTGCACTTTAGTTACCTTTATCTTCACAACTGATTAGCCAACAGAGCACATTGTTGTGCCTCAGCTGTTTTAATTCCCTAGCACTAACGCGGAAGGTGATTTTTCGTTGAACTGAGCATGGGCGCGCAGCAAAGTGCGCAACCACCAAACCGATTGTTAAATCAGAAGGATCCCACAACTCTGGATCTTCTTGTTCTTGGGCACAGTCTATTCATAAGATTTCCATACTTCCCAGCTTTCATCAGACCCATGTGCCAGCTCCTCCGTTGGTTCCATCCAGTGTTGGCTCTTTGTAGCTTTCTATAGTTCCTCCCTGCTTTCAAATAGTCTTCAAAGTCTTCCGTCGACCTAAGAAAGCTTTTCCTGGATTTTAGTCTCTGATGAACTTGGTTGTAGGCCCTAGAGAAGATTTTGTCTAGATATTGATGACTTGAGCCTCTCTTTGTATGTTGTTGCTTCTCTGCAGCCAGGACAAATTACGGATGCTGATGAGTTGTGTAAGATAAAACAGTAAGAATTGGGTACCAAATGAATGTCCACAGAAGAAAAGAAGTACATTGGGGGTGGTTTAGTTATGCCGAGGGAATGAATGAGGACAAAACGAGAAAACCGATATATGAAGGAAGAGCGAATAGGTCAAAAGGAAGGGGAAAGATGGGGAAAGTTATGGATCCATGGAGTTGATGAGATGGTAAGAAATGAGAGAAGATGATAGAAGGTGTGTTGTGACCTAGGGTTCCTGAGTCATTAAAACACACCAGTAGTCCCAAAAACCTCTTTTATTGCAACAGCTGTGAATTATTTTCATTCACAGCTGAGTCCCAATTAGTTGCAAAAAGTCCTTCGGGAGAAAAAGTCCTTCAGGATAATCACCAACCTTTATCTCCTTTGACATGCTGCCAAAGACCTACTTGGCAAAGTCACACGGAGTCCAGAATCAAACAGAGATGCTGACTGGGAATAGAATTAACAATGTTGCTTTCCTGTGAAGTGCCCACATGCCTTTGCTCCTCTTTTAAGCCTTATGGGAGGGGCCAATCATCTCCAGGCCTTACTCCTGAGTTGTCCCTTTTGTTTTAACTGTTTGTGCCTTCTGGCAGCTTTGCGCATGCATGCACTAGGAACAGGCTCCTCCTGTTCCTCTGCCTCTTAGCTGTCTGACTCTGGAGGCTCCGGAGTTCGTGCATCGCTCCCAGATGGCCTTGGCCCCATCTCTGCCTCCTACACAAAGCCCTCATCCAGGCCTTCCCCAGACTCCAGGACTGGCCCACGTTTCTCCCCAGCCTCCTCACTATCCGACTGCACTGCCAGTTCCGCAGGCTGCTGGCGGACCACAACAAGGTGGTGCATGAAGTGGTGGAGAAATGGAATAGAAAAAAAATCTTGCTTTGCAAAAGTAGAAAGATATGGAGAGAGACATAGAACACTGTTGGTGTAAATTATGTTTCCTGTTCTTTTTTTTATGTCTAATTCATTTGGCTTCCCGCTTTTTAAAATTCCTTTCTTCACACTACGTAATACTGCTTAATTCTAATGACAATAACATGGTGGGCACATATTTCTACTTTTGGATTTAGTTGAGTCCTTAATCCCTTTTGCAAGTTTCTTCCAAAAATAGGACTGTATGATATTAGAAAATAATTTGAAATACGTTTCAGCGTTTTTATTTTTGCAGCAGCTGCCAAAACCCCCCCACAGTTTCTAGGCTGCATAAACAGAGGGATAGAATCAAGATCACGTGAAGTGTTAATACCACTTTATGATGCCTTGGTAAGGCCACACTTGGAATCCTGCATATAGTTTTGGTCGCCACGATGTAATAAAAGATGTGGCGACTCTAGAAAGAGTGCAGAGAAGAGCAACGAAGATGATTAGGGGGACTGGAGGCTAAAACATATGAAGAATGGTTGCAGGAACTGGGTATGTCTAGTTTAATGAAAAGAAGGACTAGGGGAGACATGATAGCAGTCTTCCAATATTTGAAAGGCTGCCACAAAGAAGAGGAAGTCAAGCTATTCTCCAAAGCCCCTGAGGGCAGGACAAGAAGCAATGGGTGGAAACTAATGCAGGAGAGAAGTAACTTAGAACTAAGGAGAAATTTCCTGACAGTTAGAACAATTAATCAGTGGAACAACTTGCTTCCAGAAGTTGTGAATGCTCCAACACTGGAAGTTTTTAAGAAGATGTTGGATAACCATTTGTCTGAAGTGGTGTAGGGTTTCCTGCCTAAGCAGGGGGTTGGACTAGAAGACCTCCAAGGTCCCTTCCAATTCTGTTATTCTATTCTAACCAGATGAACGTCTCCTTTAGGTATCATTTCAGATGCATAAGAAAGTTAGGATCATCTATAATCCACCAAGGAACTTGGTTATATCACTTGTGTTGTATTGGGAGTACAAAATCTTGAACACTCTGTTATTATTTACTCTGTTCTTTCTCCAGTGCTATTCCTTTTTTTAAAAAAAAAATAATTTTTATTCCACATTTACATCTTTAATATCCTTGTTACATTTTTACAGCTTTCCGATACCGGCATCTTTGATAATATCTATAAACAACTACACATACATTTTATGTATTACTTACTAATTTCTATATTCACTACAATTTATACCTATCTATTACACAATAACTATTTTGTTCCTCTATAATATCTTCTCTTATGTTTATACATTTATACATTAATTTTGGATTGTTTCTCCAACCAGTTATATCATCTCCAGTGCTATTCCTGTTTGGGGTTTTTTTGGGTGGGCAAAATCCTTTCCCAACTTCAGGTGGCACTGTGCTTCTGTTCTGTGATACACAAGTAGCACAAAATATTCTCAAGAATATTATACTGCAGTGAAAGCAATTTTTTTAAATATAAAACTCATCTAAAAGTATAATCTGAGGTTGCTGGGGTCAAGTGACCAAAAATGATAATCAGCATGAATATGCATTTCATGTCAACCAATATACAAAGGTGTCTTCTGTTTTGACTCTGAGGTCTCGTAGCCGTCAGCAAGTTTTAATCCAATCTTTTTAATTTCTTGATCCCTGAAACTTTTGGCTTCCTCTCCAGGTCATTCTTCAACTCAAGTTGCAGTACTTCAATATGGAAAAGTGAACTCTCTGGAAATTTCATGGAACGTAGTCCAAGAAAAAGAAAACCTCCTGAAAAAGGTGGACTCCATTCATCAAAGAGAGAAAGGCCCAAGCAAGCTAGGTATCGTCTTCTCTGGTCCCCCTTGATAGGGCAAAGGTTTTGCTTTGATTTCTTGTTCTAAGAAAGTTTATTGAACTACTTATCACTTGGTTGTTGTATGTGTGCACACTGAGAGCTTCTGCACCGGAGACAAATTCCTTGTGTGTTCAATCACACTTGGCCAATAAAGAACTACCATGTTTTCCCGAAAATAAGACCCTGCCTTATATTTTTTTGAACCCTGAAATAAGCGCTTGTCCTTATTGCCATGCGCTCAAAAACCCAATTGGATTTATTAGGGAATGTCTTATTTTGGGGAAAACAGGGTATTCTGTTTTGTTCTGTTCTGTTCTGTTCTGTTCCGTTCTGTTCCGTTCCATTCTATTCTATTCCATTCCATATTTTCTGTTCTGTTCTGTTTTATTCTACTCTACTCTACCCTACCCTACCCTACCCTACCCTATCCTACCCTACCCTACCCTACCCTACCTTACCCTACCCTACCCTATCCTATCCTATTATTATTCTGTTCTGTTCTGTTCTGTTCTGTTCTGTTCTTTTCTCATTCCATTCCCTAGTCTAGTCTAGTCTCATCTTGTCTCGTCTCGTCTATTTTCTTGATCTGTTCTTGTTCTTTACTCGGCTCATAAACTATGCTTGTTCTGTATTATTTTCAGGGGAAGCAATAGACTTCGTGGTCCAGCATGCCATTTCCGAAGCCAACGGAGGACGACCCAATGCATCCAAAATGGCCGTGGTTATTGTGGCAGGCACCTCAAAAGACGCTGTGGAAGCTGCTGGGTATTCCGCAAGAGCCAATAGTAAATTTGTTATTTTACCATTAACTTATATAGTGCAAAGATATTTTGGAAACATACTTCTAGCTTGTGGGATATTAAATGCCCCTGTTGTTTTGTTACTGAAGTATATTTGCCCTGCTTTATAGATGGTTTGATATCCCAGAATTCCATACAGGTAGTCCTTGACTTACGACCATAACTGAATCCAAAATTTCTGTTTGCTAAGCGAGACAGTGGTTAAGTGAGTTTTGCCTCATTTTATGACCTTTTGGGCCATAGTCTTTTAAGTTAGTCACACAGTTGTTAAGTGAATCAGGCTTCTCCCATTGACTTTTCTTGTCAGAAAGTCACAAAAGGAGATCACATGACCCTGGGATACTGCGATCGTCATAAATACGAGACAGTTCCCAAGCGCCTGAATTTTGATCACATAACAGTGCGGATGCTGCAAAGGTCATAAGTGTGGAAAAACGGTCATCAGTCACTTCTTCAGTGCCGTTGTAACTTCAAATGGTCACTAAAGGAACGGTTGTAAGTCCAGGACTGCCTGTATACATGCCTGGGCTCCTGGGTCTATAGGGGTTAAGAGCAGAGCATACATTTTTCAGCACCAGTGAATGTTTTTCAAGATGCTTCTGGCCAGTGGTGAAATCTGAATTTTTTTACTACCGGTTCTGTGGGCGTGGCTTGGTGGGCGTGGCAGGGGAAGGATACTACAAAATCCCCATTCCCTCCCCACTCCTAGGGGAAGGATATTGCAAAATCTCCATTCCCTCCCCACTCTGGGGCCAGCCAGAGGTGGTATTTGCCGGTTCTCTGAACTGCTCAAAATTTCCGCTACCGGTTCTCCAGAACCTGCTGGATTTCACCCCTGTTCCTGGCGAGAAAGAGCTTTTTCAATGGAGAAAGGAAAGAGACACTATTGCCCCCAGTTTGTGGGGGCAATAAACTGACTTTGTATAAATATACAAAAGTATGAAGGCTATTACTTAATGCATTGTAAGCTGCCCTGAGTCGCCAGAGAAGGGCGGCATATAAATCAAATAAAAAAAAAAAACACTTCACATTTTGTGCAAAAGTCTCTTTCTCTGGCTTATTGAGAGACACTTATTGGCGTTGTCACTTTGTGTTCCATACGTTGCATCCAGTAAGACAGCCTACAGTAGTTAACCAACACTAAATTCTTTTGGGGGGAACAAAGAGGTACCATGTTTCCCCGAAAATACGACCTACTCAGAAAGTAAGTCCTAGCTTGATTTTAACACGTGTGCCCAATATAAACCCTACCCCTAAAATAAGCCCTAATTAAGATCCCACACACTCCAGAGTGCACAGGTAAAAATTAAGCTAGGATGGGGATGGGATAGTGATGGAGCTGCCCTACTACTTACCTTCGGATAGTTGCAGCCAGGCCTCGCACACGTCAGCCTATTTCTTCTGCAGCCAGCAAGGCTTTACTGAAGGCCTCTGTGTCGGCTGTAGAGGCCTTTCCTAAAAGCCTTTCCTGAAGTCCTTTGTAGCTGATAACAGAGCTCCGGATCGATCTGGAGCTCTGTTATCATCTACAAAGTCTTTCTGGAAAGCCTTGCTGGCTGCAGAAGAAATGGGCCAAGGTGTGCGAGGCCTAGCTGCAACTATCCGAAGCCGAAGAACAGCGGTGAAATCCTCTGAAGTCTGCTACCGGCTCTGTGAGTCTGCTACCAAGCATGCGCTTTGTGCGTGCATGCGCACTTTGCACACATGTGGGCCTGTGGTGCACACGTGCAGCACTAAAAAAGGAATATTTTGAAGCCTTCCGAGTCTGCAAAGGTAAGTAGAAAACCAGGGGAGGGGGATCCGCTGTGCCACGCAATTTAGATTAGCTAGAAAGCAGGGAATCTGATGATTCTAGCTAATATAAATTACGCGTCACAGCTGATGGTTGGAAATACTGATTCGCCCGAACTGGTAGCATTTTTTACTATCGGTTCACCCGAACCGGTCCGAACCCGGTAGCATTTCACCCCTGCTGAAGAAGTTCCTGAAGGCCTCTGACAGCAAAAAGGAGGCCGGGGGTGACGTGCACAAGTGATGTGAGTCGGTGGATGACATCTCCCCCCCCCCGAAAATAAGACCTGGTGCCTTTTTTTTTTTTTTTTTTTAATTTGATTTATATGCCTCCCTTCTCCGGAGACTCAGGGAGGCTTACAATGTGCTCAGCAATAGCCTTCATCCTTTTGTATATTTATACAAAGTCAGCTTATTGCCCCCACAAACTGGGTCCTCAATTTACCTACCTTAAAAAGGATGGAAGGCTGAGTCAACCTTGAGCCTTGGCGAGATTCGAACCTGCAGTAATTGTAGGCAGCTGGTCTTAATAACCAGCTTAATAAGAGGGTGCCTTAGACCACTGTACTACCAAGGCTCTTTGATGCCTTTTTGCCTTTTTTGATGGCAAAAAAAATATAAAACAGAGTCTTATTTTCAGGAAAATCGATAGATAGTTGAAGGGAAGGAGAAACAGGTTCTTTTCTCCTGTGTAATATTGTGCAAAGTCCAGACCTTCGCAGTTGCCATGCAAGAGAGAAGAGGTCACCGTGCATAATTTACATGTGGCCGGTAGTGTAACATGTAGCCTGGCCATGACCTCAGCATCTACTCCTCACTTCCAGTATAAATCTTCAGGTAGGATTACCTCTTCATATTGTGTTGTGCAAGGTAATCAGAAGTTTTTAAAGCTGATTGAAAAGAAGGTAAAACCTGCCTGATCATTTTCCTTGATAATAATCCCATCCGATGCTCTGGGTGACCAGCTTGGGAATTCCATTATCTTTGTCTACTTTCAGACATTAAAACAAGCCATGTTAAAAAAATTAATAAATGTTGTTATAACTATTGACTGAACAAAAATGGATCCAAAGTTGGTAGCGCATTGAAAAACCCTTTATGGGTCCATAAGGAGCCTTGGTAGTACAGTGGTCTAAAGCAGCCTGTTATTAAGACCAGCTGCCTGCAATTACTGCAGGTTCGAATCTCGCCAAGGCTCAAGGTTGACTCAGCCTTCCATCCTTTCTAAAGTAGGTGAAATGAGGACCCAGTTTGTGGGGGCAATAAGCTGACTTTGTATAAATATACAAAAGGATGAAGGCTATTGCTGAGCACATTGTAAGCCGCCCTGAGTTTCCGGAGAAGGGAGGCATATAAATAAGAATAAAAATAAATAAAAATAAAAAAATAAGCCAGTTTTCTTTTCTTTTAAATAATCTAGATCTGTGATGGCGAACCTATGGCACGCGTGCCACAGGTAGCACGTGGAGCCATATGGCTGGGCACGCGAGCTCAGCTCCGGTGCTCTGATTTTCAGGCCTTCTGGGCCCACCAGTCAGCAAATGGGCCATTTCCAGCCTCTGGAGTGCCTTGGGGCAGGTGGGGAAGGCTGTTTTCGCCCTCCCCAGGCTCCTAGAAAGGCTCTGGGGCCTGGGGAAGAGTGAAAAACGGGTCTACCAGGCCCACTGTACCATTATGTGCCAAAAGTGGGGGGGGAGCATGAGGGGGGGTCACACGTGCATGCGTGGGGGGCGGGGCACATAGAATTATTGGTATGGGCATGCATATGTGTGACCCCCCCGCACTCCACCTGCTTTTGGCACGCGATGGCGAAAAGGTTAGCCATCACTGGTTTAGATCAAGGGTGTCAAACTCGATTTCATGGAGGGCCGCATCTGGGTTGTGTTTGACCTCGGGGGGCCGGGGTGGGTGTGGCCAGGGTGGGTGTGGCCAGCTCAGTATCACTCCTGTCGGGGGCACCTGTGGTGGCTCCCGAGCTCTGTTTTTGGCTGGGACGGCCTCCTGCAACCCTCTGCCAGTGAAAACGGAGCTTGAGGGGGCTGTGCGTGGCCCTCGTGAGCTCTGTTTTCAGCTAGGACTGCTTCCTGCAACCCTCTGCCAGTGAAAATGGAGCACGCAGCCCTCCCAAGCTCTGATTTTTCTGGCAGAGGCACGGTGGGCTGGTCCTTCGCTGTTTCCGGGGCAGCCCCGCAGGCTAAATCTAAGCACCTGGTGTGCCGGATCTGGCCCCTGGGCCTTGAGTTTGCCACCCCTAATCTAGATAAATTGTGAAATTATATTATTCCTGTGATATGATAAATTTAGATTCTGAGTGCAGCCGAAGACATACAACTGCCAAATACTTAATCAGATATTGGACGTGGATCTCAAATTATACGGTTTTCCTCCCTTGATCCTCTGCTCTTGGGTAGAACTGTGATTAAACGTGATTAAATTAAAGTGGGAGCAACTTTAAGCATTTTAGGGCTAATTAAGCTTCTTATAAAAGCTACAATCTGTTTCCATTTTAAAGCTGTAGGGTCAGCTTTTGAGTTAAGGATGAATTCTTGATTGACCTAATTATTATTGTTACGCAGAGCCTGTGTATGTGGCTTGCAGCAGAATTAGGTTTTTGATTGTGCAAATCTTTTTAGGCAACCGACAGTGGTCAATCCACAGTGATTTACATATCAGTTTAGGATTATTTTAGTGATATTAATTCATTGTAAAATGAGAATAGGATCTTTACATTAATGTTTTTTTTTCCCCAATCTTCTGAAATATATTTTGTCGTGATTCCGTTCTGGTGAGCAGGGGGGGAAAAAAATCTTGTGCTGAAAATGGAGAATGGAAATAATTATCATTATTATTATGCCAAAACTGATTTTAACCAAACCATTTTTTTTTCTGAACACTTGTATTGAAGTTCAAATTGAATTAAGGAGGATTTCAATCTGTCCTGCTTTTCCCAGGAGTTTCACTGCTTCCCATCGGCGTTGGCACCAAATATAATGCGGAACAATTGAAAGCTTTAGTGGGGCCATCTGCTAAAGACATGATCATTAAGTTGCAACATTTTGAAGATCTTTCTACGATGATCATGTTGGATGATGAATTTATGAGGAAGCTTTGTACAGGTAAGCCCCATATCCAGAGGTGGTATTCAGCCGGTTCGGGCAAACCGGTAGTGCCGACCCTATTCCACCCAGGCACAATCCTGTCCTATATCACTGTGTTGTTTGACATCACACGCATGTGTGGATGGCGCACACAAGCGAACTGCCATGTTTTGTGATGTCGCACGTATGTGCGGATGGTGCGTGCTCACATTTCCAGTGCTTGGTGAACCGGTAGTACTGTGTTTCCCCAAAAATAAGACCCTGTCTTATATTTTTTTGAACCCCAAAATAAGCGCCTGGCCTTATTTTTCAGGAGGTTTTATTATTTTGGGGTGCAATGAGCAAGATGGGGCTCCTCTTGCCATCTTACCTGATTTCCAGCTCTGCTTTTAAATATTTTCGGGGAGGGCTTATTTTCAGGGGGAGGCTTATTTTAGCACATGCACTCAAAAGCCCGATTGGGCTTATTATCAGGGGATGTCTTATTTTCGGGGAAACAGGGTAACAGTATGTGAATCCCACCTCTGCCCATATCAGTTCACACCAGTGGTGAAATCCAATTTTTTTTACTACCGGTTCTGTGGGTGTGGCTTGCTGGGCATGGTGAGGCTTTGTGGGCATGGCTTTGTGGGCGTGGCAGTGGAAGGATCCTGCAAAATCTCCATTCCCACCCCACTCCTGGGGGAAGGATATTGCAACATCTCCATTCCCACCTCACTCTGGGGCCAGCCAGAGGTGATATTTGCCGGTTCTCCAAACTACTCAAAATTTCCACTACCGGTTCTCCAGAACCTGTCAGAACCTGCTGGATTTCACCCCTGGTTCACACTCTATATAAGCTCATATTCAGATGTTGTTTGTTTTTTAAGTAGAGATGTTGCATCTTTTATTTCTTACACTGTTTCAAAAGAAAGTTCTGTTTTCGTACTTGAGATGACAGCCGATGCCTCTGAGCAAATTAGCACTTCAGAATATCCTGCTTTAAAATTATCCCCCATGTAGAAAATAATGAAGAGGGAATCTTATTAAAAGGAAACTGTGAGCCAGGATGTGGTACCCGGATAGGATTTCTCAGTTCATTAGTTAATTGTTCAATGGGAATGTTGACACAGGCTTAAAAGATGACAAGGGCATTAAAGGACTGTATTAAGTCTTAGTAATCATAATTATTTGCAGAGATGGAAAATCATCTTCTTTATAATGGAAGCAAACACTATCCTCACAAATAAGACACTGGCTTCTGACTATGAATATACTTTAAAAAAAAAAGATAACTCAAAGAGCAATGTAAGTTTTCAGGAATGTTAGAAAAATCTTCCCAGCATTGCAGAGACTGCCAAAAAGAAGAGGGGGGTGGGGTTCCACCTATTCTCCAAAGCACCTGAAGGTAGAGCAAGAAACAGTGGATGGAAACTAATCAAAGAAACAACCAACTTAGAACTAAGTAGAAGTTCTTAAGAAGTTTCCTAAGAATTAGAACAATTAATCAGTGGAACAGCTTGCTTCCAGCAGTTGTGGGTGCTCCAACACTGGAGGTTTTTAAGAAGCGATTTGTTAGAAATTCTGTTTATATATAGCATCACAGAGCAAATAGACTGTGATTTTTATCTCAAGTTTTACGATGATGTCTTACGAATGTCTTTGGATGGCTTCCTTTTCAGAAACTGCTCAAGAGTGTATAGATGAAGAGGGGAATATCAGAGCCGTAAGTATGTCATTCACACGTTCTGTGAGTTTCAGAGACATCACTTGTTATGGATGGCCAATTCACAGAGTTGGAGGGAACTAGTCTGGGCAGGAAATCAAAGTTCAGAGCTTCTGAGGCTGAAGATGCTTCCACCATCTTGCGCTCCTATGAGGTAGCCTGCTTGAGTTTTTTCCTTCAGGATGAAGTTGGAGATGATGGTCACCATGATTGTCCCAAAAGTGCTTTTTCAAGAGGCAACTGGACTTTCTTGTCTTTTCTTCTTTTGAAGATGTTTCGCTTCTCATCCAAGAAGCTTCCTCAGCTCTGACAGGATAGTCAGGAATGGAAGGGTTTATATTCCTTGCAGACAGCTGGTCGTTTGCATCCTTTTAGAGGGTCCTTGAAGCACTTGGAGGTTTATCTGTGTCCTCAGGGTCACCTGAGTAGTACAAATGGTTCCTGTAGTCTGCAATTTTTCCTCTGGAAATCCATTCCTACTCCCATACCATTCAAAGGGGGGATTTCAAAGAATCTCTACAGACTTTTGGCTGTACACAGGGCCGGATTTTCCTATAGGCTAACAAGCCTTCAGCTTAGGGCCTCAAGATCAAGAGGGGCCTACATTCAAATTGTTAGCAAAATTAAAATTACACTTTCACTATAGTTGAAAGGGCCTCATAAGTGGAATAGCCTAGGGCCTCTTTTCATCTAAATCCGGCCCTGGCTGTACAATTTGGAATGAACACCCTTTGAATGGTGTGGGAGTAGGAATGGATTTCCAGAGGGAAAAAAATGCAGACTACAGGAACCATTTGCACTACTCAGGTGACCCTGAGGACACAGATAAACCTCCGAGTGGCCTCAACGACCCTGTAAAGGAATGCAGATGACCAGCTGTCTTCAAGGAGTATAAATCCTTCCATTCCCCTCCACCATCCAGTCAGAGCTGAAGAAGCTTCTTGGATGAGAAGCGAAATGTTTTCAAAGAAAAAAAAAACAGAAAGTCCCGTTACCTCTTGAAAAAAGCACCTTTGGGACAACCAAGGAGGACTGTGGAGAATCTCCACAGACATTCACCACGACTGTGTTTGTGACTTTCTGTCTGTAGGGGGAAGACTTGCATTGTTATCAATGCTGCTGTCGATTTTGTTGGATTGCTGGAGCCCTTGGCTGGTTCCAGACGTTTTCCCAATTCTTTCTCGTAGACAAATTTGCCTATTTTTCCCCTATAAAGATCTTAAACGATTTGGCATCTCATAAACAGAGAGCAAGCTAATGAAAGCAACACAGAACCTCTTCTGCCAAGCTCATGCGCGAACCCTTTTTTTAGTTCCTTTATTTCTATCGGGCTGAGGAATTCGTGGAACTAAATTCTTCCATCTCAGCCAAGAGCAACCGAGCCACTTTTTATTACTGAAATAAAAAAAAAAAAATACACCGATATAATTTTCTTCAGTGTGTTTGGGTGGGCAGCGTAGGGTTTGTTATGTGCGCTTGACTGCACGAAGATCCTTCTTCTTGTTTGGTCTCTAAGTCCTGTGTGACTCTTTGCAGCTCCATGGACCAGGGGTGAAATGCTACCAGTTCGCACCGGTTCGGGCAAACCGGTAGTAAAACAAGCTACCGGTTTGTGTGAACCGGTATTTCCAATTCCAATTTCTCCAAAGCACCTGAAGGCAGGACAAGAAGCAAAGGATGGAAACTAACCAAGGAAGAGAAGCAACCTAGAACTAAGGAGATGTTTCCTGACCATTAGAACAATTAATCAGTGGAACAACTTGCCTCCAGAAGTTGTGGATGCTCTAACGCTGGAGGTTTTTAAGAAGATGTTGGATAACTATTTGTCTCAAGTGGTGTAGGGTTTCCTGCCTAAGCAGGGAGTTGGACTAGAAGACCTCCAAGGTCCCTTCCAACTCTGTTATTCTATTCTGCATTCATCAGCGGTCTGGATTGGCACTATTTCCTTCTGGCGTAGCTCAAGATTTTCAGCTAGAAGCGCTTAAATAGTTTCGTGTCCCTTCCTAACGTCAGTTTTTCTTTTCCAGAGTTGAGAAATCTTTTCTTATATCATTGTTTTTTTTAAAAAATAAATAAAATATGGAAGGTATGCCAAACCAGCGTAACACTAAGCATTCTCTCCGCCCATCAAACTGATTCCACAGGGTCTTTGGTTAGCAATCTTAGCACACAATGAATCAAAGTCAATAATCAAACCCTGTGGATTCCAGGGAGAAGGAATGATCCCACCGAAATCAGTGGAAAATAAACTCACTTCGACTGGTTTAGGTCCAGAATTTCTGTATACCAATTTCCCCCAATTTGGGAACGTTTCCAATTGCATAGATGGCTCGAAATTCTCAGCAATAGCCATGCTGGCTATGAATGAAAGTCTTTATGACATTAGGAAAGCCCCCAAATTTGAGGAAATTCTACACCATTAATCTTTTCCAGGCGAAAATATGCTGAATTTTGTAACTGTCTTATGATAATGGTTTTGGTGGGACGCGAGGGCTCAGTGGCCTAAGACGCTGAGCTTGTCAATCGAAAGGTCGGCAGTTCAGCGGTTCGAATCCCTAGTGCCGCATAATGGGGTGGGCTCCCGTTACTTGTCCCAGCTTCTGCCAACCTAGCAGTTCGAAAGCAGGTAAAAAATGCAAGTAGAAAAATAGGGACCACCTTTGGTGGGAAGGTAACAGCGCTCCGTGTGCCTTTGGCATTTAGTCATGCCGGCCACATGACCACGGAGACGTCTTCAGACAGCGCTGGCTCTTTGGCTTTGAAACAGAGATGAGCACCACTCCCTAGAGTCAAGAACAACTAGCACATACATGTGAGGGGAACCTTTACCTTTTACCTTTGTTAATGTCTTCTCCCATGGACTTTCAGATCAGGGATGTCCAACTTTGGCAACTGTAAGACTTTTGGACTTCGATTCCTAGAATTCCCCAGCCAACATGACTGGCTAAGGAATTCTGGGAGTTGAAGTCCACAGATCTTCAAGTTCCCAAGGTGTTGTCGTCCACCAGCAGCCTGCAGACTTGGCAGCGGAGTCGGATAGTGAGGAGGCTGAGGAGGAACATGGGCCAATCCTGGAGTCAGGGGAAGGCCCGGACGAGGGCTCTGCATCAGAGGCAGAGATGGGGCCAGGGCCATCTGGGAGTGATGTGTGGACTCCAGAGCCTCCAGAGGCAGACAGTAGAGAGGCAGAGGAACAGGAGGAGCCTGTTTCTAGTGCATGCATGTGCAGAGCTGCCAGAAGGCAAGAGCAGCTGAAGCAAAAAGGACAACTCAGGAGTAAGGCCAGAAGATGATTGGCCCCTCCCATAAGGCTTAAAAGAGCAGCAATGAGCCGTTGGGTTCTTTGTAGAAAAGCAACGTTGATTCCTGTGCTTCTTGTCAGCGTCTCTTGAACTTTGTGGGGTTTTTGCCAAGAAAAGCCTTTGGCAGGTTGCCAAAGACATCAAAGGTTGTTGATAATTAAGATTATTAAGAATTTTGTTTTGGACTAAGCTGAGAATGAATTAATTCTCATCTGTTTTAATAAAATAAGTTTGTTCAGGACTGAATTCTGTTTGGTAATCATACTTGGGCCTCGGTCACATGACAAGAAAGGACATCCCTGCTTTAGATTATAAATCACAGTTTGGTGCCCATTGAACAGAGACCTCCGAAGGAGGGCACCTTGAGGGTTTACTTAACCTCGGATCCTATTTTTAACTTTGGGTGTGTCCTTTTGTGCAGCCTGGTGACAAGTGGCGGTTGCTGGATCAGTGTTACAGTGTGACCTGCTTACCAGGTGGCCACACAGAACTAAAAAGCCACCGACATCTTTGTGAGAAGATGGCCAAGCCGACATGTCACAACAATTTCCCTGCTGTTAAAGTGGAGGAAACCTGCGGCTGTCGTTGGGTGTGTCCTTGTGAGTAGTTTTGTTTTTGTTTTCCTGTAAAATCTCACCAGGGGAGAATTAACAACTCAGAGAAAAGGGCTTCAGCCGATTAGAACAGAATCAGGGGTGGGCTTCAAAAATTTTAGCAAGGGGTTCTCTGCCCGGTTGCTGAGTGGGCGTGGCCATGGTGGGCTTGGCCTAGTCGGCCTCCTGCACCACAGTGGGAAGGCGGCATTTTTGCCCTCCGCAGGCTCTGGAGGCTTTACTTCAGCCTCTGGGAGGGCGAAAACAGCCTCCCCAGGCTCCGGAGGCCCTCTGGAGGCTAGAAATGGGCCTGTTTCTGGCCTTCCCAAACTTCCAGTAGACCTGTTTTTCACCGTCCCTGAGCCTCCGCGCATGCCCTGCACTTCGCTGCATCCAAAATGGGCCGTGTGGGGACTCCTGGGAGGGGCGGGGTGGGTGGGACCAGCCAGGAGTGGGATTTGGGGGTTCTCCGAACTGCACAGAACTAGAGGTTCTCCTGAACCCCTGTGAACCCCCAGCAGCCCATCCCTGAACAGAATATGGAATACCAGGTAAATATCATCCAGGAAATGACCATCTTGCTGAACATTGAAGATATCTATCCTAGGAAGGAAGGGAGGGAGGGAGGGAGGGAGGGAGGGAGGGAGGGAGGAAGGGAAAAAAGAAAGGAAGGAAGGAAGGAAGGAAGAAAGGAAGAAAGAAAGAAAGAAAGAAAGAAGGAAGGAAAGAAAGAAAGAAAGAAAAGAAAGAAGGAAGGAAGGAATGAATGAAAGAAAGAGAAAGAAAGAAAAAGAAAGAAAGAAAGAAAGAAAGAAAGAAAGAAAGAAAGAAAGAAAGAAAGAAAGAAAGAAAGAAAGAATCCTAAATAAAGGATAATTTTGCCAATATTGTTTTGGGGAAGGAAACAAGAGGAAAATATCTCATTTATTAGAAAGAGGCAACTAAATGTAGAACCTCATAATGTCATCTTCTTTTGGATATTTGAATCTAAAACTTACTGCAAACCCACAGAGCTGCGTAATGTTCTAGTCAAGTGCATCTCTGAACTGACAATGCACATGTGTCACAACCCCTAGCATGCTTTGGAGACATCACTAACTCAGAATCTGTAGAGAAGGACTGGCAGAACCAGGGGGCGGAGTTAAAAGAGGTATCAGCCAAGAATCCCTATGTAGCCACAAGCAAACTAAGTCCAACCTCCCTTGAATTCCATTACTCCTTGTCTAACTCTAACCAGATGCTAAATGGTACTTGAGAAGATTCTTGTGCATAGACTATAGCAGGGGTGTCAAACTCAAGGCCCGGGGCCGCGGGGTGCTTAGATCTGGCCCTCAGGGCCACCCTGGAAACAGCAAAGGACTGGCCCGCAGTGCCTTTGCCAGCTAAAAATGGAGCTCGGGAGGGCCGTGCGCGACCTTCACGAGCTCCATGTTCACCGGGAGAGGGTTGCAGGAGGCCGTTGCAGCCTAAAACGGAGCTCTGGAGTATGTTTTCTCTGGCAGAGTGCTCGGGCCCCCACAGGCACCCTCAACACGAGTGACATCAAGCTGGCCACACTCACCCTGGCTACACCCCCCCCAGCCCTCCTGAGGTCAAACACAACCCTGATGTGGCCCTCAATGAAACGGAGTTTGACACCCTTGGATTATAGCAATAAATCAGTTTAATTGGACCACCATGTGGAGACGCCTGACAAGATCTCGTACCTGCACTTCAGATTTTCCATTCTACTGTGGGGAAAACCTCAGCATATCATAAATTTTTCCAAAGGTTGATGATCTTCAACATATTTGCCCTGGGATTTGCCACAACGTTCTGGAATCCAAGTGCCTCAGGAGATGGATTTCTCCAGTTAAGAGATCAAGACTGTAATTTTCAGCTGTACTTTCTGCTCTTTCTCTGCAAAATGGAGATCTTGTGAATTAGTACAAGGGGACAAATATAGAGTGCCTTCTGGAAATCACATGGAGTGGGTCTCATCTGCTCTTGAAAGCGAAGAAATTATGTGACAAAACCTCCACTCTGAGCAACAGCACTTGACACACACAGGCTTCACAATCAAGTGATTGACTGCCAAGGATGTGATTTTTGTATTCATTGACACCGAAACAAGAAAGAAAAAAAAAGTCACATAAATAAATTGCTTTCAAGATGATAAATACCCCTTTCCCAGCTGTTGAGTGAACGCCGTTGGATTTTTGTGACAAGATTTGCATTTCTGTTGTCGTTTTCCTTATTATGCTTGTCTCTCCAAATGTTCATGTTGGAAGTTTTAATACTCTTTGGGGGGGCGGGGCATGGGGGGATGGAAGACTGAGTCAACCTTGAGCCTGGTGAGATTTGAACTGCCAAATTGCAGTCAGCAGAAGTAGCCTGCAGTACTTCACTCTAACTACTGTACCACCGCAGCTCTATGGAGTTCTTGAAGTGGCCAAAAGAAATGTCATTGCTGAAGTTCTCCTGTTGCCTTTCATGTGTGCAGCAAAAAAAAGAGAGGGGGGGGGTAAGTGTTGTGGCTCCGTTGCCTGAGCCTGGGCTATCAACAGATGCAGACTCTGAGAGTGAGGGAGAGGAGTTGGCAAGACCTCCCTCTCTAGGACCCTCCTCTCTGGCAATGCCTCCGGAGGACACCGAAGGCCAAGAGATAGGCCTCGAGCCAAGCACGTCCCGCAGCCACAGGTGGACAGCGACGAAGGAGATAAGTGCTGGCTGGATCCTCGACAGCGATGCAGGGAGAAGCGTGCGCAGTAGAGGGGAAGGCGTGCCAGAGATTAGCTGAGTCACTGGACCACACCCCACAGGGTATAAATGTGGGTGTGGTGGCCGGTTCAGTTTGTGACGAGCAAAAACTAGAAATAATCCATGATCTCTGCGTTATTGGACTTCTGCCTGCCTTGTCGGACTGCATTTGGACTAATCCTTGTATTGCTGAAACTTTGCTTGCTTTATCGGAATGCCTGCAGTCTAATCTTTGTTTTGTGTGAGTAAAGTCTGAATTGGCAGCTAGCCACTGGGTTGCTGCCAGCTTTATCTTCAAAGACTTTGTCGTGTGGCTTATTAACTCCGGGCTGTCTGTGGGGGTGCGTGTGTGGGACGGGGACAGAACAGGTATGTAACAAATAAGTAGTGTCCTCCCAAGGTCATCTTTTAACTTCCTCTTTATAGGTACATGCATGGGAAGTTCAACCAGGCACATTGTCACCTTTGATGGACTGGATTTTAAGCTGACAGGCAACTGTTCCTACACCTTGTTTGAAGACAAAGAAGAAGACATTGAAGTGATTCTTCACAATGGAGCATGCAGCTCAGCCCCCAGACTCAACTGCATGGACGCCATTGAGGTCACACACCAGGGCTTCTCCGTGCAGCTCTATGACAACATGACGGTAAGAAGACCGACAGGAGAAAAAAAAATGAGAGTAGGTCAAGGGGGCTCCTGTTCATTTTGATTTCGTGATGACGGATCCATGAGAGGTGACACAAAAAGTACAGCAGAATTGCGAAAATGCCCCGTGTAGACTTCGTTTCAAGACAAATAATTGAGAGCCAGTTTGGTCTTCTGGTGAAGGGCACCAGGCTAGAAACCAGGAGACTGTGAGTTCAAGTTCTACCTTAGCCATGAAAGTCAGCTAAGCAACTTGGGGTCAATCACCAGGAGACTGAGAGTTCTAGCCCCACCTTAGCCCTGAAAGCCATCTGGATAACTGTGGGACAGTCCCTCCCTCCTCTCTCTCTCTCCTTCCCTCCCTCCTATCTCCCTCCCTCCTCTCCCTCCTCTCTCTCTCTCCTTCCCTCCCTCCTCTCTTTCTCTCCCTCCCTCCTCTCTCTCTCCCTCCCTCCTCTCTCTCCGTCCATCCTCTCCCTCCCTCTCTCCTCTCCCTCCTCCCTCCTCTCTATCCCTCCCTCCGTCCTCTCCCTCCTCTCTCTCTCCCTCCCTCCTCTCTTCCTCCCTCCTCTCCCTCCCTCCCTCCTCTTTCTCTCCCTCTCTCCCTCCCTCCCACTTCTCTCTCCCTCTGTCCACCCTCTCTCTCTCTCCCTCCTCTCTCTCTCTCCCTCCCTCCTCTCTTCCTCCCTCCTCTCCCTCCCACCTCTCTCTCCCTCTGTCCACCCTCTCTCTTTCCCTCCCTCCCTCCTCTCTCCCTCCCTCCCTCCTCTCTATCCCTCCCTCTGTCCTCTCTCTCTCCCTCCGTCCTCTCCCTCCTCTCTCTCTCTTCTTCCCTCCCTCGTCTCTTTCTCTCCCTCCCTCGTCTCTCTCCCTCCTTCCTCTCTGTCTCTCCCGCCTCTCTCTCTCTCCAGTGACCCTCTCTCCCTTCCTCCCTACTCCCTCCTCTCTCCTCTCTATCCCTCCCTCTGTCCTCTCTCTCCCTCCGTCCTCTCCCTCCTCTCTCTCTCCCTCCCTCCTCTCCCTCCCTCCCGCCTCTCTCTCTCTCCGTCCACCCTCTCTCTCTCCCTCCCTCCCTCCATCCTCTCTCCCTCCCTCCCTCCTCTCTATCCCTCCCTCTGTCCTCTCTCTCTCTCTCAGTGCTCTCCCTCCTCTCTCTCTCCCTCCCTCCTCTTTCTCCCTCCCTCCTTTCCCTCCCTCCCTCCTCTTTCTCTCCCTCTCTCCTCCCTCCCAATTAATGTACATTCAAAGTGACAGTAAAGACATTCTATTCTATTCCAAAAAGGGCCCAACCACGTTTGCAGTAATCAGTCTTTAGGAGCAAGCGCGAACCCCTTTCCATATAAAAGGAATAGAGTGTCAGGCTTTGCTCTGGAACTGGACAAAACCCAAATTCCAGGACAAAACAGAGTAATTGGGAACAGACTGCCATTTAATTGTGGTGGGTTGCACTAGACGGCAGTAGCCACTCCAGAAGTCTCGTCTGCTGCAAACGTGGCATCACAACTATGCCAGAAATTATTATTATTATTATTATTTTTCCCCTTCTTTGGGGCTCTGTATCACCTGCCATCCTTCTGCTGGTTGGGGAAAAACGAGTTTTGCTTTCCACTCAAGGCAGCTGCCCTTCCACCCAAGCATCCTCTTGGACACAGCTACTCCTCAGCTTAGCAACCCTTTGTTTAGGGAACCATTCGAAGTTACAACGGCACGGAAAAATAGGGCAGTTTTTCACACTTACGACCGTTGCAGCATCCCCACAGTCACTCAATCAAAGTTCAGAAGCTTGGCAACTGACTCATATTTATGACGGTTGCAGGGTCTCGAGGGGTGTGTGTCATGTGACCCTTCCAACAAGCAAAGTCAACGGGGAAGCCAGATTCACTTAACAACCGGGTTGCTAACTTAACAACTGCAGCAAGAAACGTCGTAAAATGGGGCAAAACTCACTTAACAACTGTTTCGCTTAGCGACAGAAATGTTGGGCTCGATTGAGGTCGTAAGTCAAGGACTGCCTGTATATTTCATTATTATCTGTTCACCAATGAATGGGCAGGCGTCCAATAAGGGCTCTTCCGCCTTTCGCTTAGCAAGAGAAACTTTGGGCTCAATTGAAGTCGTAAGTGGAGGACTCAACTTACGACCACAACTGAGTCCAAAAAATTAGTGAGGAATTTGTTAAATTTGTTTGTCCCATTTTACGGCTTTCCTTTGCCACGTTTGTTAAGCGAATCCCTGCAGTCATTAAACGAGTAACACGGCTGTTGACTGAATCTGGCTTCCCCCTTGATTTTCCTTTTCAGAAGGTCGCAAAAAGGGGATCACGTGACTCTGGGACACTGCGACCATCCTAAATGCGTTGTCCAGCATCCGAATGTAAAGCACGTGACTTTGGGGGGATGCCACAACAGTCGTAAATGTGAAAAACGGTCCTAAGGGACTTCTTTCAGTGACATAACTTTGAACGGTCACTGAGTGAACGGTTGTAAGTCGAGGACTACCTGTACTCTGCTTTCAACCTCGTGCTGGATTTTAGCTGCCCCTTCAGATCCCCGTTGCTTTCAAGTTGATGTGCTTGGCCTCTGTGGTTTAATTCAGAAGTTGTGGGAGCTTCATCACTGAAGGCTTTCAAGAAGAGACAGGACTGCCATCGGTCAGAAATGGTATAGGGCCGCGATGGTAAACCTATGGCACACATGCCAGTGGTGGCAATCAGAGCCCTCTCTATGGGCACATGTACTATCGCCAGCTGCTCTTCTGGTTTCCAGCACGCCGACCAGCTGGTCTTCATGGGTGCTGGAGCATTGGAAAATGGCCTGAAAACCCTCAAAAAACAGGCCGGTTTTCAGGCCATTTTTCAGGCTGTTTTTCAGGCTGTTTTCTGGGCCATCTTTCAGGCCTTTTTGGTCCGAAAACAGTCTGAAAATGGTCTGAAAACACCCCTTAAAATGGCCCCTAAAACGGCCAAAAAAAAGGCCATTTTGGGCCATTTTTCAGGCTGTTTTCTGGGCCATCTTTCAGGCCTTTTTGGCCCGAAAACAGCCTGAAAATGGCCTGAAAACACCTTCCAAAATGGCCCCCAAAACGGCCAGAAAACAGGCCATTTTTCAGGCCGTTTTTCAGGCTGTTTTTCAGGCTGTTTTCTGGGCCATCTTTCAGGCCTTTTTGGCCCGAAAACAGCCTGAAAATGGCCTGAAAACACCTTCCAAAATGGCCCCCAAAATGGCCAGAAAACAGGCCATTTTGGGGCTGTTTTTCAGGCTGTTTTCTGGGCCATCTTTCAGGCCTTTTTGGCCTGAAAACAGCCTGAAAATACCTTCCAAAATGGCCCCTAAAACAGCCAAAAAACAGGCCATTTTTCGGACCATTTTTCAGGCTGTTTTTCAGGCTGTTTTCTGGGCTGTCTTTTGGGCCTTTTTGACCCGAAAACAGCCTGAAAATGGCCTGAAAACACCCCCTAAAATGGCCCCCAAAATGACCAAAAAGCAGGGCATTTGGGGGGCATTTTTTGGGCCAAAAACTGCCCTGAAAATGGCCCAAAAACAACCGGGAAAACAGCCCGAAAAATGGCCAAAAACAGCCAAAAAAACAGGCATGCATGCCTTCCAGCTGATCTTTGGGTTTCCGGGTTTCCGGCACGCGCACGCACGCACACACACACATGCATGTGCATGCATGCACCTTCCGGTTTGGGCACTTGGTGCCAAAAAGGTTCGCCATCACTGGTATAGGGTCTCCTGTTTGGTTGGGGGGGGTGGACTAGATAACCTACAAGGTCCCTTCCAACTCTGTTAATCTAATCTAATTCTTCTTTAACCCACTTTTCAAAACAGGTTGCTGTGAATGGCCGGGAAGTTACACCTCCCTATACTAATGGTCAAGTGGAAGTCAATATCTACGGGACGCTAATGCACGAACTCAAGTTTTTGCAACACAACCACACCCTTGCCTTCACTCCGAGCAACAACGAATTCACCTTACAACTCAGCCCGAAGAGCTTTGCCTCAACAATGTATGGGCTTTGTGGTACGTTCGGAAAGTCCCTCCCCAGGTGCCATTTCTGCGTGTTTAGCGACGACCGAAGCCTTTCAAACGTTAACATCTCTATAGTAAAAGCTTGGTTTAATGGATCTCTCTTCAATGCATTCGGTCTCTATAATAAGGCTTTGAAATAAGACCATACTTGGAATATTGCATCCAGTTTTGGTCGCCACAACATTAAAAAGGATGTTGAGACTCTGGAAAGAGTGCAGAGAAGAGCAACAAAGATTATTAGGGGCAGTGGTGAAATCCAATTTTTTTTACTACTGGTTCTGTGGGTGTGGCTTGGTGGGCATGGCAGGGGAGGGATACTGCAAAATCCCCATGCGCTCCCCATTCCTGGGGGAAGGATATTGCAAAATCTCCATTCTCTCCCCACTCTGAGGCCAGCCAGAGGTGGTATTTGCCGGTTCTCCAAACTACTCAAAATTTCCGCTACCAGTTCTCCAGAATCTGTCAGAACCTGTTGGATTTCACCCCTGATTAAGGAGCTGGAGGGTAAAACATATGAAGAACAGTTGCAGGAACTGAGTATGTCTAGTTTAATGAAAAGAAGGACCAGGGTTGACGTGATAGCAATGTTCCAATATCTCAGGGGCTGCCACAAAGAAGAGGGAGTCCAGCTATTCTCCAAAGCACCTGAGGGCAGGACAAGAAGCAACGGATGGAAACTAATGAAGGAGAGAAGCAACTTAGAACTAAGGAGAAATTTCCTGATAGTGAGAACAATTAATCAGTGGAACAACTTGCCTCCAGAAGTTGTGAATGCTCCAACGATTGAAAGTTGCTAAAAGGACTTTGTTGTAGACTGGAGATAGAGGATGTTGTATCCCTCCACCTCTGTTGAGAGAGGGCTGTTCAATTTTGAAACAGATGGCCTCTTTGACCCCTTTTTCAAACCAGTGGTTTTCTCTGTCCACAATGTGGACTTTGCTGTCTCCAGGTGGCCTCATCGACTCTCTAAAAGGAATGCAAATGACCAGCTGTCTGCAAGGCGTATAAATCCTTCCATTCCCCACCATCCAGTCAGAGCTGAAGAAGCTTCTTGACAACCATGTCTTGGATGACTGAGAATCTCCATAGACATAAAGTGCTTTTTAAGTACCAAAGATCGGTGCCAAGGGTGTCAAACTGAAGAGGTGTTTAGATCTGGCCCACAGGGGCCGCCTTGAAAACAGCAAAGGACCAGCCCGCGGTGCCTCTGCCAGCGACAACGGAGCTCGCTCCCGCCACCCACCCCCCGAGCTCTGTTTTTGTTGGCAGAGAGGGCTAGCAAAACAAACTAAAAGGGGAAACAAAATGTTTCCCCTTTTGCATTTGAGCATCCAAGAAGGGGCAGGAAAGGAGAAAGGGAAAGAAGAAAGACAAAGAAAAAAAAAAGAAGGGAAGATGGGAAGAGAGCAAGGAAGGTAAAAGAAGGAAAGAGGGGAAGGAAGAAGAAAGGAGAATGAAGGGGGGAAAATGGAAGGAAGGAAGGAAGGAAAAAAAGAAAGAAAGAAAGAAAGAAAGAAAGAAAAGGAAGGAAGGAAGGAAGGAAGGAAGGAAGGAAGGAAGGAAGGAAGGAAAAAGAAGGAAGGAAGGAAGGAAGGAAGGAAAAAAAAGAAAGAAATAAAAGGGAGGAAGCAAGGAGGAAGGAAAGGAAGGAAGGAAAAGGAAAGAAGGAAGGAAGGAAGGAAAAAGAAAGAAAGAAAGAAAAGGGAGGAAGGAAGGAAGGAAGGAAGGAAGGAAGAAAGAAAAAGAAAAGGGAGGAAGGAAGAAAGGAAGGAAGGAAAAAGAAAGAAAGAGAAAGAAAGAAAGAAAAGGAAGGAAGCAAGGAGGAAGGGAAGGAAGGAAGGAAAAAGAAAGAAAGAAAGAAAGGGGAGGAAGGAAGGAAGGAAGGAAGGAAGGAAGGAAGGAAGGAAGGAAGGAAGGAAGGAAGGAAGGAGATTATAATGAGAGGGAGGGAGGGTCTGAAGGAAGTCCTGTCTTAGCACTTGGCCACCACAGATGCCCCGGACACGAGTGACATCGAGCTGGCCATGCCCACCCTGGCCACACCCATGCCAGCCATGCCCATCCTGGCTCCCTTAGGTCAAACCCAATCCTGATGCAGCCCTCAATGAATTTGAGTTTGACACCCCTGATCTGTGCAATGCCTTAATTTCTTTCCTCTGTGTTTCTTTTTAGGGGTGTGTGACCAAAACAGCGAGAATGACCTGCTCTTAAAGAACGACTCCATTACTCGTGACGTTACTGGCTTCATCCAGGATTGGACCATTCAGCAGCCGGGAAGGGTTTGCAAAGAGAGAAGGCCCGAGGTTTGCGTGGAGCACGCAAGCACGCGGTGCAGCATCCTGCTTTCCACTCTATTTTACGAGTGCCATCAGGTCATCCCTCCCAACATATTCTATGCAACCTGCGAAGAAAACAATTGCTTTGGGGAGGAAATGTGTGAGATCATAGCCTCCTACGCCCATCTTTGCAAAGTGCACGGGGTTTGCGTAGACTGGAGAACGCCAGATTTCTGCGGTGAGGATTTTATTCCTTCTGATAAAAAGGCCGCCTCTGGTTTTGCACTCTCTGTAATTTCCTTAGACGGTCCTTACAAGTTAAATAAAAATAATACAAATACAATATAGGTAGTCCTCACCTTACGGCTGCAATTGAGCCCCAAATTTCTGCTGCTAAGTGGGACATTTGTTAGCAATAGCACTTAGACTTATATACCGCTTCACAGTGCTTTTACAGCCCTCTTTAAGCGGTTTACAGAGTCAGCCTCTTGCCCCACAACAATCTGGGTCCTCATTTTATTGACCTTGCAAGGCTGAGTCAACCTTGAGCCAGTCAGGATCAAACTCCTGGCAGTGGGCAGAATCAGTCTTGCAATACTCCATTCTGACCACTTCGCCAAGAGGAAGGAGAATGAAAAAGGGAATAAGGAATGAAGGAAAGGAAGGAAGGAAGGAAGGAAGGAAGGAAGGAAGGAAGGGAGGGAAGGAAGGAATAGCAATAGCACTTAGACTTATATACCACTTTACAGTGCTTTACAGCCTTCTCTAAGCAGTTTACAGAGTCAGCATATTGACCCCCAACAATCTGGGTCCTCATTTTACCCACCTCGGAAGGACGGAAGGCTGAATCAACCTTGAGCCAGTGAGAATTGAACTGTCAAATTGCAGGCAGCCGGCAGTCAGCAGAAGTAGCCTGCAGTACTGCACTCTAACTACTGCGCCACCACGGCTCATTAAGTGGGTTTTACCCCATTTCATGATCTTTCTTGCCACAATTGTTAACTGAATCACTGCAGCTGAGGAGTTAGTATGTAACCCGGTTGTTAAGTGAATCTGAAGAATCCCCGTCGATTCTGCTTGTCGGAAGGTCGCAGAACGGGATCACATGACCATGGGACACAGCAAAAGGTCATAAGTATGAACCAGTTGCCGAGTGTCTGAATTTTGATCACATGACTGTAGAGATGCTACAAAGATCATCAGTCACATTTTTCGTGCCGTTGTAACTTTGAACGGTCCCTAAACGAACTGTTGTTAAGTTGAGGACTTATCTGTATAAGCAAGAAGAGCCTGTAGTACAGAAGTAAGAGCCTGTAGTACAGTGGGCTAAAGCACTGTGATTAACATCTGCTGCTTGCAATTACTGCAAGTTCAAATCTCACCAGGCTCAAGGTTGACTCAGCCTTCCATCCTTTCTAAGGTAGGTGAAATGAGGATCCAGATTGTGGGGGCAATAAGCTGACTTTGTATAAATATACAAAAGTATGAAGGCTATTGCTTAACGCATTGTAAGCCGCCCTGAGTCTCCGGAGAAGGGCGGCATATAAATTAAAGCAAAAAAAAAAAAAAGGTGTCTTTGTTACACTCTGTCAAATTTATGCCTTTTAATTCTAACCATTTTTCATGCTCTAATAATAATAATAATAAAAAATAGCAATGGCATTTAAAGCAATGTGAAATATTCTCTTCTAATGGTACTTAAAAGCAATTTATGTCAAGTTTAAGATGAAGCCTTTGGAAAAATATCAGACCCAACCCTGATTTGTATCCCGTTTCCTGGAGCAATTCTGTTTGGCTTTTAAAACCACTCATTCTCTGGATGTTGGGAGCCAATGAATCTGTTTTGCCTCCCAATCTGTGTTTTTTTTTCTTCCAATCTCACATTCATTTGGAAAGCTTCCACACCAATTTGCAAATGGGTTTAAAAAGCCAAGCGCATGAAAAAATATGCGTTATTATTCCTCATCCTTTAGCCAACCTGCAGCATGGAAGGCTCCAGTTGAGAGTTGCAATTGGAAATTCTCCTTACTCTAGTGAACTAATCAAGGAGAGACGCAACCTAGAACTAAGGAGAAAGTTAGAGCAATTAATCAGTGGAACAACTTGCCTGCAGAAGTTGTGAATGCTCCAACACTGGAAGTTTTTAAGAACATGTTGGATAACCATTTGTCTCAAGTGGGTGTAGGGTTTCCTGTCTAAGCAGAGGGTTGGACTAGAAGACCTCCAAGGTCCCTTCCAACTCTGCTGTTCTGTTCTGTTCTGTTCTGTTCTGTTCCGTTCCGTTCCGTTCCGTTCTGTTCCATTCCACATTCCATTCCGTTGTGTTGTGTTGCATTGCGTTGCATTCCATTCCATTCTATATAAAAGTAGATAAATACCTATTCTATTCTATTCTATTCTATTCTATTCTATTCTATTCTATTCTATTCTATTCTATTCTATTCCATTCCATTCCATTCCATTCCATTCCATTCCATTCCATTCCATTCTATATAAAAGTAGATAAATACCTATTCTATCCTATCCTATCCTATCCTATCCTATCCTATCCTATCCTATCCTATCCTATCCTATCCTACCTATCCCATTCCATTCCATTCCATTCTATATAAAAGTAGATAAATACCTATTCTATTCTATTCTATTCTATTCTATTCTATTCTATTCTATTCTATTCTATCCCATCCCATCCCATCCCATCCCATCCCATCCCATCCCATCCCATCCCATCCCATCCCATCCCATTCCATTCCATTCCATTCCATTCCATTCTGGATTGGCTTATCAACCATGTGATTCACTTAACCCCCACAGCAAAGAGCTTGTAAAACTAGGCACAAATCACTTAACAACCACAACTCTTAGTGATGGAAGTTCCAGTCCCAATTATGGTCATAAGTCAAGGAGTACCTGAAAAGCGAATGTTATTATCTATTATCTAATTATTCTGTTCTATTCTGTTTTTTCCTTAATCATGGTTCCCTAAAGCAGAATGAATTTTCACTCAGAAAAGTTGCTTTCTTAACCCCCTGTCCTCCCCTCCTCTTCCTCTTAATGGTATTATTGGGGGGGGGGGCAAAGCTCACTTAACACGCTTAGCAACATAAGTTTTGGGCTCAATTGTGGTCATAAATTGAGGATTACCCGTATTCGTTTTAAAAAGTGGGAGATGATTATACGTATATACATTTATCTTTATATTATAGTTTTTGGACTTTTAAAATCAGAACATATTATATTATTATAATATAATTATTATACTATTATTAGAATTGTTAAAATCTATGAGAAGGCAAGTATTGAATAGTGAATTGCAAAAGCAGAATATACATGCTGATACGGAAAGCTGTAAAATTATACTGTTGTAATCTTTGTGTTTTTTATTTGTTTTTATTTGTATTTGTTTTTTATTTTTCCTTTTTTTTTCCTTGTGTTTTTTAAAGTTGGAAAGTGTTCAATAAAAACTATTTAAAAAAATAAAAAGTGGGAGATGAAAGACACTTAAACCAACGTCTCACTTAGCGACATAACTTTTTGGGGCTCAAGTCGTGGACCACCTGTAGTTATTTCTCATCCGAGCTATTGTTTTAACTACTCCTGAAACTGACTTCTTCTTTTGCGCTTCAGCTTTTGAATTTGCTTGGCAGAGTCCCGCGATCAAAATCTGAAATGACATTTTTGGCAGTTCTCGCTGTTGGCAAGAATTGTACTTAGTCTAATTAGATTTTTTTTCCCCCAACCTACTTCGAGCATCCAGGGGTGCTTATTTAGAGGTGGTTTATTTTTAGCACAATTTTACATTGATCCTTTCTTGACTAATTTACGTTCTGCCGGGGTTACCCCTGCTTATTTTTCTAATGGACTTTGTTGGACTTCTTTTATTTGCTTGACCTCTGCAGCCATGAAATGCCCAGCTTCTCTGATATACCAGCATTGCCAGAAAGGTTGCACAAAGCACTGTGAGAATGGGACCAACATGCAAATCTGTACAGACTATCCCACAGAGGGCTGTTTCTGTCCGCCGGGACAGGTCATCCTGAATGGCACCTGCGTTCACGAAGACATCTGCTCCCAATGCATCAGCGAAGATGGAAGTCGCCATCAGGTGAGGCTTTCACTCTGGATTCCCATCATCTACTGCAGAGGTGGGGAACAAGTATGGCCCTTTTATGACTCGCGGACTTCAACTCCCAGAATCCCTGAGCCAGCCATGCATGGCTGGCTCAGGGATTCTGGGAGTTGAAGTCCGCAAGTCATAAAAGGGCCATCTATCTACTATAAAAAAGGGATGTGGTGGCTCCGTGGCTAAGACGCTGAGCTTGTCGATCGAAAGGTCGGCAGTTCAGCGGTTCGACTCCCTAGTGCTGCGTAACGGGATGAGCTCCCGTTCCTTGTCCCAGCTTCTGCCAACCTAGCAGTTCGAAAGCATGTTAAAAAAAATGCAAGTAGAAAAATAGGGACCAGCTTAGGTGGGAAGGTAACAGCGTTCCGTGCACCTTTGGCGTTGAGTCATGCCGGCCACCTGACCACGGAGACGTCTTCGGACAGCGCTGGCTCTTCGACTTTGAAACAGAGATGAGCACCGCCCCCTAGAGTCAGGAACAACTAGCACATATGTGCGAGGGGAACCTTTTCCTTTATCTACTATAATCCTGACTAGGTGGCTCAGTGGCTAAGACACTAAGACTTGTCGATCAGAAAGGTCGGCAGTTTGGTGGTTTGAATCCCTAGTACAGGGATTGGTGTACAGGGATTGCGTGAGCAGGGGGTTGGACTAGATGACCTCCAAGATCCCTTCCCAACTCTGTTACTGTTGCTGAGAAAATGAAAAACCTTCAGAGAGACAGGAACTTCCAGATTTCATAGGATCCGGTCTATATTTCAGTGCCGTCCACAGCGTATCAACTTCAGCAGGTACTGTCGTCCTCGACTTACAACAATCCATTTAGTGATGGTTCGAAGTTACGACAGCACTGAAAAAAAGTGATTTATGTTAGGTTTTTTTTACATTTAGGATCGTTGCAGCATTCCCCACGGTCACGTGATCAAAACTCAGAGGTTTGGCAACTGACTCGTATTTATGACGGTCGTAGTGTTCTGGGATCACGTGATTCCCTTTTGCGACCTTCTGATGAGCAAAGTCAATAGGGAAGCCAGATTCACTTAAGAAACGTGTTACTAACTTAACAACTACAGTGATTCACGTAACAACCGTCGTAAAATGGGACAAAACTCACTTTACAGCTGTCTCACTTAGCGACAGAAATTTTGGGCTCAGGTGTGGCCGTAAGTCGAGAACTACCTATACTCCCACTGTTTATTATTTATATAGTATTCCTTTGCTATTGTTATTGTTACATTTTTTCCCCGTTTAATTGTAAGCCACCCAGAATAGCCCAACATCGAAATATTTTTAACATGTAAAAATTCCATTTTCAATTAAACAGCATGTTGTCCGGGGATAGATAGATAGATAGATAGATAGATAGATAGATAGATAGATAGATAGATAGATATAGATAGATATAGATATAGATATAGATATAGATATAGATATAGATATAGATATAGATATAGATATATATTGCATAAAGTTTTTTATTTTTTAACATGTAAAAATTCCATTTTCAATTAAACAGCATGTTGTCTGGGTATAAATAGTTTGAAAGATAATAATCATAATGTTTACAACAAAAGAAGGAATCTGATCTTTATTTTGTTGGGCTTTTTCCCCCTCACCATTAATACAAAGTTCCATAACTCCAAAACTTATAACGAAATAAATATTACGTCACGGGGGACAATAATTTTCAAAATGGAACCTGAGGCAAAAATCCTAGGTCTACCTCAGAAATGAAAATCTCAGCTTGTGAGCAGGAGTAGCCTTAGGCTATTTAATATTTTCCTCTCATTTTGTTTCCATCTGTGGAACACCTTTGGTGTCCATGGCTCTCCGGAGTTATTTATTGCTTTTTAGTAGCCTCTCCCAGGACTTACACTATGTAGTTCCGTGTCTGTTTACCATCAGCCTTATATTCTTAGGAAAGGATACGCTCACGGAGGAATCTGGAACGTTTTTAGTGTAAAAGAAGCTGGTGTGCCTTTGTTATAAAATGCATGACCAAGGAATAATGCGAAACACTATACGTCCTGAATTTTTCCAAAGTCTGGCTTTACTTGTCTTATTGAGTCAATATTTGGTATGCTTTATTTAACGAAGAGCAACACGTTTTCTCTTTTTTCCAGTATTTACAGGAGCGTGTTCGTGCAATTGGGGAAAAGGGCGAGGCCCTGAAATTATTTGTACCTCGTGTCAAAGGCAGTAGCTTTCGTTTGCATCCAAGCCAATTAGAAAGATTCATTTCTTCTTTTTTTTTTTTTTCTCAACAGCCCTTGGAAACGTGGATTCCTTCCACAGAGCCCTGCAAAGTCTGTATGTGCTTGGAGAACAGGACCGTTAATTGCGCAGATCAGCCTTGCCCGACAGCCAAACGTAAGCCCAACCGTCTTTTCAAAAGGCATTGCGTGGAATGGGGCAACCTGCCACGGGGCAGCCATCTTGCCACGGGGACAATTCCACGTGGGATAACTCAAACGTGATAAACGTCATACGCCACTGTCTCTTCGACATGATGTCGCTTGACGAAAATAAGGGAAATCGTGTCGAAGAAACCGTGGCAGAGAATGTGGGTCACGTTTGAGTTATCCCGTGTGGATTGTCACACGGCTAGATGGCCGTGGCAAGATGGCCGTGGCAAGATGAGAATATAGAATAACAGAGTTGGAAGGGACCTTGTAGGCCATCTAGTCCAACCCCTTGCCCAGGCAGGAGACCCTACATCATTTCTGACAGATGGCAGTCCAGTCCCTTCTTGAAAGCTTCCAGTGATGAAGCGCCCACAACTTCTGAAGGCAACTTCTGTTCCACTGGTTGATTGCTCTCACTGTCAGGAAATTTCTCCTTATTTCCAGGTTGAATCTCTCTTTGATCAGTTTCCATCCATTATTTCTTGTCTGGCTTTCAGGTGCTTTGAAAAACAGCTTGACCCCCCTCCTCTCTTTGGCAGCCCCTCAAATATTGGAAGACTGCTATCATGTCTCCCCTGGTCCTTCTCTTCACTAGACTAGCCATGCCCAGTTCCTGTAACCGTTCATCGTATGTTTTAGCCTCCAGTCCCCTCATCATCCTGGTTGCTCTTTTCTGCACTTTTTCTAGAGTCTCAACATCTTTTTTATAGTATTGTGAGATATAAGACCCAAATATTTTAATCCTCATAATTCATAAACAAGTCTGGTTCACAAAATCAAAGGTTTATTGGAGATAAAATGAAGAAAAATAAAAAGCGGTTGCAAGTGCGGCCTCTTGGACCTTTCCCAAAAGGATTGAGTTCAAAGAGTGCAAGAAGCAGTTTTCAAGCTACATATTTTATACTCCTACACAATGCACGCCACGCCTAAGAAGCCCTCCCAACTCCCCTGTATTCTCCTAAGTCATTCTTCAAGTTGTTTTACACTTCAAAGGGTCATCTTGACAATTCCTGTCTAACAATGACTATCTTATCATGTTTACTTTTAACTTCACCTTTGGCGGATGTTCCTTTTTTTACTGATAATGGTTTTGCCCAAGGCGTAGGTTCGTGCCTTCAAGGGAGCTTTTAGCAACTCCTAACGCATTGTCTCTACTGATTACAATTTGTGGTCAGCTTGCAACAGTAAGAACATCATAGCTTTTTAATACATTAAACACTTTTTTTTAATTTTAAAAAACAAACTTTATTAGATTTTTAAAAAAAGATAAAATTGTATAAAACATTCACAACCTTAAAATACAATCAACAGTATCAACAAACAACAAACAAAGTATATATAATGTATATAAGTACACATATATACAAAAACTTATTTTCCCTTTTTTTTCCCTTTAATGACGGTGTATAATTATTACTTTTAATTTCTTACTAAATTTTGACTTTACCTTCTTTTCCATTGGTTTATCCACTCATACCAACTGTCCCATCTCTTAAAATACTGTGAGTCTTCCTTATCTTTCAATTTCAACGTTAGTCTATCCATTTCTGCACATGTGTAAATTGTTTGAATTATTTGCTGCTCCGTTGGCAATTGATCTGTTTTCCAGACTTGTGCTAGGGCTAACCTAGCTGCCGTGATTATATGTAATATTAGGTACTTTTTTTTCCTTTCTAATGTTTTGTTTGCAACAGTAAGAACATCATAGCTTTTTAATACATTAAACACTTTTATAAAAGAGTAACTTATTATTCATTTCCTTCAGTATGGTGACCAAAACTGGATGTAGTACTCCAGGGATGGGTTCTACATATCTTTACTACCGGTTCGCATTGCTCCCGCATGCACAGATCATCTGTGATGACATCCGGGTCAGTGGGTGGAGTCTCCTGCCAGTTTTACTACCGGTTCTTGCAAACCGGTCTAAACCAGGGGCAACCCACCTCTGCAGTACTCTAGGTGTGGTCTTATTAAGGCTTTATAGAGTGGTATTGGTACCACTCTATAAAGATCTCAGCAGCGAGTCTTATGACAACTCTTCCCATTTTCAAAAGAGAGATGAAGATGTTCCAGATTCACTTGCAGGGTTATGCATGTCCTGTGCCTTTTCCCAAGTCTTGATTTGAGATCCATTTTGTAGTGCCGAGGCGAAAACCCAGGCCCGATCTTTCAGGAAGCAGATCTCCTCATCTTTTCTCCCTTCTTCCCACCTGAGGCACCTATTCTGAACCCGTGAAATTCTTGTTGTTAGATGAGTTTTGACAACCATTTCGATATGAGCCAGCCATGTGCTGCAGCGGCCAAAAAAGCCAATGGAATCCTAGGTTGCCTCAACAGAGGGATAGAATCAAGATCATGTGAAATGCTAATACTGTTTTATACTGCACTGGTAAGCCAGACTTGGAATACTGCATCCGATTTGGTCATCACGATACAGAATGATGTTGAGACTCTCTCTTCCTCCCCCACCCTCTCTTTCTCAGCCATTGACTGTGGTCCCTGTGAGATTCCAAGACTCCAGAGGAATTCCAATCAGTGCTGTCCAGCCTTTGAATGCGGTAGGTTCCTGAGAGTCATTGCCACATTGCAGTACAAATAATCCTCAATTTATGACCGTAATTGAACCTGCAATTTCTGTGAAAAATCCATCCATCCATCAATCCATTGATCCATCCATTCATCCATCCATCCACATCTATCTATCTATCTATCTATCTATCTATCTATCTATCTATCTATCTGTCATCTATCATCTATCATCTATCTATCCATTCATCCATATCTGTCTGTGTATCTGTCCATCCATCCATCCATCCATCCATATCTGTGTGTCTGTCTGTGCTGTCTCTGTCTGTCTGTCTATCATCTATCTATCTATCTATCTATCTATCTATCTATCTATCCATCCATCCATCCATCCATCCATCCATATCTGTCTGTGCATCTGTCCATCCATCCATCCATATCTGTGTGTCTGTCTGTGCTGTCTCTGTCTATCTGTCTATCATCTATCTATCTATCTATCTATCTATCTATCTATCTATCTATCCATCCATCCATCCATCCATCCATCCATCCATCCATCCATCTATCCATCTATCCATTCATCCCTATCCATCCATCCATCCATCCATCCATCCATCCATCTATCCATCTATCCATCCATGTCTGTCTATCTATCTATCTATCTATCTATCCATCCATCTATCCATCCATCCATCCATCCATCCATGTCTGTCCATCCATCCATCATCCATCCATCCATGTCTGTCTATCTATCCATCCATCCATCCATCCATCCATGTCTGTCTATCTATCCATCCATCCATCCATCCATCCATCCATGTCTGTCCATCCATCCATCCATCCATCCATCCATCCATGTCTGTCCATCCATCCATCCATCCATCCATCCATCCATCCATCCATCCATGTCTGTCTATCTATCTATCCATCCATCCATCCATCCAGTATGCCACCCATCTCACCAAAGGCAACTCAAGAGTCTTAAGCCATCTTTTTACAATTGGCAACAGGCCTGTTGCCTCCTTGATGCTCGGAATAGATCCTGTTCTGTGGTTTGTTGCAAGTAATAATCTCTCTTGTTTTTTTTTTCCTGTGTTTAGTCTGCGATCTGATCTCCTGTAAATTGCCCCCCATCCCTCACTGCGAAGATGGTCTCCAACTAATCCAGACAAATCCTGGAGGATGTCGACCCGATTATGCTTGCGGTAATACTCCTTTCAACCACCAAATGCTGGGTTGACTTCCTAACGTTTCTCCTATTTGGTCTGCTATAAGTTTTCTATTTCACCTTTTTTCCCCCATTTCCTATAACACGGGGTGGGGGAAGGAAACCCTCTCCTGCTAACTATTTGGGTTTTCCGATTTGATTGGCAGTCTGCAAAAAGGAAGAATGCGAGCCAAAGTCCACCCCGTACTGCCCACCACACCGTAAACTGATTTGGGTGAAGACTCAGTGCTGCGATAAATTTCAGTGTGTTTGTAGCTGTAACAATTCAACGGTGACCTGCCCACCGGGTTATCTCTCATCGTCTGTCACCAATGATTGTGGCTGCACATCTACTACATGCATTCCAGATCAGGTAAAAATCAAAACCAAACCATCAACTCCAGTCCTTTCCATGGTCCAGGGGTCGGCAACCTTAAACCCTCAAAGAGCCACAAAGGTCCTAACTGGAAGCCCCCCGTTCAATTCTGGAGCCAACCGGAAGTCCTGTTCCCCCACCATAGAGTCTCCTCCTAGCATGGTGTCCTTTTTCCTCTACTGACCAGAAGTCCTGTTTCCCACCACCACCACCACCATAGAGTTTCCTCCTAGCTCAGCATCCTTTTTCCTCTACCTGTCCTAACCGAAAGCCCTATCAATTGTGGAGCTGACTGGCGACGGAGCCGCAGCAGAGGGATGAAAGAGCCACATGCGGCTCCAGAGCCACGGGTTGCTGACCCCTGCCGTGATCCATATCTGTCAATCCCCCCAAACTTCTGATTTTGAGTCAACTCTTTGCGAACAATCCCCAGGATTGTTGGTTAATAACAGCTGCTTTGAGACCTTGCAAACTCATGATGGTGTCATCTAGGGGGTGATTTACAGTTTACTGTGGCCTCTTTTTCAAATGATTTTGATATTTCAATAATTTGGGGGTGTTTTTGTGCCCCAATTCTATATGCATTAGCTTCATGGTCTGCCCTGTGATTTTTACTTTGTTTGGGATGGAATTATTTGACTTCCTTGCTATTCAAGGCAATCTGAGCATCTATTCAAGTGTAGTTAAACTACCTTCCTCTCTAAAATCACAATCCACTGCCTTGCTGGATCAGGTTGCCTTTTCCTTAAAACATTGTACAGTGAACACATGGTGGGATATACTTCCTCTGAATAGGGTGGTTTTTCTAAAGGCTGTGAACTTATCTGTTAGTTTTGTAAGGCAAACAAGTGACAATTATATAACAAAGGACTTCATTGTTTAAAGTCTTTAAGTTTAGGAGGAGTGGCAGAACCTGGGGGTGGAGTCAAAAGAGGGATCAGCCTAGAATCCCTACATAGCCACAAGAGAACTAAGGTCAATCCTCCTTGAGTGCCGTTGACCCTTACCTAATTCTAAGCAGGTGCTAACGGTTATTTGAGAAGATTCCTTTTAGCAATAAATCAGTTTAATTGGACTTTCACTGGTCAACTTGATCTTTCATGCCTGACATAAGGAAAAGCCTTTTAAAAAATCTTTCCCAGAGATGAGAAGAATTAGCACATTTAAACTGAGCATATTTAAAGCCGCAGCCATCATTGCAAAATTTAACATGACAATCTGAAATGGTATAGGGGTTCTTGCCTGAGCAGGGATTGAATTAGAAGACCTCCAAGGTCCCTTCCAACTCTGCTCTTCTCTTCTCTTCTCTTCTCTTCTCTTCTCTTCTCTTCTCTTCTCTTCTCTTCTCTTCTCTTCTCTTCTCTTCTCTTCCCTTCCCTTCCCTTCCCTTCCCTTCCCTTCCCTTCCATATTTTATATTCTGTTCCGTTCCATTCCATATTTTCTGTTTTGTTTTGTTTTGTTTTGTTTTGTTTTGTTCTGTTCTGTTCTGTTCTGTTCTGTTCTGTTCTGTTCTGTTCTGTTCTACCCTACCCTACCCTACCCTACCCTACCCTACCCTACCCTACCCTACCCTACCCTACTCTACTTTATTCTACTCTATGGATGGTTGAAGCCAAGCATGCTGCAAGAACTCAAGGAGATAAAATGAAACTACTTCTCATTGGCAGGTGTGCGTCCACCGCAACATTGTCTACCCTCTTGGCATGACCTGGGAGGAAGGCTGTAAGGAATGTTCCTGCACCAACATGAAAGATGCGGTTACAGGACTCCAAATTACAGAATGTCTGGAAAAAGGATGCAGTACGACCTGCCCAGCGGTACGTAAAGTTCCCAAATATTCTTTAGAATTGTTCAAAATTTCTGCTACCGGTTCTCCAGAACCTATCAGAACCTGCTGAATTTCACCCCTGAATGTGAGTCAATTGTCAAGCATCTGAATGTAAATCACAGGAACACGGAGATGCTACAATGGTCATAAGTGTGACAAATTATCATAAGTCTCTTTTTTTCAGTGCCGTTATAGCTTCAAAGTGTCACTAAATGAACTGTTGTAAGTCAAGGTCTATCTGTAGACACACCAGCAGCAGAAGATGGAGATTAGCTCAGGGTGTGGGAAATTTTCTTCTGTAGTTCCTCCTTCTTCTTACCTTAAATATTTTTTCATGGTTTAATTCCCCATTCAGACCAAACTGTAGAAAAAGAACTAGATCTCCTTATTTTCTCAGCTGTGTGGTAACACATCACAAAATAGTGCTGTACAAAAGGCTATTGGTGAGGTTATAAAATATGATATTAATAGCTTGATTGAAAATAATAAAAAACCAATTTTAGTTTGGCTTCTGTTGTATTCAAGGCCAATTGCCAGTTACAATTGTGTGTGTGTATGTGTGTGTGTGTGTGTGTGTGTGTGTGTGTGTGTGTGTGAGAGAGAGAGAGAGAGAGAGAGAGAGAGAGAGAGAGAGAGAGAGAGAGAAATTGAGAGAAAGAGAACAGAATGAGAAGGAAGGAAGGAAGGAAGGAAGGAAGGAAGGAAGGAAGGAAGGAAGGAAGGAAGGAAGAAAGAAGCGGGTAGTATACAAGAATATTGACTATTTTTTTTTAATTTTTTTATTTTTGCTTACGAGGCAATTTTGGATATACTACCCCAACCAAATGTAATCGCTTTTTGATAGGAATTGATCTCTAAAAAGGTTAAATCATGGCAATTGGACCAAAGTTTATTCAACTGAGATGTTTCATTACTCACCCAAGTAACTTCTTCAGTCAAAATGAAAAATTTAAGTTAAGTAGAGAGTCAGATTTGTTGGAATGTACTAACTCTTGCCCTACCAACCGTAAGGATTTCTCCCCAAAATGTACTACAAATGTAAATGAAGACTCAATCATCCAGGCCAAAAATATTTTAAAAGGTTAAATCATGGCAACTGGACCAACTGATTGATTGAATTCATTGAATTGATTGATAATACAAAAAATGAAATTGCTTTTTGATAGGAATTGGTCTGATCATATATTTGTTGACTTTCCAACAATTTATTTATTTATTAAATGATTTTGCCGCCCATCGTGCCACAAGGTGACTCTGGGAGGCTTACAACTTTAAAATCAAACTAGAAATGTATTCATAAGTATATAAAGTCGCATGAAAACTGCAATAAATACAAGTATCCACCACTGAGTTAAACATCTGTTTTCTTCAGAGTAAGAGGGAGATATTTCTAGGGGGAAAAATGCTGAGTGTGATTGCGAACTATCTCCCACTCCATTTTTCATTTTAAATCAGCTTTTTCCCTAGCCCCATGATGGTGAACTTATGACACGCGACAACCCATATCAATAGGCACGTGAGCGTTGCCCTAGTTTTAGCTGCAGTGCGCATGCGCACACCAGCCAGCTGATAGTTGGGCCTTCCAGGCCCACCGGAAGTCGGGAAACAGGCTGTTTCTGGACTCTGGAGAGCCTCCGGGGTGGTGGGGAAGGCCCGTTTTTCACTCTCCCCAGGCTCCAGAGGCTTTCTAGGGAGCAGGGCGCATTGCATTACAGGTGTGGGCACACATGCATGCAACCCCCCCACACTCCCCCCACTTTTGGCCGCGATGGCAAAAAGGTTAGCCATTGCTGCCCTAGCCACCCAACAACATTTTGAACATTGGAGTAGTTAAATTATAGCATGAAAAGTTTAGGGAATGCAAAGTGTGATGGATTCCTGTGTTCTGTCCCCGTCTCACACACACACCCCCACAGACAGGCAACAGTTAAAGAACTCAGCCGACAACAGTTTATTCGGTATCAGAATTGGCAGCAACCCAGTGGCTGGTGGCCAGGTATTCTTTACTCACGAGGGGGGAGTTTCTCCCTTCGTCGGGGAACAAAGCCAATACACAATAATCAACAAAGTCCAGTAAATACAAAGAAGGTCATCCGATATCCATTTTTTGCTTGTCACAGAGCTGAACCGGCCACCATACCCTCTTTTATAGCCTGTGGGGTGTGGTCCAGTGACTCAGCCTAATCTCGGGCACGCCTTTTCTTCTGTTGCGCGCGCTTATCTCTGCGACGTTGCCGAGGGTCCAGCCAAGACTCATCTCCCTCATTACTGTCCACCTGTGGCTGCGTGGATGTGCTTGGCCCCGGCCCTATCTCTTGCCCTTCGGCAGACACCGAAGGCATTGCCAGAGAGGAGGGTCCTGGAGAGGGAGGCCTTGCCAACTCCTCTCCTTCACTCTTGGAGTCCTCTCCTGCCGATAACACAGGCTCAGGTAACGGAGCCACAACACCCTGAAGGGGAAGAAGTGTTCAGAAAGCCCCAGGTGGGTTGCAGGCAGGGGTGGGATTCTACCGGTTCGGACCAGTTTGGGCGAACCAGTAGCTCCAACGATCAGGTGGGCCCGTCCACCCGCCCCTGCGCTTTACTGACCTATATCTTCTCAGCTGATTTGCGCCACAGAGCGGATTGCCATGCCTCAGCTGTGTTACTCCCCAACAGTAACGCAGAAGGTAAGTTTTCGTAAAACTGTTCACGTCCGTGCAGCGTACAATCACCGAACCAGTTGTTAAACCGGCAGGATCCCACCACTGGTTGCAGGTGCCATGTTGGATTATATCCAATTTTACCTCAGAACTCCAAAGTATAATGAAAAAAAAAAATCATTGTGGATGGAAGGACACTATAATTCCCAAGGTGCATTTCCAGAAGATAATTGGACCTGCTTGGTCTTTTCCTTGAAAACATTTCACTCCTCATTCAAGAAGCTTCTTCAGTTCTCTGAATTGAACTGAGAACTGAAGAAACTTCTTGGATGGGAAGTGAAACGTTTTCAATGAAAAGACCAAGGAAGTCCAGTTGCCTTTTGGGGGGAAAAAAAAGCACCTTTGGGACAACCATGATCTGGATGACTGAGAATCGTATTTGAATTGCATGTAGATTTGCTACACCTTTCCTAGGGCCCCTTACATTCGGAAATTTACCTGAAATCTAACTGCAAGGCAGTTTTGCAATTAGGTCGTTTACAATGATGTAGCTACTAGATCAGTGATGGCTAACCTTTTTGCTGTCTCGTGCCAAAAGCATGAGGAGTGTGGGAGGGGGGCGGTCACGCGTGTGCGTGCCCACACCTATAATTCAATGTACCCCACCCCCTGTGCTCTCCCCACTTTTGGCACACATAGTGGGCCTGGTAGGCCCATTTTTCATCCTCCAGAGGCTTTCTAGGAGCCTGGAGAGGGCGAAAATGGCCTTCCCCAGTCCCCAGAGGCCCTCCAGAGGCCGGAAACAGCCCAATTTCCCGACTTCTGGTGGGATCAGAAGGCCTGTTTTTCACCCACCCCAGGCTCCAGAAGTTTTCTAGGAGCCTGGGGAGGGCAAAAATGGCCTTCCCCCCACTCTCCTGGAGGCCCTCCGGTGGCCAGAAACAGCCCATTTCTCAACTTCTGGTAGGACCGGAAGGCCTGAAAATCAGCTGGCTGGCGCGCACATACACACTGGAGCTGACCTAGGGCAACGCTCGCATGCCAACAGATAGGGCTCTGTGTGCCACCTGTGGCATGCGTGCCATTGGTTCGCCAACACGGTACTAGATTATTTATACAGTTCAAATATCAAAATGGACATACGAGAGAATTCAATTTCCTGCAATTTTGGGGGGTGGGGGTGAAGAGGTGGGACAAAGACAAGCACCGATGTGTAGAATCTTTGACTGATTTGCAACGTGGAAAATAGACAGTTGTACAAAATTGTCACTCGCAGCGTTGCTCCTCCTTACCTGAAAGCTGGAGCAAGGTTTTTCATATCGCAACTGATCAAATATAACCCAGCAAAAATAGTTTCTTTTCCTGAATTTCAGGAATACCCATTTTTAATCCTATTCCACCGGGCCAATAACTGTGCAACATAGGGAAGTCAGAAACCTAGCCTCTTCGGTGAGGCGGGTCGTAAAATCAGAGCACAATCCGTAGTATTTCATGCTGACGGTTTTCTTTTGAAGTAGCCAAGTTGGTTCTTCTCCATGTGTTCGACATGAATGCAAAAAGGGCTTTATTATTAGAATCCATAAAAATTTCAGGAAGATAAGGATTTTAAGGGCTTATGAAAATACTATTTTTACAGACCATATTTCAAGACGCTAAAAGCTTTAGGACATGAAACAGTAAGCATTTCAGCTGTTCTGAAATATAGTTGCCATGTCCAATAGTTGGGAGCACATGCCATGACAAAACAACTCAGTGCTCCTATGTCCATATTGGAGACGGGAGAAATATTGACCGGGTGAAGGCTTCATAGTCTCTTGTGATGTGTACACTTTTTGATCTAAAGTTTGATGAACTTAATACAGAGATCATATGATCTTATACAGAGGAATTATTGAGTCTGTCATCTGCACCTCCATAATTGTCTGGTTTGGCTCTGCAACCCAACAAGACAGACACAGACTTCAGAGGATAATTAGAACTGCAGAAGAGACAATGGCTACCAACCTGCCTTCCATTGAGGATCTGTATACTGCACGAGTCAAAAAGAGGGCTGTGAAAATATTTACAGACCCCTCGCATCCTGGACATAAATTGTTTCAACTCCTACCCTCAAAATGAGGCTATAGAGCACTGCACACCAGAACAACTAGACACAAGGACAGTTTTCCCCCCGAACACCATCACTCTACTAAACAACTAATTCCCACAACACTGTCAAACTATTCACTAAATCTGCACTACTATTAATCTTCTCTTCCTTACTAGTATTTATCTCTTCCACTTACTATAACCATGTTGCTTGTATCTTTCAATTACAGTATATTGTTTTTATTTGTTTCCTAGTACGATTTAATAGCTTATTAGTAACCTTGACTATCACTAAGTGTTGTATCTTTTTATTCTTGATGAATGTACTTTATTCTCCTTATGTACACGGAGAGCATATACACCTAAGACAAATTCCTTGTGTGTCCAATCACACTTGGCCAATAAAGAATTCTATTCTATTCTATTCTATTCTATTCTATTCTATTCTATTCTATTCTATTCTATTCTATTCTATTCTATTCTATTCTATTCCATTCCATTCCATTCCATTCCATTCCATTCCATTCCATTCTATGGATGGTTGAAGCCAAGCATGCCGCAAGAACTCAAGGAGATGAAATTATCAGCTATCAGCTGGGAGCAAACTGGTTCACTCTGACGATCAGCTGGGCCCGCCCACCCCTGCGCTTATCTTTGCAGCTGGTTAGCGCGGCAGAGCAGATTGCCACACCTCAGCTGTTTCAATTCCTTATCACTAACATGGAAGGTGATTTTCATTGAACTGTGCACGCGCACGCAGCGAAGCACACAATCACCGAACCGGTTCTTAAACCGGAAAGATCCCACCGCTGACTAGACACATGCCGTTCCCTCAATCATTCAATAGATGGTTCAGCCTCTAGACCTATTATCATCTTTGTTGCTCTTCTCGGCACTCGGAGAAATTTAAAGGTATGGTCTTCGAGAAGGTCTGGATTTCTGGCTTTGATGCTTGTCAGATTGCAAAATTGGACATCAACTTTGAGAAGATGGTGCTTTGAGAGAAGCCATTGTGAAGATTCCTTTGCAAGGAAGGAATGAACCAGTGGATTCCTTTGAGGAAATAATGGTTCCTTGGGGGGAAAAAAATAGGGATCTTGAGACAGTTGTCTTTCAAAACCCATGAAATTCTTTGCACCCCACAAAATTAGTGTTCGGGGACCTTTCCAAAGGGGCTGCTCTGATAGCTGGATGTTGGGTTTACTAGACATACCCTTGACTAGTGATATAGTCTAGTCTTGATTAGTCTAATGAAAAGAAGGACTAGGGGTAACATGATAACCGGGTTCTAATATTTGAGGGGCTGCTGCAAAGATGAGGGGATCTAAGGCAGGACAAGAAGCAATGGATGGAAACTAACCAAGGAGAGAAGCAACCTGGAATTAAGGAGAAACTTCCTAACAGTGAAGACAGTTAACCAGTAGAACGGCTTGCCTTCAGTAGTTGAGGGTCAACATCACTGGAGGCTTTTAAGAAGAGACTGGACAGCCACTTGTCTGGAATGGCATAGAGCCATGATGGCACGCATGCCGGAAGTGGCATGCAGAGCCATCTCTCCGGGCACGTCAGCCGTTGCCTGTTGCTCTTCCGGGTTCCAGCACGCCAGCCAGCTGATCTTCGTGCACGCAGGAGCACCGGTAACCGGAAGAGCAGCTTCCTGAAGCTTAGCTTTCAGTTTCCGGTGCGGACATGCTCACCAGCCAGCTGGTCTTCACACGTGAATGCGTACCAGAAACCAGAAGACCAGGTGACCGGCGCATATGCTCTTCCGGTTTCTGGCACTCCCACGCGTGCGTGCCAGGGAGTGCTCTTCCGGTGTCCTGTGCTCCCACATGCACACATGCACTCCCATTTCAGCACTCGGTGCAGAAAGTTTCACCAACACTGGCATAGGGTCTCCTGCTTGAGCAGGAGATTGGATAAGAAGCCCTCCAAGGTTCCTTCCAACTCTGTTAAATAGAAGTCAGAAGAGGTAGCTCTTTAGCTTACCAAGGCTTTGGGCAAGAGAGACCAAAGCTGGGAAAGACTTGGATTGGGTTTGGTCATCATCTAACGACTAGTGGGATTCGGTTATAATGACAATAACAGGAAGTGCTAAAATTGCTGCCACTAAGCAATGTGTCACACCATCACTGGAGGCTTTTAAGAAGAGACTAGTCAGTCACTTTTCTGGAATGGTATAGGGCTGTGATGGCGAACCTATGGCACGAGTGCCACAGGTGGCACATGGAGCCATATTGTTGGGCATGCGAGCGTTGCCCTAGCTCAGCTCCAGCACGCATGCGTGCACTGGCCAGCTGATTTATGGGCTTTCTGGGCCCAATGGAAATCAGCAAACGGGCTGTTTCCGGCCTTTGGGGAGGTGGGGAAGGCTGTTTTTGTCCTCCCCAGTCTCCTCTGGGGAGGAGAGCCTCTGGAGCCTGGGGAGGGCAAAAAATGGGCCTACCGGGTCCACTGTGCCATCACATGCCAAAAGTGAGGGGACCATGGGGGGGGGGGTCACTCACGCATGCATGGGGGTGGGCAGGGCGCATAGAATTATGGGTGTGGGCACGCATGCCCGCGACCGCCCCACATTCCCCCAGCTTTTGGCACGCGATGGCAAAAAGGTTAGCCATCATTGGTATAGAGTCTCCTGCTTAAGCAGAGGGTTGGACTAGAAGATCTCCAAATCTGTTATTCTGTGATTTCTCTCACCTACCCTGTTTCCCCCAAAATAAGACATCTCCTGCAGGGGTGGCTTCTACTTACCTTTACTACCAGTTCACAACGGGGCCGCGCTCGCGCTCTTCTGTGCATGCGCAGAAGCATTCTGATGACATCGGAGTCGGTGGGTGGAGCCTCCTGCCGGTTTTACTACCGGTTCTATAGAACCGGTGTGAAGCGGGGACAACCCACCACTGATCCCCTGATAATAAGCCCAATCAGGTTTTTGAGCGCATGGCAATAAGGCCAAGCGCTTATTTCAGGGTTCAAAAAAATATAAGTCAGGGTCTTATTTTCAGGGAAACGTGATATATCGACCTTCCTTGCCTGTGATGAAATTCACATGCCAGGAGGTGCCGCTGTTGCTACTGACTTCCCAGGGAACGCGGGCCCCATTCAGAACGAGACGCGTTTATTGTAACATCAGGAAAGATTTAAGACTCTGAAAAAAGTAGGATATCCTTCCAAAAAATAACAAGAACATTTCCCCTGTTTTGGATGATTGGGTAAATGCTACAAGTGGTAATCAAATAAGGGGATTATGTTGCCACTAGTTAAAAGCATTCATTTCTCAGGCATTTTTGTTTCTGCTACAGAAAATAAGACAGAATCTCTTTTTGAATATGACCTTCCTATACGGGATCAGCGACGGTTTTGTTAAATGGCACATTTCCCCCCCACATTTTTATTGAACACAATATAATTGATAGTATATTGAATAGAATGAAATAAACATTGAACATGCTTAATCAAGGGGTTAAAATTACATATCGACTTAAGAGTTGGTGGTCGATTAACTAAAATGATTGAATTGCTTATTACATTCCATATAATCTGTATATTTGAGAAGAGTGCATGAAAAATACAAAACGTTAATCGGCGGGTAATTCGCAAGGTTTGGGAAGTCAGTGAAAACCATCTACCGTGTTTCTCCGAAAATAAGACCTTGTCTTATATTTTTTTTTGAACCCTGAAATAAGCGCTTGGCCGTATTGCCATGTGCTCAAAAGCCCAATTGGGCTTATTATCAGGGGATGTCTTATTTTGGGGGACACAGGGTAAAAGTTTTCAGTAAATGTGAAAATAGTCTATGTGCCTTAAATGCATTTTATTTTTGTTTTATACATTTATACTTGGCATTCTACACCATGGCACCCAAATCCGCTTACTAGTATACCCTGTTTCCCCCAGAATAAGACATCCCCTGATAATAAGCCCAATTATTATTAGAAAATAAGTATCACACTTAGGTTTATTTTCAAAGTAACCGTTTTGTTGTAAAAGTTAATAATAAATACACAACCTGAACCACGAGTTAATAAGATGTGTAAAAACCACAGCAGCCATTCACCTGCCAGTTTGGTCCAGTGGTTAAGGCATCAGGCTAAGAAAGCAAGGAGACTGTGAGTTCAAGTCCTGCCCTAAGCTATGAAAGCCAGCTGGGTGACTTTGGGCCAGTCGGGCTCACTCACAGTCCAAACTTCCTCACAGGATAGTTGTGATGGGAAATGTAGGAGAAAGAAGAAAGGATGTTGGATATGTTTTTCCCCAAGCCTTGATTTATTTATTTCTGAAACTAATAAAGGTGGACTACAATTCAATTCAATTCAAAATGCTACAGGTTTGAATGGCTATATAGATTGTTCCAAGCTTGGAACAGAATAACCAGCCATTCCACTGTTGGAGCATTGACAACTTCTGGAGGCAAGTTGTTCCACTGATTAATTGTTCTAACTGTCAGGAAATTTCTCCTTAGTTCTAGGTTGCTTCTCTCCTTGATTAGTTTCCACCCATCGCTTCCTGTCCTACCCTCGGGTGCTTTGGAGAACAGCTTGACTCCCTCTTCTTTGTGGCAGCCCCTGAGATATTGGAACACTGCTCTCATGTCTCCCCTAGGCCTTCTTTTCATTAAACTAGACATACCCAGTTCCTGCAACCATTCTTCGTGTGCTTTAGCCTTCAATCTGTCAATCATCTTCGGATTCTGATTCTGAGGAAAGTTTTAGGAATTTAGGCTACTCATCCCTGGATTAAATATATTAGCCAGGCTGATTTTTCTGGGGATCGATTTGCCACAAGAGTTCTGATATCTGCCACAATCAAGTCAAAACAATTTACATTAGGGATGAAATCCAGCAGGTTCTAACAGGTTCTGGAGAACCAGTAGCGGAAATTTTGACTAGTTCGGAGAACCGGTAGCAGAAATTTTGAGTAGTTCGGAGAACCGGCAAATGCCATCTCTGGCTGGCCCCAGAGTCGGGTAGGAATGGAGATTTTGCAGTATCGTTCCCCTGGAGTGGGGTGGGAATGGACATTTTGCAGTATCATTCCTCTGCCACACCCACAAGCCACACCACGCCCACCAAGCCACGCCCACAGAACTGGTAGTAAAGAAAATTGGATTTCACCATTGATTTACATCTCTCTCTCTCTCTCTCTCTCTCTCTCTCTCTCATTTGCAAAATGGGCAACATAAATAAAGTTCATTATTTTTTTTTTTTTAAAAAAAAGCCCTTCATAGTTTTCATGTAAGGCTATAAAGTAGATGAACTTCCTTGTGCTTCTAATTAAGACCTGCAAAACAATTTTTTTTCCCCCATCGTTTATAATATTTATATTCCCCTAAATGCCTCTGTTCTCTGGGTGGCTTACAGGAATAATTTAAAACCGTTAAACAGAACTGTGAAGTCTGAAATAGAATAAAACCACCAGAGTTAAAGGGAACGACGTTAGTGCGGCAAACGTTTTAATAAGCATTAACAGATTTTAAGATTGCCTGGGAAAATATTTTGTGCTCCAAAGTTTGGAGGTGTCACGCTCGCCCCCGGGAAAGTTCGCCCTCCCAACTGTGCAACGAGAAAAAAAAATGAAGTAGTTAGGATTTTCAAGGGTATGAATTACATCCCGGCAGTCCTTGATTTACAATTGCTTGTTTAGTGACCATTTGAAATTACACTGCCACTAAAAAAAAGTAAGTTATGACTGTTTTTTTTACACACTTGAAATTATGGTAGCATCCCCGTGGTCATAAAATCAAAATTCAGACCCTTGGCAACTGATTCATGTTTACGACAGCTGCAGTGTCCCGAGGTCATGGGATCCCCTTTTACGACCTTCTGAGAAGCAAAGTCAATGGGGAAACCAGATTCATTTAACAACTATGTTGCTAATTTAACAACAGCAGTGATTCACTTAACAAAAATAGCAAGCAAAGTCGTAAAATGGGGCAACACTCAGCCAAAAGGATTTTTCGAAATTACCATCAGATCATTAGTATTTCATATACAGTATTATATTAACACACTCTGATGCTAAGGAGTTAGACATTCTACTCCCCCTCCCCACCTGAAAAGAACTCTGTTCCAACTGCCAGTTGCCTTATATTCGCATGCTCTGATGCTACCCCTTCGCTAAACCGGGTGTGGGCGTGGCCAGCACGTGACTCATCTCTATTTCCCCTCCCTCTCTGTTCCAACTGCCAGTTGCCTTATATTAACACACTCTGATGCTACGGAGTTACACGTTCTACATTAAGTTTCAGGCTTTAAGTGTCAATTTTTCACGCCCGATCACATAGTTTCCTAGCAAAGCATGGGCGTCCAGCTAGTATATTATAGGAGAAAAGTTATACATACATGATTTTTATTGTTGTTGTTGTTTCTTTCATGTTTTGCAGGGATACAAATACGTCAACAGAGAAGGGGCGTGCTGTGGAAAATGTCTCAGAACCATGTGTGAAGATACACGTCTTTGGTCTCGAGGAGACGAAGACGTCATTTGGCATAACGTAAGGCATTGTGGTGAGGGAGAATGGGCATTTCTGCTTTCCTTGGGCAGACAGTCTTCCCTTCTGGTGAAGACTGGTTGGAAAGAAGCGCTTAACCTTATAAATTGTAAGAGCTGCACAGAGCTTCAAGGACCACTTTGTTTCGACAACATTTCAGCTGAAGCATCCCTTGAAGTGGCTCTTCGATGTGGCATAACCTCCACGGTTAAACATTGGCGGAATTGAGCTCTGGATTTCCAGAGTAACTTGGTTCATATGTTCAGCTGAAATATTATGACTTCATTTCTACATTCAGTCATGAAGCACTTTGTCATAACCTTTCTGATCCTGTCCGATGGACTGGAAGAAGAGACCACCCATATCAGAGGATCATAGAATCATAAGGCTGGAAGGGACATTGGAGATCTTCTAGTCCAACCCTCTGCCCAAGACAGGAGTGTTATACTATCATGGACCAATGGTTGTCCAGTCTTCTCTTGAAAACCTCCAGTGATGGAGCACCTCCAACTCCAGGAGACAAGATGTTCCACCGATTGATTATTCTCACTGTCAGGAAATTCCTCCTTAGTTCCATCTCCCTTTGACGACTTTCTGCTCATAACTTCTTCTCCTACCCATAGTTGTTATGGGTATAAATTGACTCCTTCTTCCCTGTGACATCCCTTCGAGTATTGAAATACAGGGTTTTTCTCTCTTTGTTAAGCTTTTTGTTGATAGTTGTGAAGTCATGTCTGACCCATCGCGACCCCATGGACAATGTTCCTCCAGGCCTTCCTGTCCTCTACCATCCTCTGGAGTCCATTTAAGCTCACTGCTTCAGTGACTCCATCCAGTCACCTCATTCTCTGCCGTCCCCTTCTTCTTTTGCCCTCAATCATTCCCAGCATTAGGCTCTTCTCCAGTGAGTCCTTCCTTCTCATGAGGTGGCCAAAGTATTTGAGTTTCATCTTCAGGACCTGGCCTTCTAAAGAACAGTCAGGTTTGAACTTCTCTAGGACTGACCGGTTTGATCACCTTGCAGTCCAAGGGACTCACAGGAGTCTTCTCCAGCACCGTAGTTCAAAGGTCTCAATTCTTTGGCACTCAGCTTTCTTATGGTCCAACTTTCACAGCCATACATTGCAACTGGGAAAACCTTAGCCTTGACTATATGCACTTTTGTTGGCAGGGTGATGTTGTTAAACTAAACATACCTAATTCCCTCAGCCATTCATCATACGGTTTGGCCTCCAGACCTCTTATCATATCCATGTTGCTCTTCTCTGCACTCTTTCTGGGGCCTCGGCATCTTTTTTGTATCATAATGATCTGAATTGGAGATAGTATTCCAATTATGACCTCACTAATGCAGTATAGAGTATATCACTTCCCTTGATCTTGATGCTATCCCTCTGTTGGTACAGAGAACTGGGACTGCGTTGGCTGTTTTTGCAACTGCGTCACAGAGTTGCACATTGTCTCCCTAAAGTAAGTTCAAGACTGCTTGGATTTATCTCCTGTGAAATGAAACAGGAGAGAGGTCATCCACAGTCAAGGCATTTTCTTACAATTTTAATAACTGTCTCCCTCCATCTTTGTGTTCTCTTCTTTCCTGTTGTCGATCCAAGGATCTCAGAAGCCATCAAGAGCTCCAAGGGACTGTATGGTTCTACAGGGCAGATTCTAGTGGAGAATTTCCCCTCCCTTTTTATGACCCTGTAATCCCTTAATTTGGGGGTAGAGTGGGGGCGACTGGATGGAGCTGAGCATTTACTGGCCGGATGCCCTTCCTGACACCACTCGGAGTTAGCAGCAAATAATTTTTCTTTGCACTCTAGAAGAGAAACATCTGCTGCTACCTAGGTTTGAACTCTCAACCTTCTGAGTGGGAGGCAAGCGCCTTCACCGCTAAGCCACCACACCACTCTTAGCAGAGAATATCCACTTGGATACTATTCTTTTGCACTCAAGTAGAACAGAAAAAAAATACTGCAATTACTTTCTAATTTTTCCCCCAACCTTTCAAATGGAAGAGATTTACAAATAGGATAAGGGAAACTGTTTAGTTTTATTCACTCTGCTCTTCCTTGGGGGCAAGGAAAGTCATGTTCTGCTTCATGGAGGAACATCATACACATCTCTTCCCTGAACAAGTTACAAAGAAAGAATGGTCTTTGTGCTGCCTACTCTTCTGTTGTCTTACATTCAGAGGTAATATTCAGCTGGTTCAGACCAGTTAGCTTAAACTGGTAGCAGATATCGCTGTGCCCCCCCCCCCTGCCCCAGCTCTATGCCATCCTATTTATTTATTTATTTATTTATTTTATATCCAATTTATATATCGCCCTTCTCCCTGAGGACTCAGGGTGGTGTACAGCCAAATAAAAACATAAATTACAAATATTAAAATAGTATTAAAAGGATCTCACCCAGCGGCTTCACATAAATGTTGAACAGAAGGGGCGGGAGAACCGACCCCTGAGGCACTCCACATATGAGAGGCCTCGAGGTCGACTTCTGCCCCCCTGCCAACACAAACTGCGACCGGTCGGAGAGAAAGAAGGAGAACCACCGTAGCACGGTGCCCCCCATCCCCAACTCTTCCAACCGGTGCAGCATGATACCATGGTCGATGGTATCAAAAGCCGCTGAGAGGTCTAACAAGGCCAGAACAGAGGAGCAACCTCTGTCCCAAGCCCTCCAGAGATCATCTACCAACACGACCAATGCCATTTCCGTGCTGTGCCCAGGCCTGAAATTTAGGCATGTTTCTGAGGCTGAGCGCATGCACGGAGGCACACATGTGAGCAAAGCACATGCGCCAAAGGCCTGGCACATGTGCGGAAAGCAGGCACATGCACAAACCGGGTGCGGGCACGAAGCGAGTATGCGCGAGGTGAACCAGTAGTAACATAATCTGAAACCCACTGCTGCTTACATTCCTAGGTTGGCTCTGAATGGACGTCTCCGACTGATCCCTGCGTCATCAACAAATGTGTCCGTGTGAATGAGGAGGTCTTTATCCAGACTAGGAATGTCTCGTGCCAACCGAGGGAGCCAATCAGTTGCCCATTTGCCACAGAGATGCGCTGTGACCAGAGATCTCGATGCTGCCCTTCCTGTCGCTGTGGTAAGGACTGGTCCATTCAGAAGAAGACATGGCTTCTTACACCATCTTGAGAAGTTTGCAATCCAATTTAAATGTGGAACATTAGACAGGACCCCTAGAGAAGAAGACATTCCGGTGTTTGTGAGATAGGTTGGGAGAAGTCAGAATTTATTTTCGCTGCCGTAGGATATTGCAGTGGCAGGCGGTCCTTAAGGAAATCTGGCTTCTCCCATTCACTTTGCTTGCTGAAAGCCAGATGGGAGGGTTGCAAGTAGCTAAGGGACTAGAGGTGACATGGTGGCAGTCTTCCAATATTTGAGGGGCTGCCACAAAGAAGAGGGGACAATGTATTTTCCAAAGCCCCAGAAGGCAAGGCAAGAAACCATGGATGAAAACTAATCAAGGAGAGATCCAATCCAGAACTAAGGAGAAAATTTCCTGACAGTTAGAACAATTAATCAGGTGAACAACTTTCCTCCAGAAGTTGTGAATGCTCCCACACTGGAAGTTTTTAAGAAAAGATTAGATAACCATTTGTCTGAAATACTGTACTGTTTCCTACTTGAGCAGGGGGTTGGACTAGAAGTTTAGTTTAGTTTAGTTTATTGGATTTATATACCGCCCTACTCCCGAAGGACTCAGGGCGGTGAACAGCCACAAGATAAAAACACATAAATACAAAATTTAAAAACAGAATAAAACCGAATTAAACAATTTGGCCGAAGACAGATTTAAAACACCCAAATAAATTAAAAACGAATTAAAATTTGTGTTTTAAAAAGGAAAAAAGGGAAAAACTAGGCCAGGCCAGCCTGATGGAATAAAAAGATCTTGAGAGCACGGCGGAATGTGCGTAGATCCGGGATCCTCCGTATCTCCGGGGGGAGCTCATTCCAGATAGTAGGTGCCTCCACAGAGAAGGCTCTCCCCCTGGGGGCCGCCAGTCGACATTGTTTGGCTGACAGCACCCGGAGGAGCCCCTCTCTATGAGAGCATACCTGGCCGGTTGGAGGCTACTGGTGGCAGAATGCGGTCCTGTAGATAACCAGGTCCTAAGCCATGGAGCACTCTAGAGGTGGTAACCAAGACCTTGAAGCACACACGGAAGACCACCGGGAGCCAGTGCAGCTCACGCAGGAGAGGTGTTACATGGGAACGCCATGTCGCTCCCATAACCACCCACGCGGCCGCACTCTGCGCCAGTTGGAGCCTCCAGGTGCTCCTCAAGGGGAGCCCCATGTAGAGAGCGTTGCAGTAGTCCAGGTGGGAAGTGACGAGGGCATGAGTGACCGTGTGTAAAAAGTCCCGATCCAGAAAGGGACGCAACTGGCGAATCAGGCGAACCTGATGAAAAATCCTCCTGGTCAGATCTTCAGGTCCCTTCCAATTATTATTATTATTATTATTATTATTATTATTATAATATTAAAAAATGGAGTTGAGATTTTCACTGTCCTGTGGAAGATTCAGATGCTAATAAATGCTACTTCTCTCTTGCAGAACCTGTGAATGGCTGTATCTTGAATGGCACTATTCTTGCGGTAAGATTCCAGCTGATCACCTGTTTCGATTATATTATATTTATTTATTTATCAGACTTGTATGTTTCCCATCTTGCCAAGTGTGACTCTAGGCGGCTTACAATCACGGAATGAAATGTAGTATAAAACATAAAACAATAAATAAAGATCTTAAATTTAAAATTCAATTCGGATAAAACTAAGCAGGGTAGAGAGGGAGGGAGAACAGTGTGTGAAGGAGTCCCAAAGGTGTTTTTTCAAAAGGCAACTGGACTTTCAAGGACAAAAGCCAAGAAAGTCCAGCTGCCTTCTGGAAAAAAACACCTTTAGGACATCCTCTTCCAAGGTAAAATGCTCCTCTCTTGTGTTTTGGATGCGATACTAAACGAACAACAGATAGATGCAACATTTTCTTCTGCTATCCCCAGAATAAAGTAAGTGGCTGAAATCATTTGAAGGTCATTCTCTCCGGCCCATTGCTTAAAGAAGGATTTGGCCCGTTCAAAACCTATTGCGATCAGTGCCTTAGGTGAAATTCACAATTCTTTTGGGTGCATGAAAGTGATTTCTGCCAAGAAGATTGGTGTTTAACCTGGGGAAATCAGAGCAGGAAAACTACTTGAGTAAAAAATTAATCTGAGCCAATAGCTAAGACATGACATCTACAATCTAGTGCAGGGATATCAAACTCAAGGCCCAAAGGCCGGAGGCAGCCCGTGGCCTGCTTAAATCTGGCCCGTGGGACTGGCCCAGAAATATCAAAGGACCGGCCCGTGGTGCCTCTGCCGGACAAAACAAGCCACCATGCTTCTGTGTGCAGCTCCCACGCGGCCCGTTTTTGGCCTCCTCGGCCTCCAGCAGCACTCTGTCAGTGAAAACTGGGCTGTGTGGAGGCCTGGCCTCCACACGGCCCATTTTTGGCCAACAGAGTGCCATGACCATGCCCCCCTGCCCCCCTCCCTGGCCACCACCCCCCCGCAGACACACACACAGACCGGCCCTCCAAGGTCAAACACAACCCTGATGCGACCCTCAATGAAATCGAGTTTGATACTCCTGATCTAGTGGTTCTTCTGATGCTACTGAATATGATTTCCAGCAGCCAGATGTTAGGATATGTAATTCAGCAATGCTGTCAGGACAACTTTCCTCTAGAAGTTATGGGTGCTCCATCACTGGAAGTTTTTAAGAGGAGAATGGACAGTCACTTCTCTGGAATGGTATGGAGTTTCTTGCCTGAGCAGGGAGTTGGACTAGAAGACCTCCTAGGTCCCTTCCTGTGAGGGATCTCACGATGGTTCGTTGAGGGCGCTTCCAAGAAAAGGCAGCACGCAAGGATGCAATCAAGTTAAATCTTTATTTAGAAATAAAGTAGGTAAAATGAGTTCCCTGGCATGGAGGCATCCATGCCTGGATTGAGCCCATGGATCAGTCCCGTAGGAAGTTAGAACAAGAGCCAAAGAGCAGCCCCTGTGCAGGGGTTCTTATAGGGGCCCCTGGCCCCTCCCTTACCAATGTGTGTGAGGGGGCCGGAGCAGGGGTGGATTCTAAATTTTTTTACTACCGGTTCTGTGGGCGTGGCTTATTTTGTGGGTGTGGTTTGGAGGTCATGTGATTAGGTGGGCGTAGCTAGCTGATCAGAGTCATTTCTGGAAGGTCCTCGCACTTACGACCAATCCTCGCACTTACGACCCGACTCATTTGTTTGCTTTTAACACTGATCAGCTGTAGGACGGCCCTTTGAAGCCCCGCGGCAAGAGTTTAAACAGTTTTTTTCCCTCTAGTCATCAGCTGGGACTCAGGAGGCAGCAATAGATTGGGGTTGGGACCAAATAAAAGGTTAAAAATAACGTGGGAGGGGGGAGAACCGGTTCGGTGACATCATATTGTCATTGCTACCGGCTCGGCCGAACCGGACTGAACTGGGAGGAACCCACCACTGGGCCAGAGGGCCATTAACTCTCCCCAATGGGGCTGCAGGGGCCAGAGCCCCTTGACCCACCAGTGGGATCAAAAGTCCCTCTTTGCTCCCATCTGGTGCCCTTTTAAGAAATTGCCATTGCTGGCACAAAACACCTAACACTTCCAACTCTATTATTCTGTTATTTTGGCTGTAGTCTCCTCCTCCTCCTTCTGTGGACCACAATCTAGGATTTCAGCCGGAACTTGGTGAACCCAGGAATTGAACCTAGAAGCTTCTGCTCTAGGACAGATCAATAGCTGGCTGAGCAATGCGCTCTCGTTATTCTCCTCTTCCCGTAGAATTGTCCGCATTTAACTTTGCAAGAAATGGTGCGGTGGGGGATAAACGGTCCAATCTCGGTGTTTCTCATGATAGGAACAACCATCTAAGGTAGCAAAACGTGTTCTCCTTTTTTTCAGCCGGGGAAACGCATGATGCTGGATGAGTGCACCACTTGCCAATGTAACACACAGCAGGGACTGTACCTGACATACAAATTGATGTGTGGGAAAATTACTTGTGAACCGTGCCCCAAGGTAAGAGGGAACGTCATGCTCCAAGGAGCTTTCTTGAATTTGAAGGTTCTGATTTCTTCCAAATTCCAAAACCACTGCATCTTTTTTTTCATTTTAAAATAAAATGAGCATGAATGTCCCTTTGTAATGTCCTTGATTAGGTCATGCTGATGAAAAGAAATCAAAGCTTTTAATTTGATAGTGCCATTAATTAAGTTAGTTTTGTCACAGACCTTTATTTTTCCTGGTTTCTGAAAAAACGTAGGATATTGCAGCTGGAAGCTGCAAATTAAAACTATTTTAGGTTTTTAAAAAAGAACAAGAAGAAAAACGATAAAAGCTCTCTGTGTTTGGGCTGTTTACTTTTCAGATCTCATGGAACTTTGCCACGTAATCCTGCATTTATTCCATTCCTGGGTTAAGCTGAGAGAACAGATCTCAGTGAGATTTAAAACTGGATCTCCCCAATGCTCTTAGCACTACATCACACTGTCTTTTCCATGTTGGGTAGCCACTTTTTGATTTTTGACTTGATCCTCTTTGTTGTTAAGGGGCATGGTAGCCTAGTGGTTAAGACCCTGGGCTTGTCAACTGAAAAATTGGCAATTCTCTTACATACCCTGTTTCCCCAAAAATAAGACATCCTCTGATAATAAGCCTAATCGGGCTTTTGAGCGCATGTGCTAAAATAAGCCCCCCCTGAAAATAAGCCCTCCCTGAAAATATTAAAGCACATGTGCAGCTGGTCCCCGTCATTTCCTCTGGTTAGGGTTAGGGAAACAGAGCTGAAAATCAGGTAAGATGGCAAGAGGAGCCCCATCTTGCTCCACGCACCCCAAAATAATAAGACCTCCCCGAAAATAAGGCCAAGCGCTAATTTTGGGGTTCAAAAAAATATAAGACAGGGTCTTATTTTCCAGGAAACATGGTATTTTTATTTATTAGTTTATAATATAAAAGACAAAAAGTACTAAAAAATAGGGAGGAAAATAAGGGAGGAAAAGGGGAAGGGGAGAAAAAGGAAAAGAGAAAAGAGAAAAAAGCAACAGAAGCCATTGACTTCCAACTCCCTTTGGTGCAGCAGAATAAGATAATAGCATCAAACCTCGACTTTTAACTTTTACATAATAATATAAACTAGCCATTTCTCTAACAACAAACCTATTAATTGGCAAAACCCAAAATCAAACTTTCATTTTTTTCCCCCCACCTCAAGCAGAAGCGGTTTCCAAGTAGAAACAAAAGTAATTATATTTTTTTTTTCTTTGACCAAAGCAGTCAAGCAGTCTGCTAAACTGAAAGGTTGGTGGTTTGAGACCCAAGCACCACAGGGTGGGATGAGCTCCCGTTCCTTGCCTCAGCTTCTACCAACCTAGCCATTCAAAACTTGCAAATGCGAGTAGATAAATAGGTACCACTTTAGTGGGAAGGTAACATTATTCTATGCGCCTTGCTGTACAGTCATTCTGGCCACATTGACTATGGAAATATCTTTGGACAATGGTGGCTCCCCCAGCTAGGAAACGGAGATGAACACTACCAGTGGTGGGATTCAAATAATTTAACAACTGGTTCTCTGCCCTAATGACCAGCTGGGTGGGCGTGGCCATGGTGGGTGTGGTCAGAGGTGTGACAGGTAGCACTCGGCCTCCTGAACCCCCCTGGGAGCAAAAACGGGCTGTGGGGGTGGGCACCGCTCTCCTGCACTCCGTTTTGGGCCTAGTAGGCCTCCCTGAAGCCTCCTGGGAGCAAAAACAGGCTGTAGGGGGCCATGCCGCACCCTTTCATGCCCCATTTTGGGCCTAGTAGGCCTTCCTGAAGCCTCCTGGGAGTGCAAGAATGGGCCGTGGGGGCCCTCACCCACCCGTGTGCCCCATTTTGGGCCTCCTGCACTTACCTGGGAGCCAAAATGGGACACGTGAGGACTCCTGGAAGGGACAGGGAGGGGAGGGGTGGTGCCAGCCAGCAATTTAACTACCGGTTCGCCAGAACCGGCCCAAACCGGCCCAAACTGGCTGAAACCCATCACTGACACTACCCCGTAGAGTTAGACATGAGTGGACGAGGAAATCTTTACCTTTATTTTTCTGTTTTGTTATTGTAACATCTCAGAAGCAGTTATTAAGGGATGCAGTTGGGTGCGAGTAAAATTCCTACGAATCAAACACTCCTCACTTCCTAAGTCCAAATCTCTGGATGAAAAGGGAAGAAGGACAAGGGGATAAAACCTTGCTCCTCTCCAATAGCTTATTACATGTTTATAGAGGACAGCGGAAAAAAAATAGAGCTAATTTTTCATGCCATCATTGCAAAAGTGTTTCGGCAGAGAGGATCTTATACTGATTATTATCTGCAACAACTAGTTGTCAAGAAAGAGGATGTGGGATGTCTTCAGTTGGGATCAGATGTCCTCATGGGAGATGTGCCATTGACGTGAAACTCTGCCACTCTCCTTAAGGACCTGTGGGCTGAGTGGCAGATTGCATGAGGGGAAACCTGGCTCGGAGAAAGAGACAGTAATTATATTTAATGCCTCAGCTTTACTTTTCAAAGCAAACTTAACTCCTCCGTATTTCCCTAACATGAATACGAGAATATTGTTGTCTGTTGATAGTCACATATATGTATATATGAATGTTCATTCGGAAAGATCTGCAATGCAGTACCGAACAAGAAGAAAGCTGATATCATTATCCGTCGATAGTCTGTTTTTTCTCTCAAATTTTGCAATGTGTAATATTCAAGGAAAAGGGATGCGGTGGCTCAGTGGCTGAGCTTGTTAATCGAAAGGTCGGCAGTTCAGCGGTTCGAATCCCTAGTGCTGCATAATGGGATGAGCTCCTGTTACTTGTCCCAGCTTCTGCCAACCTAGCAGTTCGAAAGCACATTAAAAAAAATGCAAGTAGAAAAATAGGGACCACCTTTGGTGGGAAGGTAACAGCTCTCTGTGCGCCTTTGGCATTTAGTCATGCTGGCCACATGACCACGGAGATGCCTTTGGACAGCGCTGGCTCTTCGGCTTTGAAACGGAGATGAGCACCGCCCCCTAGAGTTGGGAACGACTACCACATATGTGTGAGGGGAACCTTTACCTTTAATATTAAAGGAAAATGCAAGCAAGATGCCTATAACGATGAAACTGCGGTAAACAAAACCTAGGAATTTTATATATATATGTCTTTTTTCCTTTTTCGTAGGCTTTTATGTGCATATTCTTTCTAGCCAGGTTTTACCTACGTAAACTAAGTTGTTCTACAGCCCTGGTTCTGTGAAATCTCATTCACAAGTTTCTGGGCCTTTTTTCTGCTGACAAACTGCAACTCTGTGTTGCTCTCTGGGAGAGCATATATATATGAATATTCATATATATATGAATATTCATTTGGAATGATCTGCAAAACAATACAGAACAAGAAGAAAGCTGAAGGAGAATGAGATCCCCTATTTGAGCAGGGGGTTGGACTAGAAGACCTCCAAGGTCCCTTCCAACTCTGTATATTCTGAGGTTAAATGCAAAGTGTTTATCAATGCTTAAAAATTCACTTTGGGCGTTATCCTTGGGTTTGCAGAATTACCGGATGGAGAAAACCTCTGGTTCCTGCTGTGGGAAATGTTTGCCAACTCGGTGTGACATACAACTAAGGGATGGAACCATTTTATATCTGAAGGTCAGTAGTTTTAACATTTATTTTCTAATTTATATATATTCACCCTGCGGTTTATCTCCCTCCTCAACAATCCTGCAAAGACACTTCTCACCATCTTCTCAACAGTCTTCAAAATATTTGCCATTGATAAAAAAACAAGGCTCCTCAAGGGGATTTTTCCTCAAGGTAAAAGGAAAATAAACTACAGGTAGTCCTTGACTTACAACCTTTCATTTAGTGACTGTTCGAAGTTACAATGGCACTGAAAGAAGTAATTTATGATCGTTTTTCACACGACCATTGTAGCACCACCTGGTCACATGATTAAAATTTGGACACTTGGCAACCTAAATTGACACTTAAAGCCTGAAACTTAATGTAGAATGTGTAACTCCGTAGCATCAGCGCGTGTTAATATAAGGCAACTGGCAGTTGGGACAGAGTTCCTTTCAGGTGGGGAGGGGGAGTAGAACATCTAACTCCTTAGCATCAGAACGTGTGAATATAATACTGTATATGAAATACTAATGATCTGATGGTCACTTTGGAAAATCCTTTCTTAGCAAGCACCTAGAAGCCAAGAGGAACATACGTGCCAAATTTCAAGTTTGTAGGCTTTACCGTTCTGGAGATTTCATGATGAGTGAGTGGTATTTGGCTTTTATATAGATTTTATAATATATAGAGATTTATATAGATTTTATATAGATTATATAAACTATTAAAGCCATTTCTATAACAACAGATCTATCGAATCAGTAAAACCCAAAATTGAATTTTTCCCCCCACCTCAAGCACAAAGTCCAGAAGCGTTTCCAAGTAGAAACAAAAATACTTGGTTTTTTTTTCTTTGACCATACCAGTCAATTTAGTCATCTCTGTTAACTCCATCTGCTTTTGCAACCTTTCATTCATTGTGGGGACTGAAGTCTCCTTCCATTTTCGTGCATAAAATAGTCAACATATTAGCGAATCTTTGCTGGTTCCTAAACTTCACACAGAACAGCGTTTCCACAGCCTCTTCCCCCGAGGCCTTGCCTCAGACGGAAAAAAGTAAATTTCCTCTTGAGATCCTCCAGGGAGAGGGTGCACCTAGTATTTTTTTTTCCTAGACAAATATGTAGAAGAAATTGGAAAAAAAAACAGAGTTGTTTTTCTACTTTTGTGCAAAGGAGAATGCAACCTAGAAAGAGAAGGAGTAATAGTCCTTCATATTCATGTCAACTGTCTGAGGCCCTTGGATCAAGGTGTTGAGGAGATAAATGATGGACCAGATCATAAAAAGAAGGCACACTTTTGCGATAATAGAAAAACATAGTTTTGGGTTTTTTTCTTCTATTTTATGAGAGCGATATGTGACCTCATGAGTGTCTTTTGTGATGGCCACAGCTGGAATCTTGTGAAATGACTAAAACGTACGAGAGATGCTGACATTTTCTCACTATACTTTATGGTGCAATAATTCACTCATCTGGAGATTTCAGCTACTCTTTTAATTTTTATTTTACCGTGAGGGAAAAGAGGCGTCTGAAATGGACGGAAAAAAAAATCTCCACTCTAAGCCATCAGGCATGATGGCCCAGATGGTTGACCTAGAGGTGAAGGCCGTGGGAAGGAAACATTTTCAAGAGAGTCTGATTTAATTAGCTGGCTCTTAAGTCTGCCTGGGAACTTTTATAGATTTCAAGATTATGCTTTTACTCCCAACTGGCATTAAAGATGCTTTCCTGAAACCCACTTTGTTCTTGCTCTTTGTACGTGCCATCTCTATGGGGCTGGACAGTATCGCCCGAACAAAATGCAAAGGTACAGTCGTATGTGTGAATGCTACAGCACTGGAAGTTTTTAAGAAGATGTTGGATAACCATTTGTCTGAAGTGGTGTAGGTGTAGCTCTTCGGCCGAAAAAATGCTTTTAAAAGTTTTTTAAAAAAAAGCTTCTGATGATTGCGCGGCTCAGCTGGGATCGTCAGAGGCTTTTCAAAGCATTTTTTCTACAACCTCTTGTAGAAACAATGCTTTTAAAAGTAAAAAAAAAAAAGTTAGCCACGCCCACCCAGTCACATTAGCCCCCCACCAAGCCACGCCCACAGAACCGGTAGTAACAAATTTTACATTTCACCACTGGACCACGTGCACCCCCCGTGACCCATTTTTGGCCTCCACAGCCTCCTGCAGCACTTTGCAGGCCGAAAATGGGCCACGAGGGGCCTTGTGCGGCCCCCCCACAGCCCATTTTCGGCCGGAAGAGTGCTTCAGGAGGCTGTGGAGGCCAAAAATGAGTCCCAGGGGGGCCTCACGTGGTCCCCTCAAGTCCCATTTTGGCTGGGAAAGTGGTGCAGGAGACATCTGTCTCGTCTCCCCCCCTCCCTGCCCCTCCCGCCGACTCGTGGAGAACTGCAATGCTGATCTGGCCCTTAAAGAAATCCAGTTTGACACCCCCTGCTCTGGCTTATTACCATCTCACTGTAACAAAAAAAAATAAACTAAAAATTGGATTTTTTTTACAGCCGAACGAAACAATCCAAGATGGGTGCGACAATCATTTTTGCAAGGTGAACCAGAAAGGAGATTTTATTTGGGAGAGGAAGATCACCGGTTGCCCTCCGTTTGATTCTAAGAAATGCTTAGCTGAAGGAGTGAGTATGGAATCTACCTCTTCTTGGATACTTTTTAAAATGGTATTTGTTGTAGCGGTGTGTACAATTTGTGCTTTACAGAGCATCATAAATGAAAGAGTCCCAAAGATGCTTTTTCAGGAGGCAACTGGACTTCCTTATTTTTTTCTTTTGAAGAGGTTTCACTTCTCATCCAAGAAGCTTCTTCAGCTCTGACTGGATGATGTGGAATGGAAGGATTTATATTCCTTGCAGACAGCTGGTCATTTGCATCCTTTTAGAGGGTCGTTGAAGTACTTGGAGGTTTATCTGTGTCCTTAAAGTCACCTGAGTAGTGCAAATGGTTCCTGGAGTCTGCAATTTTTTTTCCCTCTGGAAATCCATTCCTATTCCCACACCATTCAAAGTGGGGATTTCAAAGAATCTCTACAGGCGTTTACAATTTGAACATCCTTGTAGCAGATGATTTTGTGTACTACGTTTAGGTCAGACCGAAGACAGCGAAGTTCTAAGTTGTCTGAGCCTAAAATTTCAAGCCTGGTGGCATAAAGTATTTTGTTTTGAGCAGAGGAATGGAGGACTCTTCTCGTGAAATATCTTTGGACTCGCTCAATTGTATTAATGTCTGATATGCAGTGCGGGTTCCAGACAGATGAGCTGTATTCGAGAATTGGTCTAGCAAAGGTTTTGTATGCCCTGGTTAGCAATACAATATTACCGGAGAAGAAGCTACGCAAGATTAGGTTAACAACTCTTAATGCCTTTTTCAGCAATGGTGTTACAGTGAGTTTTGGCACTTAGATTTTATATTTGTCTTAAATGACGTGTGGCTTCTTCTTCTTCTCTAGGGTAAAGTGACGAAACTTGGCAATACCTGCTGCGAAACATGTAAGTACCAAAAACTGCTTACCTAATCTCCTATTTCTGAACAGGTATGGGGCTGCAATATGAAAAGAGACTAGCGGTGGGTTTCAAATTTTTTTACTACTGGTTCTGTAGGTGTGGCTTAGTGGGCGTGGCATGGCTTGCTGGGCGTGGCTTGGTGGGCGTGGCAGGGGAAGGATACTGTAAAAACTCCATTCCCTCCCCACTCCAGGGAAAGGTTACTACAAAATCCCCATTTCCTCCCAATCAGCTGGGACTCAGGAGGGAGATAATTGATGGGGGCGGGGTAAGCCAGAGGTGGTATTTACCAGTTCTCCAAACTACTCAAAATTTCCACTGCCAGTTCTCCAGAACTGGTCAGAACCTGCTGAATACCACCTGTGTTGTAAAGGGACGTGTGAAAATCATGTTACTGGATCATGTCTGTGCATCCCTAGCCACGAGGATGCCAGAAAGACAAAATGTTTGTCGTAATGGCATAATGCAATCTTTGGCCTTTTGAATTTAAGACCGTCACCTACAAACACGTAAGGAATAGAGTTTACGTCATGACGCATCATGTGCCACTTATTTCTTCTTTAGATGTCAATAGAATAGAATAGAATAGAATAGAATAGAATAGAATAGAATAGAATAGAATAGAATAGAATAGAATAGAATAGAATAGAATAGAATAGAATTCTTTATTGGCCAAGTGTGATTGGACACACAAGGAATTTGTCTTTGGTGCATACGCTCTCAGTGTACATAAAAAGACAAGATACATTCGTCAAGAATCATAAGGTACAACACTTAATGATAGTCATAGGGTACAAATAAGCAATCGAATCATATTAGCAACCAGTCAATATAAATCGTAAGGATACAAGCAACAAAGTTACAGTCATACAGTCATTAGTGGAAGGAGATGGGTGATGGCAACGATGAGAAGATTAATAGTAGCGCAGACTTATACCAGTAACCCAGGGAGTTGGTGGTTATACATTTGTCAGATGCGTTGTTATTGGAGGCTGGGCAACCACGCTGTCAACATCATGACATCCATCTTGATGTCTACCAACCAAGAAGAGGGGTTTTTTTGGGTTCCAGCAATGAATTGAGCTCTGGGTACAGAGGTCTTAATCATTCCCTTCTAGTTCTCGTAGGGTGTCCTTATACCTAGCAGTTATTTATTTATTTATTATTTTTATGTATTCCGTTTGTCAAACATGTACGAGATAACAGGAATAAGTATAAACATGATATGAACACAGGAAATGGGTATGAATAAATGGGGGTAGTAGGACAGGGATGGAAAGCATGCTGGTACGCTTATGCCCGGCCCTTACAGACCTCTTAGGAATGGGGTGAGGTCAACAGTAGACAGTCTAAGGTTAAAGTTAGGGAGGGTTGAGGATGTAACAACAGGTAGAGCATTCCAGGCATCGACCACTCTGTTGCTGAATTCATATTTTCTGCAATCGAGTTTGGAGCGGTTTACCTTGAGTTTGTATCTATTGTGTGCTCGTGTATTATTGAGGTTGAAGCTGAAATAGTCACTGACAGGTAGTACGTTGTAGCGGATAATTTTGTGTACTACGCTTAGGTCGGAGCGTAGGTGGCGTAGTTCTAAGTTGTCCAAGCCTAAAATTTCAAGTCTGGTGACATAAGGTATTTTATTGCGAGCAGAGGAGTGGAGGACTCTTCTCGTGAAATATCTCTGGACTCGCTCAATTGTGTTAATGTCCGATATGCAGTGTGGATTCCGGGCAAATGAGCTGTATTCGAGAATTGGTCTAGCAAAGGTTTTGAATGCCCTAGTTTGCAGTACAATGTTTCTAGAGAAGGAACCTTTTATATGTGGTTACATCTTCTGAAATCAAATGTACCTAATTAGAAATTAATAAATCAAGCTACCAAAGCATCTGTGTATCCAGAGTCGACACCCACACTGCATGTTTCTTGCTGCTTCTCTGGCTGAGGCATTTCCTTTTTCCTGCGGGGTCCTTGGTGCTCTTTGAGCTTGTTGGTTTTCTTGTAGACATTTCATTACCAAACTAGGTAACATCATCAGTGCTGCTGATGTTACCTATTTTGGTAATGATAATAGTACCTAGTTTGGTAATGAAATGTCTCCCAAGAAAACCAACAAGCTCGTAGGACCTCATAGTTCAACCCTGAGCTACAGATATTCTCTTCTGTTGTTACTTTTTCCTCTCTGCTTCTAGTTGGGCTGGGCAATTCAACTCAGCAGTCTCTCTGCAGAGACTAACCTGGTCATGTTGGGCATTTACATCATCGATATGGACGCCTTTCGTCAGCAGGAGCCTTGGCAAGGTTTCTGTTCTCAGTCGATGGTTTGGTCCAGGTAGACTTGGTAGTTGCAAGACAAGGGAGTCAAAAAGTTTCTCCCTCACAGCAGGCTAACAAGTCCATCCAGCCGGGAGATGAATAGTTGTCTGTCACATCTATTCATTTCCACCCCCTGCCTTTTATCCCCAGAGCTAGGGTGGGGCTTCCATCCCAAGGACCAGCCCACGGATTTCTTTTTTTTTATTGAAAAAGTTTTACAAATACAAATTTTCCCTTCCCCTCCCAAACCCTCCCTAGCCCTCCCCTCCTCCCATGACTTCCCCAGGGTGAAATCCAAATCCAATTCATTTTATATCATATCATACTTTACCGCCCTTCTATTCTCCCCCCTGTGTACTATACATTTCTACATAACATTAAACTATTCTACCCCCTATATACTATACATTTCTACACAACATTCAACTAAAAGCTATCTGGTACTTCCTAGTTTGGTATTTATTCTGCACATAATCTATCCATTTCTTCCACTCCCATGCATATGTCTCTTGAGTCCAGTCTTTTAAGTATGCTGATATCTTCGCCATTTCTGCAAAACTGGCCACCTCAAAAGTCCATTCTTCAATAGTAGGCAAAACATCCCTTTTCCAATATTGACCAATCAGTAACCTAGCTGCTGTCACCATATACAATATCAATTTTGTTTCACCCATTGAAAAACCCTTAACTATGCCCAATAAAAACAGTCGAGGAGAAAATTGGAGTTTTTTCTTGAGAACATTTTGCATAACCCACCAGATTTTTATCCAGAATCAGCCCACGGATTTCCACTGCTCTCCTCTCCTCTGCCTTCTGCGCATCCGTGCATCAAGTACTGGACCCAGCTCTTCCTCTTCTTCTTCATCAGCCACCTACAGACCTGGGGGCTGTTGACTCTCCATCTGAGGGTTGATGGATGGCCTGTGCTCCATCTCTGTCTCTCTCTCTCTCTCCCGGCTCCAGGGGTGGGTTCTACTTACCTTTAACACCAGTTCCCAACGGGATCGCCCACGCGCGCCTTGCTTCTGCGCATGCGCAGATCGCTGATGACGATATCCGGGGCGGTGGGCGGGGCCTCCCACCAGTTTTACTACTGGTTCTTGTGAACTGGTCCGAACCGAGGACAACCCACCACTGGCCAGCTCCATTCCCTCTTCCCCCTTGGAACTCTCAGGTTGCCTTGATGCTGACCCTGACTCCCACGCCTCCTCCTCCTCTTCCGATTCAGCTGCCAGAGGGCCCAGCAGCCGAAGGGCCACAACACTTGGTACTTGCAGGACCACCTCCTACCGGCCCCCCACCGCCCAGTGCGGTCACATAGGACTGCCCTCCTCCGGGTGCCATCGGCCAGACAATGTCGGCTGGTGGCCCCCAGGATGAGGGTGTTCTCAGTGGCCGCACCAACCCTCTGGAATGAATTACCCACCGGGCTTCGGACAGCCCCCGACCTCTGCGCTTTCCGCACTGAACTGAAGACATGGCTTTTTCAGCAAATTCCCTGATCTGTTATGAGATTTTAGTTATTGGGATTTTTACATTTGGATGTTTTTAGTTTTATTTATTGTTATATGTTTTTTATTCTGTGAGCCATCCCGAGTCCTACGGGAGAAGGGCGGCATAGAAATCTAAGAAATAAATAAATAAATAAATAAATAAATAAATAAATAAATAAATAAACAAACAAACAAACAAACAAACAAACAAAAGGCATCTCAACTGTCAGAAATCTGGGAAATGTCTTAAAAGAGATTTTCTTCCGTATACTCTTTTTTTTTTTTTTTTAATTTGATTTATATGCTGCCCTTCTCCGGAGACTCAGGGCGGCTTACAATGCATTAAGCAATAGCCTTCATCCTTTTGAATATATTTATACAAAGTCAGCTTATTGCCCCCACAACTGGGTCCTCAATTTACCTACCTTAGAAAGGATGGAAGGCTGAGTCAAGCCTGAGCCTGGCGAGATTCGAACCTGCAGTAATTGCAGGCAGCTGATCTTAATAACAGGGTGCTTTAGACCACTGTACTACCAAGGCTACATTCTTTCCTCCATCAGCCTCAGAGCTAGATTTTCAGTGAACCTAAATAAAAGTTTGGGTTGCCAAATTGTACGGCGGGTAATTACGGAATTTGTTTAGCAAGGACTGAAAACAGTCCCTTGTGACAAGGTCAAAATGTCAAGCAGCTCTTTGCCCTCCGTTCTGCCTCTCTCTTGTCCCTCCTTTTGTTCGGTTCATCTGTCAATAAATAAAATATGGTCTGCCCAGGAGGCATCCCGACCTTGGCCCAGTAATTGCTGTAACCAAACCCAAGTCAACTCCAAGATAATTCTTGTGGTTGCTTGCCCAGATATTATCGCATTCCAGCTCGTCTCAAACATTTGAGTTAACCGATCACCGTTGAGTGATGCTCTCCGGTTAATTTAATTAACAAGGCTTTTTTTAAAACTTGGCTGCCAGAATTAAAGTATGAAGGTTCTTAAGGAAAGATGCTCAGGAAAACCTCTCTACCCAAAGCAGATGTGAAATGTAATATTCAAAGATCCAAGAAAAAAGTTTATGGACGCGAGAAAAATGCGACAGAAGAGAAAACAGCAAAACAAACGATTAAGAAGAACTACGCAGATCCTACGTTTGAAGGAGGCATGTTTGCCGGGAAGCAGTAGAGATTTCAAAGAATTTTCATTGTTTACACAAAATCTGCTCTGCTCACATATTTGTAAATGAGGTTTCATGTGATCCGGGAAAAAAACAATTAAGAGAAATGTCTACAGCTGCACAAATTGCTAAATCCATCGTTTCCCTTTTGCTATCTCGTTTTCTGAGTGCCGTCAAGGACCTTTCATCCATTGTACTTGTAGCCCCATTTTGTAGTCGCTGGGGGTTTGTTGTCTGGGCTCATTTTTACCTCCACGGAGCTTCATTTATTTCTTCTGGACTTGAATCATCTGGGCCACCACAAGCAATAAGATAAAATAAGACGAACAAATGAAACCTCCACTACCAGCAACTGGGCCAGCAGATCTGGATGTAAGAATCCAAAGAGCCACTTGATGGCAACAAAGAGTCACAGTTTCTAATTCTTTGCACCAGGATCTTATTCCCTTCTACTCCTCTGCTACCTCACAAATTTTCTCAGAGATAATGTAGGAGGATAGCAATAGCAATAGTACTTAGACTTATATAGAGCTTCATGGTGCTTTACAGTCCTCTCTAAACTGTTTACAGAGTCAACCTATTGCCCCCAACAATCTGGATCCTCATTTTACCGACCTCAGAAGGACCAAAGGCTGAGTCAACCTTGAGCCGGTCAGGATGGAACTGTTGGCTGTGGGCAGAATTAGCTTTCAATGTTACATTCTAAGCACTGCGCTTGCATGGCTTAGAAAGCAATAGACTGTTTCACAGTGCTTTACAGCTCTCTCTAAGCAGTTTACAGAGTCAGCATCTTTCCCCCAGCAATCTGGGTCCTCATTTTACCGACCTCAGAAGGATGGAAAGCTGAGTCAACCTTGAGCCCGTCAGGATCGAACTCCAGGCTGTGGGCAGAGTCAGCCTGCAATATTCACTGTGCCACCAGGAAGAAGAATGAGAAAGGGAATAAGAGGGAGGGAGGGAGGGCGGGAAGGAAGAAGGAAGGAAGGAAGGAAGGAAGGAAGGAAGGAAGGAAGGAAGGAAGGAAGGAAGGAAGGAAGGAAGGAAGAGCAATAGCACATAGATTTATATACCACTTCATGGTGCTTCACAGCCCTCTGTAAGCGGTTTACAGAGTCAGCCTATTGCCATCAACAACCCGGGTCCTCATTTTACCAACCTCGGAAGGACCGAAGGGTGAGTCAACCTTGAGCCCGTCAGGATCGAACTGCCGAGCTGCTGGCAATCGGCAAACAGGAGAATGAGCCTGCAATACAGCATTCTAACCAATGTGCTACTATGGATCCTGCCATATCTATTTACCCAGTTTTTTCAAGTCTATTCTTGCACTTTCCTTCATCCTCTGAAGGAGAAAATTCTGAACAGAAAAAGCCAGGAGGTTTTGGAGCATTTTCTTGGCAGCGTTTCCCCGAAGTTGTTGGAATAAATGGTCCCACCTCACCAATATTTCCTGAAAGACTTGCAGTTTGCTTTTAGAAAGCATCACCCGCAATATCTCCTTAGTCAAATTAGACACCACCAACAATATTATTATTATTTGTTCCATTTGGTTTCTTTTACAACCCTTTTAAGTGCATACGTTTGGGTTTCTGAGCAGGACATTTTAAACATCTCGTGCAACTCTTCACTTTTGCTTGTCTCTGTTCTTGTCGAACAAATTGTTTCATTTAATTCCTGTACTGCAGTCTTGGGAGTTTTCCCACCTGGTGTCCATTATGTCTCCACTTATCAGTCATTCGGTGGTGGTTTCCATATTCTGAGCTTTAGTGTACCCAAGAGAGCTTTGAACTTTATCACCAGTATTGGATTTTAATTTTTTTGTTGAAAAGTCTTATGTCAACAACGCTTCCACTTTCTGCAGTTCGAAACTTTTTTAAAACCTTTTAAAAAAAAAAAAATCTGAAGTCCTTCCAGTCTTCCACGTGATTTGATTCAGCACTCTCTTAGTCAAGCCTGCATTGCTGGTCTTTGTTTGAAGCAACCCGTGTTCTGCTAGCAAGCCATCCCCTTGGAGGTTTCTAATCCAACCACCTGCTCAAACAGGAGACCCTATACCCATGATGGTGAACCTATAGCCATATCAGTGGGCATGCCAGCTTAGCTCTTGCACGCATGCATGCACTGGCCAGCTGATTTTCGGGCCTTCTGGGCCCACCAGAAGTAGGGAAACAGGCTGTTTCCTGCCTCTGGAGGGCCTGGGGGGTGGGGAAGGCCCGTTTTTCTTTCTCACCTGGCTCCAAATCCTCTCTATGCATCTGGGGAGGGTGAAAACAGCCTTCCCCATCCCCTTGGAGACCCTCCGGAGGCCTGAAACGGCCCATTTCCTGGTTGGACAGGAAGTGACATTTTTTGCTGTCCCCAGCCTCCAGAGAATCCTAGAGCTTACATATGGAAAGGAAACACTGAGCTTTTGTGTGGAGGTGAGATTTTCTATCTGGATGACCTTCAAGCAGACGACAACTGAAAGGAATATGGCGAATTGCGGCGTACATCTCTTCCTGATAACAAAAGCTATTTATCAGCTCTAAATTACCTCAGAGCAGAGGTGGTATTCAGCCAGTTCAGACCGGTTCCAGCGAACCGGTAGCGGCAACCTGCGGGTGAGCCCGCCCGCCCAACCACCCAGGCGCAATCCTATCTTATATTGCTGTGTTTTTGACACTGCATGGATGTGTGGATGGCATTCGCGATCGAGCGAATTGCCATGTTGTTTGACGTCGCACGCATGGTGGATGGGACACGCTCACATTTTCAGTGTTGGGCAAACCGGTTGCTACAGTATGTGAAGTCCACCTCTGCCTCAGACTAATATCAGGTATCATGGCTGAAAGAAGAACACAACATCCTTTCCTCTGTGTATAAGCAATTTTTAAAAGTTTAAAGGTGATGCATTAGTCGGGGGGTCCCAAATCCCCAGATTGTGGCCCACTATTAGGCCATGGTCTATTCTCAACCGGGCCCTTGCTTGTGTGGCCCTGTTCCCCTCTCCCCAACCCCCAGCCAGGCCACCTAGCTGTAAAATTTGGGGACCCCTACATTAGCAAGTTTGGGGACCCCTACATTAACTTGTCATCGTCATAATTCTTGAAGGAGTCGTGGTATTATTAAAATACTGTAAGCTAATTACTGCTGACTGATCATCCATGCACTGTTAAAAGGAATAGTTTATTGCTCTCCAGAAGTTCAAATCTCTACGTCTTTGTATAAGCAGTAGAAGCAGTGATGGGATTCAGCCGGTTCGCACCGCTTCGGGAGAACCGGTTGTTAACTTTTTGAACAGTTTGGTGAACTGGTTGTTGGAAGAAATTATTAGAGCAGAGAACCGGTTGTTCAATTATTTGAATCCCGTCACCGAGTAGAAGCGTACACAACTAAAATTTCCTCTTGCATTTTAGGTGTCGAGCCAGAATGCAGGCTAACCACAGGCAGGCTAGAATTTGTGAAAGTAGACAACTGTGTGAATGAAAACCAGCTGAATCTGCATTACTGCGAGGTAAGGTCTGCTGATCTGGAGCCTATGAAAGCAAAAGAGTTTCTTAGTAAATTGTTTACTAAATTTCTTAGTAAATTATGGTTCAGACGAGTACCAAAACTATAGATAATCCTCAATGTACGGCCACAATTGAGCCCGAAATTTCTGTCGCTGAGCAAGACAACCGAGTTTTGTCACATTTTATGACCTTTCTTGCCGCATGTGTTAAATGAATCGCTACGGTTGTTAAATTAGTCACCCGGTTGTTAAATGAATTGGGCTTCCTCATTGACAGGAAATGTGAAAGGGGATCACCTGACCCTGGGACACTGCAACTGTCATAAATACAGGCTCGTTCCCAAGCTTCTGGATTTTGATCATGTGACCACAGGGATGCGTCAACAGTTGTAAATGGGAAAAACGATCATAGGTCACTTATTACATTGCTGTTGTTAACTACTACTATGTCTTCATCTTCTTCCTCCTCCTCTCCTCCTCCTCCTTCTCCTCCTTCTCCTTTCTCCTCCTCCTTCTCCTCCTTCTCCTTTCTCCTCCTCCTTCTCCTCCTCCTTCTCCCTCTCCCTCTCCCTCCTCCTCTTCTCCTTCTCCTTCTTCTTCTCCCTCTACCTCTTCCTCCTCCTCTCCTCCTCCTCCTCTCCTCCTCCTGCTCTCCTCCTTCTCCTCCTCTTTTCCTCCTCCTCCTTCTCCTCCTCCTTCTCCCTCTCCCTCTCCCTCCTCCTCTTCTCCTTCTCCTTCTTCTTCTCCCTCTCCCTCTTCATCCTCCTCTTCTCCTTCTCCTTCTCCTCTTCTTCTTCTTCTTCTTCTCCCTCTCCCTCTCCGTCCTCCTCTCCTCCTCCTCCTCCTCTCCTCCTCCTCTTCTCCTTCTCCTCCTCCTTTCCTCCTCCTCCTCCTCCCTCTCCCTCCTCCTCTTCTCCGTCTCCTTCTTCTTTTTCTTCTCCCTCCCCCCTCCTCCTCCACTCCTCCCTCTCCTTTCTCCTCCTCCTCCTCTTTCTCCCTCTCCCTCTCCCTCCTCCTCTTCTCCTTCTCCTTCTCCTCCTCCTCCTCCCTCTCCCTCCTCCTCTTCTCCTTCTCCTTCTCCTTCTCCTTTTTCTTCTCCCTCCCACTCCTCTCCTCCCCTCCTTTCTCCTCCTCCTCCTCCTCCTCCTCCTCCTCCTCTTCCTCTTCCTCTTCCTCTTCCTCTTCCTCTTCCTCTTCCTCTTCCTCTTCCTCTTCTTCTTCTTCTTCTTCTTCTTCTTCTTCTTCTTCTTCTTCTTCTTCTTCTTCTTCTTCTTCTTCCCTTTCCCCTTCCCCTTCCCCTTCCTCTTCCTCTTCCTCTTCTCAGCTCTGCCATCTTGTTCCTTCCACCAGCTAGGCTCAGTCTGTCTCCATCTCCATTTTTACCTCCTCCCAGCAGTTTTCACAGCGAAATCAGGATTTTAAATTCCAACCCTTTGGCCTTTTGTTTCTTTCAGGGCAAGTGTGCAAGCAAAGCCATTTACAACATAACCCTGAACCGCGTTGAAGGCATCTGCACTTGCTGCTCGGCTACCGCAACCGATGCCATGCACGTCCCCTTGCGTTGCGCCAATGGCTCTCTAGTCCATCACCAAGTGTTTAATGCCAGAGAGTGTGAATGCCTCTCACAGAAATGCCAACCGTAATCCCCTAATGGAGAGGGGATGCATGTCAAGCTTTTTTCTCCAGATGCCAGAACATGTACAATCTGACTGTATTTTTTCTTTTTTTGGGGGGGTAGGGGGGTTGGTATTGAGAGGATTTTGATACTGGTTTAATCCAAGCCACGTAAGCAGCCAAGAAAGAAACTGCATACTTGGGATGTTTCACTTTGGACTGTTTCAGGGGTGCCGTATTTTGAAAAAGCCGAAAGAATTCAAATCATTTGAATTGAGTAGTGCTGAGGATGGATATTCCCATCAAAGGACTTCTATCCACACGATGAACTGAGACAAGGTTTTCACCATATAGTTTTTTTTTTTTCTTAATTTCAGTAGTTACTTTTATGATGAATGAATAAGTCTGGCTCACCTTTCGAATCAGAGTTATTCAGCTTCTGTTACAAGCTTCAATAAAACATTGGATTAAAACCAGAGTCTTTCAAAAGCTTTTTCTTTCTTCCCCTCCCAAAAAAAGGATTACAGTGTAAGCCCACTGGATTTTCCTATCCGAATTCTGACTATGGAGCTGGAAATCAGGGATGAATAATGGGGTGGTTTGCAGCAGGAGATGAGTCAAATGTCTGATTCATTCCCCAACACAAAGGAGGAGGAGGAGGAGGAGGAGGAGAAGAAGAGGAAGAGGAAGAGGAAGAGAAGGAAGAAGAGGAGGAGAAAGAGGAGGAAGAAGAAGAAGAGGAAGAAAGGAGGAGGAGGAAGAGGAAGAGGAAGAAAAGAGGAAGAGGGGGAAGAAGAGGAGAAGGAGGGAGAGGGAGAGGAGGAAGGGGAAGAAAAGAGAAAGGAGGAAGAAGAGAAGGAGGGAGATGGAGAGGTGGAGGAGGAGGAGAGGGAGGAGAGGAGATGGAAGAGGAAGAGGAAGAGGAGGAAGAAGAAGAGGAGCAAGGAGAAGGAGGAAGAGAAGAGAAGGAAGTGGAAGAAGAGGAAGAGGAAGAGGAGGAAGAGGAAGAGGAAGAAAAGAGGAAGAGGAGGAGAAGGAGGGAGAGGGAGAGGAGGAAGGGGAAGAAAAGAGAAAGGAGGAAGAAGAGAAGGAGGGAGATGGAGAGGTGGAGGAGAGGGAGGAGAGGAGATGGAAGAGGAAGAGGAAGAGGAGGAAGAAGAAGAGGAGCAAGGAGAAGGAGGAAGAGAAGAGAAGGAAGTGGAAGAAGAAGAAGAGAAGAGGAGGAAGAGGAGAAGGAGGAAGAGGAGTAGGAGAAGGAATCATAAAGTCACCAAGGTTGACCTATAGGACAGAATCTGCTTGTCCTGTTCGTCCTGATAGCAACCTGCAGCTTCGTGTCCCTCCTAGGTTCAGATACGGCCCCAATTGAATGCTCTTCAGTGGGTAGCTAAGGCGGGTTTTTTTCATTGTGCATTTGACCTCTAAAATCTTATTTCGTTGGGCTGCTGGCCTTTTCCAAACTTAATTTAATTTGGGTTTTATGACTGTCAAAGCCAGTTTAATTTCTAATTGTTTTTAATTGATGCTAGTTGTTTGTCCTAATGACTTGTTTGTGAATAATGAATGGCCATGATTTATTTGGCGCAAGGAGCCTGGAATGGTTGGAAGCTTGGATATCTGGCATCCATTTTTACTACATGAGCACATTTGTGGGTGGAAAATGTCTAGGTTTACTCTCAGTGGGAGTTTCAATCCAAGTGGAAAAGGAGGGAAGCCAGGCTCTGCAGATGGGATTCATATGTAGGCAAATTTTCGGTCTAATCTTTTGGGCAGCAGTTGTCCACAACTATGGCCACAACTAATCCATTTCAGTGACAGTTTCCATCCAGCTGTGTCTGGACTGATTCCCTCTGATGTAGACCAAAGACCTGGGCTGCAGAACTACCCACAGCCACCAGAAGGCAGCAAAGAGATCCCCAAACCCTGAATCCTCTGCTGCCATCTAGTGTTAACTGTTGGCTGCTTGCTAAATCACTAAAAGGAACAAAACATAAATTTTACAGATTACGTACTCCTTATTAGCTAAAGGAAAAATATTAAATACATAACGTGTTTCCTTTTCTTGAGTGATAGCCCTTCTTGTTTAGTTTATTTTAATTTCCGTAATTTAATCTCCTTTTGTATTTATAATCTTCAAATGGTTGTCTCGTTTTATCTTTGCTGGAAGGCGTTCAGAGTTGTCTTGACCGGGGGGTGGGGTGGGAGGAAATAATTCCGATAAATAAAAAATAAGATCAATAAAATCAATAAAATATAAAGTAGAATAAAATAAAAATAGTCAAATAGAGTAAAATAAAGTAAAATAAAGTAAATTAAATAAAATTAAAATAAATCAATAAAATTAAAAAATAAAATAAAATCAGGTAATAAAATTTATTTATGTATTTATTTTATTTTATTTCTATACCGCCCTTCTCCTGCGGGACTCAGGGCGGTGTACAGCCAAGATAAAACATAGCATATAAAATTTAAAAAACATTTTAAAAAACAATTAAATAATTTTGGCCCAAGTTTAAAACAACCCAATTAAAACCGAATTCAATTAAAAACTGAGAGGATGGGATCAAGCCAGCCCAGCTAGATGGAATAAGTGTGTTTTCAGGGCCCGACGAAAAGTCCGGAGGTCTGATATCGTGCGTATCTCAGGGGGTAGGTCATTCCAGAGGGCGGGTGCTGCCACAGAGAAGGCTCTCCCCCTGGGGGTCGCCAGCCGGCACTGTCTGGCCGACGGCACCCTGAGGAGGCCCTCTCTGTGCGAGCGAACCGGTCGGTGGGAGGCTATTGGCGGCAGAAAATAATAACAAAATAAAATTAAAATAAAATAATAAAATTGCTGTGCAAAGTCTTCTTGGCCACAATTACCTCCTCCATTTGAGCAGGAGTTATTTGTCCAAAAATATTCTCAGATTGCATACAACCCTTGAATGAGAAGATGAAACCCTTCCATTCCTGCCCCCCCCCCCCCACACACACACTTAATCCCTAGATCTAGCAGCTCCTAAAATCAACAGCCATACAATCTTGGTAGGATTAAGCCAGGATCAGTTTCTCTCCATCTCCAAATCCATGGAGGCCGCCCGTCTCTTACAAAAAACAACAACAACAACACAAATCATGTGTAACATCATGAAAATAAAGGGGTGTACACAGTTTGCAATGAAACATTTTCTGGATTGCCGAAAGGGAACTGAACAAATGACGGTGAGAGTCTGCGAAGGCAAAGAGTAATAGAGTTTCTCCGGAGTGTTGTTGTAGATCTTTCCCGCGTGCCCGGTGAACTTGGCATTGCTTTCGGGTTCAAGGCTCGACAAGAGCTGATAGCTGCGCTTTGATTAGAGACTGTTGATTATACAAGATAATCCCGTGAATATTTCATGCTGAAGTGAGAGCATTGCAAAGCAGGATGGTAACTCGAGAAAACCCTAAGCCGTTGTCTTATAAAAAAAAAGCCATCTCTCTCTTTTTTCTCTCTCTCTCTCTCTCCTGCTAAATAGCAGTGTCCAGCGTTGGGACTAAACGGTGGCTGTCATTGCCCAGATAAGACGATGGGATTTGTCATCTAATCCTCGCTGGCAGAAGCGGCTGCTCGCTTTGGAGACGTGGGGGCAGGCAAGTGGGGGGAGAGAACAGAGTTCTGGTGTCCTGGATTTTTTCTTTTCACCATCTCCATCTCCTCCTCCTCCTCCAGCAAGTGGTCTCCAAACAGCAGCTGGTACCCTGGCTGAATACGCCTCAGGTCACCACACGGCTATTCGGATGCTGCGTCGGGTGGCCATAATTGAAAACAGGAGATCTGGCCACGAGGAGTTTTGGAGGTCCCCTTCCTTCGCCAGGTGGAAACCATGGCACCTGCTGGGACTGTTGCCCGCTCATGACCAGGGAGTGGGGGACCCAGAGACCAAATTCATGTAGGCAGCCCAGCTGTGTCCTCTCAACCTGGGAACAATTTGTCACTTCAGTTCCTCGCTGAGCTATGGAAGCTGAAGGCTACGGTAAGATTATCCTCGGCTTTGCAGCTGATTGCTAGTCGGTGGTAGTGGGGGTTTTCGGCATCTTTGCCTACCACGCTGGGTTTTCGCTCTCTTAGCTCTGTCAAAGGTCTCCCTCTTTTGCTTCTGAAGTTTCTTAGACGTTGATGGGCACCTTAATTGGTTTGGGAATGCAAGCTAATCCACCCAATTGGGTGGCTTAGTGGGTGGTGCCAATTAACCTTTCCCGATTGATTTCCTCAGATTGTTAACTCCAGCAGCAACGTGCTTATAGATTGCCCTTCTTTGCAGAGTCGGGATACTAAATGGCATTCCCCACCCTGCCTCTATCTACTTCTACAGAGTTGATAGGACAGACCAGCGAGATGCCGAAACAACAGAAGTTGCAAAGCAAAAAAATAAAAATAAAAATAAAAAGTGCAAAGACAGATCGGTCGATCAAACTTTCTTTTTTTATTATCGCTAAAAAAAACCCAAACACCTGTCAGTGGGCAGACGGTACAGAATAAGGCCTTCAGGCTTAATCCCAGCTGGAGTTGGCGATCCTGGAAGCAGTTTTAAAATGAAGAAAAGCTCCCCCACCCCTCCTGTTTCCATAGTGCTTGGTCTCTTTTGTATTTAACGCTGGTGGTGTTAGTTTAGAAAGCGGAGGTGTTGATCTGGCACGCAAGAATGAGAATCTATGAAGTTGCTGCGACTCTCGATGATCGAAGAGGCCTTTTCCAGCCCTGCTCGCAATTAATCTAGGTTTAAATTATGCGCTGACGTTATTATGGAAGTGTGTGTATTTGGGCCATCTTCCCGTAGCTGAAAGGGCATTATCATAATTGTTAAAAGAAAAAGAAAATAGAAGAAACAGCCATCTGGAAAAGAAAAGGGGGGGAAAAGCGAACAATTAAGCAGAACAGCAAATAAGAAAACTTAGAATCAAGCCAACAAGAACCAAAAACAGATGGGAACAATGCACTGCCTTCCCTGATACCATCAATTGGAATATTTATTTATTTATTTATTTATTTATTTATTTATTTATTTATTTATTTATTTATAGTTCGATTTATATGCCGCCCTTCTCCGGAGACTCAGGGCGGCTTACAATACTTTTAAGCAATAGCCTTCATACTTTTGTATATACCTGCTTAGTAGGGCTTTTGCCCCCCCCCAGTGGTGTTCTATTTTATACAAAGTCAGCTTATTGCCCCCACAAACCGGGTCCTCATTTTACCTACCTCAGAAGGATGGAAGGCTGAGTCAACCTTGAGCCTGGTGAGAATTGAACTCGCAGTAATTGCAGGCAGCTGGCAGCTACTTTAACAGCAGTTTAGTCCGCTGCGCCACCAAGGCTCCAAGGAATAGAGCTGGAAGGGAGCTTGGAGGTCTTCTAGTCCAACCCCCTGCTGAAGCCGGAGACCCTATACCATTTCAGACACCCACCTGTCTGTAGACCCTAAATATACTGGGTTAGAACAAGTAAAGTCTAATGAATCTGTTTGTCAACCTGCCTCCATTCTTATTTCTGGCTGCTTACAGGATAGGGCAGAGGATTGGTCTCAGGAGCCAGGATGAGTAAGTATTGCTGAATCAAATGGGAGCAAACTCTTTGTCCAATTTCCAAATATTGTGTACAGGGGTGAAATCTACTTACCTTTCCAACCAGTTTGGAAGTGCATGCACCGCACATGTGCTTGCGCAGAGGGTAAAAAACAGGTTACTTCCTGGTTAAAACCAAGAAGTAATGATGACCGGGCAGGTGGGCGGAGCCTCGCACCGCCATCGCTACCGGTTCGGCTGAACCGGGCCGAACCGGGAGCATTTCACCCCTGATTGTGTAGTAATGCTACATTCTGAGGATTGTTGTGATGGAATGTGCACCTACAGGATCAATGGAAAAAGCTTTTGACAACACAGAGCCTTCCGAGAAAGAAGTCCAGATGAAGAGACTGCACGATCCCAAGCTGGATGGGGAAGGGCAAGAGGAAGAGTTTCAGAGTAGCCTTAAAATTCTTCAGGATGGGTTTCTAACTATAAGTTAGAAGCTTATAGTTTAGTCCAGCAAGATTCTGTCTATTAGGTATAAGCAAATAAAGGATTGGACTTGATTGGATCTCGCTGTCTCATCTCTGGGCTTCAACCCGATAGTTGTTATTTCCCCTTCCTTTACTTCAAAAATGGCCCTGGAACAGTTACTGAGGTCTGGGTGCAACATTGAGTGTGCAAGGCTGCTACGGTAACACTTCCTGCAATGGTGAGGGGCGTGTGGTCTCAACTGATCTGTGTCCCAGATTGGGATGCATCAGAAGGGATCCTTAGTGCAATATTAATCATGCAAGTGAAGAGGAAATCAGGTAAAAATAAAACCGATGATTGCACATAAGTGGAACACCTACGGGAATTAAACCAGTCTATCGCAACTTTAATTTTGCAAGTTTAATATTGCAAGGGACACGGTGGCTCAGTGGCTAAGATGCTGAGCTTGTCAATCGAAAGGTCGGCAGTTCAACGGTTTGAATCCCTAGTGCTGCGTAACGGGGTGAGCTCCCGTTATTTGTCCCAGCTTCTCCAACCTAGCAGTTCGAAAGTACATAAAAAATGCAAATAGAAAAAACAGGGACCACCTTTGGTGGGAAAGTAACAGCGTTCCGTGCGCCTTTGGCATTTAGTCATGCCGGCCACATGACCACGGAGACGTCTTCGGACAGCGCTGGCTCTTCGGCTTTGAAACGGAGATGAGCACCGCCCCCTAGATTTGGGAACGACTAGCACATACGTGCGAGGGGAACCTTTACCTTTACCTTTACCTATTGCAAGTTTGCTCCACCGAGGATTTGTATTAATCTTTGTCACTCCCTCAGCATTCAGACTGGGTTGTCCCTGAAGGAAGGGTAAATAACGAGAGCCTTCTCCATCCCAATTCTTACATGTTAGAGAAAAAACATGCTGATCTGAGTTTCCTGGAGGCTTTCTGAAGTTAAAAAATAGAGAAATATAAAATATGCCTCCCCTGGGTCTGGTTTTCTCTGTGAAAAGTTTGCCTGGTTCAGCGATTGCCCTTCCGGGCGACTGAAGGAAGGACACTTCAGCACTGCTTGGAAAATGGCGTCTGGCAATTGAAAATAACTGTGGACACTGAGCTATGATACCATCAAGTGCCATCTCTCTCTCTTTTTTTTTTTCACAAGGCTAAAGTTTCCAATTAACCATATGAACCCAGCACAGATCTTCTTTACTCATTAAACTGATGATCTTGTAGGAGAAGAAGAAGGGGGGGGTCAGTTTGTTCCTATGTTACAGAGAAGCTCCGACACAGTATGTCATCGCTCGGTTTTTACATAGCTGTTCTGTGAACGTTTTCTGTTGATGTTGCCTTGATATCCTCATGCAAAGCACCGTGGAGGTTAAAGCCGCGGCGGAAGTTCAGGAGGAAAATGCTGGATTGTGTGGTTGTTGTTGTTCAGTCACTGCACAACAGGGCCCCAATCCTCTAGTTCCGTGATGGTGAACCTATGACACACGTGCCACAGGTGGCATGCGGAGCCATATCGGTGGGCGCATGAGCATTGCCCTAATTCAGTTCTGGCCTCTGGAGGGCCTCCGGGGGGTGGGGAAGACCATTTTCGCCCTCCCCAGGCTCCTAGAAAGGCTCTGCAGTCTGGGGAGAGCAAAAAAATGGGTCTTCTGGTCCCACTGGAAGTTGACAAACGGGATATTTCTGGCCTCTGAAGGGCCTCCGAGGGGGTGGGGAAGGCTGTTTTTACCCTCCCCAGGCTCCAAGAAAGTCTCTGGAGCCTGGGGAGAGTGAAAAATGGGCCTATGGGGCCCACTATGCCATTGTGTGTCAAAAGTGGGGGGAGTGCAGGGGGTCATGCGCACATGTGTGGGGGGTGGGGCACATTGAATTATGGGTGTGGGCACGCATGCACACAACCGCCCTGCATTCCCCCCCCCCACTTTTGGCACGTGACGGCAAAAAGGTTAACCATCACTGCTCTAGTGTCTCCTAGAGTTTGTCCAAATTCTTTCCATTGCATCAATGAGCCTATCTAACCATCTCCTCTACCATCGCCTTCTCATTCTGCCTTCCATCTTTCCCAACATCTGGGTCTGGCCAGAGGCAGAGACTCAGCCAGGGCCTTCAGAACCTCCAGAGGCTCCTTCAAGTGGAGAGAGCGAAGTGGAGGAGCCTCTTCTCGATGCTCAAGCACGCAGGGCTGCCAAAAGGCAGGAGTGGCTACTCAGGAGGAGGAGGTCTACTTGAGAGTAAGGCTTGAGGATAATTGGCCACTCCCTTAGCCTATTTAAGTCACACGCAGTTAGTAATTTCTCGCTGGAAACAATTTGTAATTATCATCAGAACATTTTTGGAAAAGTCTTATCGTATTTTGTTTTCTGGGCTGGTTGCCAACCTTTGCCGGACTTTGGTTTATTCTTGCTACTTAATAAATTTGATAAGGACCGTTGGTGTGTGTCTATATCCTCGGGAATCTGGAGCTGGGGCAGAACACAGATGGAGTTTGGAGCAAGAGGGATCCTGGGTATTCTCTGGGCTTGGTTGTTTTCTTCAGGTGTTTCATTACCTAAACTAAACAAGCATCTGCAAGCTCAGACACCACCAAGGGCCCCTCATTTGAATTCTAAGCTACCAACATTCTCCTTTATTGGAGTTTGAAGGACTTTGAACTAAGGAGATAGATGAGGATGGGCCTTGAAATGACATTGTGTGACAGAACCTGCTTTTAAGTTGCTAGAGCAGGAACTAGGTTGATAGTGGAGGAATACCACAGTTTATCAAGAGGTGGTGTGAAGACATCCTAATTAGTTAACACAGGGGACCCCTTGAAGAAACCGAGAAAATCCTAAGTCTTAATTTTGAAAACTGAAAAAATTTCTAAGGGCTGCTGAGAACATTGAGAAGTGCGCCGGACATCTAGGGCTACAATCAAAAGTTTTTTGGCTGTCACAGAGAGGAGGGGGTCAAGCTATTTTCCAAAGCACCCGAAGGCCGGACAAGGAATAATGGATGGAAACCGAACAAGGAAGAGATTCAACCTGGAAATAATTTTCTGACAGTGAGAGCGATCAGCCCATGGGACAGAAGTTGCCTTCAGAAGTTGTGGGAGCTTCATCACTGGAAGCTTTCAAGAAGAGACTGGACTGCCATCTGTCAGAAATGGTGTAGGGCCGTGATGGCGAATCTATGGCACACGTGCCAGAGGTGGCACGGAGAGCCCTCTCTGAGGGCACATGTGCTGTCATCAGCTGCTCTTCACAGGCGCCAGAGTGCTGGAAAATGGCCCCAAACCAGGCCATTTTTCAGGCTGTTTGCAGGGCCATTTTTCAGGCCCGAAAGAGGCCTTAAAAACAGACTAAAAACGGCCCAAAAAAGGCCTGAAAAACAGCCTGAAAATGGCCCCAAAACACCCCAAAAACAGCCTGAAAATGGCCTGAAAACAGCCCGAAAAACAGCCCAAAAAAGGCCTGAAAAACAGCCTGAAAAAGGCCCAAAAAACGGCCTGAAAGTGGCCTGGAAAATGGCCTGGAAAACAGCCTGAAAATGGCCCCAAAACACCCCCAAAACAGCCTGAAAATGGCCCTGAAAATGTCCTGAAAACAGCCTGAAAAACAGCCCAAAAAAGGCCTGAAAAACAGCTTAAAAAAGGCCCAAAAAATGGCCTTAAAGCGGCCTGGAAAATGGCCTGAAAAACAGCCTGAAAATGGCCCAAAATAAACATCCCCAAAACAGCCTGAAAGTGGCCCTGAAAATGGCCTGAAAACAGCCTGAAAAAGGCCCTGAAAATGGCCTGAAAACAGCCTGAAAAACAGCCCAAAAAAGGCCTGAAAAACAGCCTGAAAAAGGCCCAAAAAACAGCCTGAAAGCGGCCTGGAAAATAGCCTGGAAAACAGCCTGAAAATGTCCTGGAAAACAGTCCTGCAAAACAGCCTGAAAGCGGCCTGGAAAATGGCCTGAAAATGGCCAAAGAAAACGGCCAAAAACCAGGCATGTGCACGGCAGCCAGCTGGTCTTCGGGTTTCCGGTGCTCTGGTGTGCGCACATGGGTTCCGGTTTGGGCATTCAGTCCCGAAAAGGTTTGCCATCACTGGTGTAGGGTCTCCTGCTTGGGCGGGGGGTTGGACTAGATGACCTACAAGGTCCCTTCCAACTCTGTTAATCTGTTAATTTCAATTGGAACAGAGCTGGAAGGGACTTTGGAGATCTAACAACCCCTCCCCCCGCCCCCCGCCCTTGAGCAAGCAGGAAACCCTATACAATTTGAGAAAAGTGGTGGGGAAAAATAACGGATAGATAGAAAACAGGAAAAAAAAAAAAAGTCCGGTGCTGTCAAAGCCTGTGACTCATCCTGATGGATTCAGAGTTAAGGATTGTGACCCTATTGGGAGACTCTGTCATTGTGATAAGCTGGACAGATGGCTGAGAAGGCTTTGTGAAAAATTATGCAGCTGTCACCACAATCCACACCAGCCTAACGCACCTCTCTTGATATGTGGAGCAAGCGTGGATGGATGGATCCGATTGTAATGTTTAGCTGACCTTGTGTGTTTATTTATTTATTTATTTATTTTATTTGTATACCGCCCTTCTCCTGCGGGACTCAGGGCGGTGTACAGCCGAGATAAAACATTGCATATAAAATTTAAAAACAGTTTAAAAAACAATTCAATAATTTCGGCCCAAGTTTAAAACAACCCAATTAAAACCAAATTCAATTAAAACTGAGAGGATAGGATCAAGCCAGCCCGGCTAGATGGAGTAAGTGTGTTTTCAGGGCCCGACGAAAACTCCGGAGGTCTGATATCGTGCGTCTCTCAGGGGGCAGGTCATTCCAGAGGACAGGTGCTGCCACAGAGAAGGCTCCCCCCTTGGGGGTCGCCAGCCGGCACTGTCTGGCCGACGGCACCCTGAGGAGGCCCTCTCTGTGCGAGCGAACTGGTCGGTGGGAGGCTATTGGCGGCAGAAGGCGGTCTCGCAGATACCCCGGCCCTAAGCCATGGAGCGCTTTAAAGGTGGTCACCAACACCTTGAAGCGCACCCGGAAGACCACAGGAAGCCAGTTCAGCTTGCTCAGGAGAGGTGTCATATGTGAGCACCCCATCGCTCCCATAATCCCCCGCGCGGACACATGTGTTGAGTCAGCAGTCACCAACTGGGGGTCTGTGGACCACTGGTGGTCTGCGGGAAAAGTTTGGTGGTCCACAGAAAAAATTATTAGCATTTTTTTGTTTTGCACTAAATCAGGGGTCCTCAAAATACTGGGCTGGATACATGCAATGAACGTTTGTGTTGCTGCAGAGAATCTCCCCCTTCGGGGTCTTTTTATGTGGGTTGGAGGGGGGCAGAAATTCTGACTTGGGGTCTGCTTTAGCCTCCTGGTGTGGGGCTTTGGGCGAAGGGTGGAGGGAAGCACTGCTGGTGGCAAAGAGCCGGAGGGCCTCGTTCCAGCGGGACTGCATCATGGCCTGGAACTGCTGACCATCTCAGCCTGCTAAGCCTTCAGATGCCGGTACCTGGCCTTGCACTCCTGCAGGTCTTCCGTCTGCTTGGAAAGCCTATGCTCCTAGTCCTCAGTGAGGTGCTTCTGCTGAGCCTCCTTCTCGGCCAAATCCAATTTGAACTGAGCCAGCTGTTTTGCCCACTCTTTCTTGTGGTGGCTGCTTAGCTCCAACACCTGCTTCCTGTTGGGGCCCTAAGGAGCCCGGGTGGGGAGGTGAGGAATAGCTGGCAGGGAAGGGGCAAGTAGAGGCCGGCGAGGCGCCCCCTCAACGGGAGTGACATTGAGTTGGCCACGCCCACCCAATCACATCACCACCTAGCCATGCCCACCCAGCTGTTCATTAGGCAGATCATATTAGTGGTCCGTGGGATTTTAAATTATGAATTTAGTGGTCCCTGAGGTCCGAAAGGTTGGTGACCCCTGTGTTGAGTGAGAGGACTTCTGTAGAAATGTTGAGCAGGAGAAGAAAAGAATGAAAGGAAAGAATGAAAGGAAAGGAAAGGAAAGGAAAGGAAAGGGAAGGGAAGGGAAGGGAAGGGAAGGGAAAGAAGGAAAAGAAAGGGAAGGAAAGGAAAGGAAGGGAAGGGAAGGGAAGGGAAGGGAGGGGAGGGGAGGGGAGGGGAAGGGAGAGGAGAGGAGGGAAAGGAAAGTATAGGGGAGGGGAGGGAGGGAAAGGAGGGGAGGGGAGGAAAGGAAAGGAAATGAAGGGAAGGGAAGGGAAAGGAAAGGAAAGGAAAGGAAAGGAAAGGAAAGGAAAGGAAAGGAAAGGAAAGGAAAGGAAAGGAAAGGAAAGGAAAGGAAAGGATGAGATTTAGAGAGAATTGGGATCAGATTTCTGGGTCCAGCATGGGAAGGATCCATTTCTGCTAGCATCCCAGCATATAAGCCTTGAACTCTTTGGTCTTGCTTTTTCAGACAAAAAAATGGTAAAAACAAAAGCTGAGTGTGTGGGGGAGGCAAATTGGGGTCTACTCGGGTTATTTTTCCTTGGCTGCATTTCTCCCCCCCCCCCGTCATTTTGGAATGATAATTAAGTCAATTGCAGGGGAAATAATTTGCTCAGGGCTGTGGTCTCCTCTGTTAACCTTTTTCACCATCCTTCTTCCGGTACTTGATTGCCAAAGGGCACCAGGTTAATGAGTTCCAGGATCCTGAACTGCATCCCTGCAAATTCCTAAGGCATGCTTGACCTTTGGAGCATTGGCACAGCTGCCCTGAGCCAAAAAATGGAGTTTTATTACCCATTTTAAACTCCGTGCATCACCTCCACGGAGATAGGAGGCCAACGAAATTTTTTATGGATTAAATAGATTCGGCTAAGCAAGAGGGAAACTTCTCCCCGAGCAGAGCAGGCTCATGGCTAGGAAATTGGGGACACCATCTGTCACCTTCGGATGGTAGAGAAAGGGGAAAATGTAGCCACAAAGGAAAGGAAGACGACGATGGAAGAGAAGGAAGGGAAGGGAAGATACAGCAGAAAGGAAGAAAGCGAGGAAAGAGTGAGACGTTGAAAAAAGAGAAGAGCAACTAAGATGATTAAAGCAGTAATGAAATCCAAATTTTTTACTAACGGTTCTGTGGGTGTGTCTTGGTGGGCATGGTGTGGTGTGGCTTGGTGGGCATGGCAGGGGAAGGATACTGCAAAATCTCCATTCTCACCCCACTCCAAGGGAAGGATACTGTAAAATCCCCATTCCTTCCCCACTCCTGGGGGAAGGATACTGCAAAATCCCCATTCCATCCCCACTCCAGGGGAATGATACTGCAAAATCCCCATTCCCTCCCCACTCCTGGGGGAAGGATACTGTAAAATCCCCATTCCCACCCCACCCCTGGGGGAAGGATACTGCAAAATCCCCATTCCCTCCCCACTCCTGGGGGAAGGATACTGTAAAATCCCCATTCCCTCCCCATTCCTGGGGGAAGGATACTGCAAAATCCCCATTCCCATCCCACTCCTGAGGGAAGGATACTGCAAAATCCCCATTCCCACCCCACTCTGGGGCAAGCCAGAGATGGTATTTGCTGGTTCTCCAAACTACTCAAAATTTCCGCTACCGGTTCTCCAGAACCTGTCAGATCCTGCTGGATTTCACCCCTGAATTAAAGGCCTGGAGGCTAAAACATATGAAAAACAGTTGCATGATTTGGATTTGGGTAGTCTGGAGAAAAGAAGGACGAGAGGTGACATGACAGCAGTGTTTCAATATTTGAGGGACCACCACGAAGAAGAGGGGGGGTCAACTGATTGTACCAGAAGGCAAGACGAGAAGACGAGAATGGATGGAAACGAACCAAGGAGAGAAGCAACCTAGAACTAAGGAGAAATTTCCTGACAGTTAGAACAAATAATCAGTGGAACAACTTGCCTCCAGAAGTTGTGAATGCTCCATCACTGGAGGTTTTAAAGAAGAGACTGGACAGCTCTCTCAACCTTTTTGGCACCGAGTGCCCAAATTGGAATGTGCCGAGCACTAGAAACCCGAAGACCAGCTGGTGGTGCACATACATGTGCCGGAAACAAGAAGACCAACTGGCAACAGTGCGCGTGCCCACAAAGAGGGCTCGCTATCACAGGTATAGGATCTCCTGCTCGAGCAGGGGTGTTAAGGATATTGTTGTTGTGTTACCAACCAGCAGAGTGTAGAGCACAGAGAAACGTTGCTGAGAGCAATGAATAAGAGATGTGCAAACTGGTTTATCAACAGTTTACTTTATAGTGAAAAAACAATCTCATAGTCTTTAAAACAATCCAAGTCTTTGCCAGTTAAATCAGTCCAGTGATACAAAATCTACTTACCACACAAACAGTAGTTGGTTAGAATAACAAGCTCACTCTGGTTCACAAACCACGATGGTAGCAGATCCATCCAACCGATGATAGCACAATGGTAGCAACTCCACACACAATGGTAGCTTATCATCAACTGAATACTTTACAGTACCTTTCTTAAATACGTTTACAACTAGTGATTATCTAATTACAGCGTGATGCAGCATTACAATGAATCAGCAGGAAAACTTTAAAGTCACACAATACATATTCATATTAAAGTCACAGAACACATATATTGCCTGGACGACTTGTTAGGCTCAAACCATATCCTAACAAGGGGGTTGGACTAGAAGACCTCCAAGGTCCCTTTCAGTTCTATTCTGATTGAGTGTTCTCTGGTTTTTAATGCTCTCTGGGGAAAACCCCCAGGATTTTCACTCCTATGCTATCAGGGCCTGTGCCCCTTTTAAGCCTTGGGGAGAGAGAAAAGAAAAGGTTTTGCCCAAGGGAAATAAGCCTTAAATAAAGAAGAATTGCCATTCTCCTCTCCTTCTCATCTCACTGGGGAATGGGAGTTGGCTGAGGCTGCCATCTTGATTTTTTTTTTTACCTTCCTTCCTTCCTTCCTTCCTTCCTTCCTTCCTTCCTTCCTTCCTTCCTTCCTTCCTTTCTTTCTTCATTAAAAAATAAAAAGCTGTCACTCAAGAAAAAGAAATGTACCCCTACCCCTCATGCATCTCCTTCCTTCCTTCCTTCCTTCCTTCCTTCCTTCCTTCCTTCCTTCCTTCTTTCCTTCCTTCCTTCCTTCTTTCTTCCTGAAAAAATAAAAAGCCATCACTCAAGAAAAGGAAACGTGTTATGTGTTTAATTCTTTCTTTCTTTCTTTCTTTCTTTCTTTCTTTCTTTCTTTCTTTCTTTCTTTCTTTCTTTCTCTCTCTCTCTCTCTTTCTTTCTTTCTTTCTTCATTAAAAAATAAAAAGCTGTCACTCAAGAAAAAGAAATGTACCCCTACCCCTCATGCATCTCCTTCCTTCCTTCCTTCCTTCCTTCCTTCCTTCCTTCCTTCCTTCCTTCCTTCCTTCCTTCTTTCTTTCCTTCCTTCCCTCTCTTCCTTCTCTTTCTTTCTCCTTCCTTCCTCCCTCCCTCCCTGCCTTCTTCTCTCCCTGCTTCCTCCCTCCCTCCATGCTTCCTTCTTCCCTCCCTCCTTCCCTCCCTCCCTGCTTTCTTCCTTCCTCCCTCCCTCTCTCCCTGCATCCATCCTTCTTTCTTCCCTCCCTCCCTCCCTCCCCCCCTCTCTCCTTCCTTCCTTCCCTTCCTTCCTTTTGGCAAGCTTCTGCTTCTTGACTTCTTATTAAACAGCTGTGTCTCCTGGGATGCCCTATGATGTCGATATGCCCAGCTTTGTTTATAGTCTCTTAACTCAGCACAAGCGCCCAGTGAAATATGTCCCCAGGCCATAGCATGTGGCTTTCCTGACAACTCCCAGAGCGGCTTCTCTGGGAGGCGATGGAGACATTTCTTGGCTCTTGCCCAAGCCGAGAAACACAGCAATTTTCTAATGCCCAGGATCCATTGCTGTAGATACGAAAATTCTCATGCATCTACAACCAGGAGCCTCTCTAAAGCCTTTTTAGGGCAACTGGACAAGGGAAGTCATGTAGGCCCAAAACTCTGATTTGGTTTATGAACTCCGGTGGATTTGCTTTGCTTGTCGATTTGGGGGCCACCAGGGAATTTTCTGTCAGACGCAAATGGCCAGGAGCATTCACTGAGTTCAAAGCACAGAAGGGTTTATTGTTGCCACCTATACACAAGAATTTATTTATTTATTTATTTTTATGAAATTTTATTGAGTAAAGAATATATTACATTTCAAACTCTACGGTTCGGCAACGTGTAGTCATCTTGTATATTTACATATATGGAATCTAATCAATTATCTAAGTATTATACAATTTGTACGCAAATTTTGTAAAATTGAACACATAACACAGCAATAATACATAGATTTAATTAGTAATTATACATTGTCCTAATGAAAGTTAACTTTTGCATTTATTTTTCAACCACCTATACCACAAATCCCAGATCGTATAGAATTCTGAGTCTTCCTTTCCGTTTAAGACATACGTTAATCTGCACATTTCTGCACAGTCCAATACTTTATTGACTATCTGTTCCTCAGTCGGACATCCTTTCTCTTTCTAGCAACTGGCATAGGAGATATACACAAGAATTTAATTCAGGGGTTCCCAAACTTGGCAACTTTAAGACTTGTGGACTTCAACTCCGCTTCCCAGCTATGCTGGCAGGGGAATTCTGGGAATTGAAGTCCACAAGTCTTAAAATTGCCAGGTTTGGAGACCACTGATCCAGTCAACTAATGGTCAGTGTTGAATTGGCGCTAGAGAATAATCAACAGAATTTATGGGAAGCAGGGGCTGGACGCAGGGCCTTTTGTTGTAATGCAAGAACTCCAAACTTATGACACCTTTAACTCCACCTTCTAGTTCAGTCTGCTCTTATGTTTTCCCACCTCAAAGGAGAACTTCTGAGTTTGTCCCTTTTCTTTTTTTATCGAAAACTCTGGGTCTGCAACCTGGCATGGATTTTGCAGTTCAAAGTGAGACTTTGATCGGAGATCCTGATTCTGTAGATCCCACCGGATCAGGATGTCTGAATGCGGATGCAGCCAATCTGTCCTCTCTGAGGATTGGTGGACACCACCAGCAGAACCTCCTTACAGACTCTGTATCGGGTCTTCCAAATCATGATTGGGGCCTTGATTAATCAAAGTCATATTTTGAGATCCTGACTCTTCTTTACTTTTATTCCTCAGGTTTTCCTTTAACTCCCTCGTCTACTCTCCGTAAAAAAGCCATCAGGACCTCAGTGTCAAAAGAAAGCAAGAAATACCTCACTGTCCCTCAAGGCCATCCCTTTATGCTTGTTGACCAAGTCAACGGGATATCAGGACCAACTAAACACAGGAAAACCTGCAAAACTTCTGTAAGTAAAATATGATGACCACCGAGATACTTAAACTTCTCTGAAATCTGTCTAGTGTAACGGTTATGAATGAGAGCATCGAGTTGTTTTTTTTAAAAAAGCAATTACAAAATAGGTAAAGGTTCCCCTCGCACATATGTGCTAGTCCAGGGATCAGCAACCTGCAGCTCTGGAGCCGCATGTGGCTCTTTCACCCCTCTGCTGCAGCTCCCTGTCACTCAAAATATGCATCACAACCTCCAGTGTGCAACACCCACCGGCACATGATTTATTGAGCTTTTCAACCCTCGGTAGGCCAACCATGGATAAATCCAAGAAAAGAAAAGTTTCAGAAGAAAACAGAGGGTTTAATTCAACTACATATGCTAGTTTTGTGGCCGCTCAAGAAATAGTCAGGCACGGGAAGGATTTTGTGGCTCCCGGTGTTTTCTTTTCTGTGGGAAACAGGTCCAAATGGCTCTTTGAGTGTTTAAGGTTGCAGACCCCTATGCTAGTAGTTCCTGACTCTAGGGGGCGGTGCTCATCTCCGTTTCAAAGCTGAAGAGCCAGCGCTGTCCGAAGACGTCTCTGTGGTCATGTGGCCGGCATGACTCAACGCCAAAGGCGCACGGAACGCTGTTACCTTCCCACCAAAGGTGATCCCTATTTTTCTACTTGCATTTTTTTAACGTGCTTTCGAACTGCTAGGTTGGCAGAAGCTGGGACAAGTAACGGGAGCTCACCCTGTTACGCAGCACTAGGGATTCGAACTGCTGAACTGCCCGCCTTTCGATCGACAAGCTCAGCGTCTTAGCCACTGAGCCACCGCGTCCCTAATTACAAAATACACATAACATATTATGAATAAAAAAATTGCTTAACAGTTGTTAGTCCTGTTTGGTTGGATTAGTGCCTGGATTAGCACTGATGGTGTTACCGAGTTTGGTTTTTGTGCCTACAATAGTCTTGCTGCAGTTAAAATACAGTAGTGGCCAAAATTGTGGAAACCTTTTGAGAAAAGTGTATTTTCTAAAACTAGCTAATAACGCCACTTTTTTTGGGGGGGGGAGTAGTACCATAAAATTATATATCAGTGGAAAGATAATTTAATCAAGAATGTAATGCAACAACTTTTATGAAGGATTTGCCATCAGAATAGCAGTTACAGTATAAAGAAGAAAAGCGAAACAGGTAAAAAAAAAGGAGATACACAAAAATGATCACCACGTCAGTTAATACTTAGTTGGGTAACAGTGGTGGGTTCCTCCCGGTTCGGTCCGGTTCGGCCGAGCCGGTAGCGGTGACGATATGACGTCACCGAACCGGTTCTCCCCCACCCACCCACCCATATTATTCTTACCTTTTATTTGGTCCCACCCCCAATCTATTGCTGCCTCCTGAGTCCCAGCTGACGACTAGAAGGAAAAAAACTGTTTAAACTCTTGTCGCGGGGCTTCAAAGAGCCGTCCTACAGCTGATCAGTGTTAAAAGCAAACAAATGAGTCGGGTCATAAGTGCGAGAACTGGTTGTAAGTGCGAGGACCTTCCAGAAATGACTCTGACCAGCTAGCCATGCCCACCTAGTCACATGACCTCCAAGCCACATCCACAAAATAAGCCACGCCCACAGAACCGGTAGTAAACAAAATTTAGAACCCACCCCTGTTGGGTAACCTTTAGCATGAATGACGGCCTTCCCATGGAGTGAACCAAGTCTTTTAATTCTGCAGCTGTTCTAATGTGAAACCAAGATTGAATGATGGCTTCTATTAACTGGGTTTTATTGCTGGGTCGCTTCTGACTAACAAGTTTCTTTAGTCAGCTGCTCCATTGATTTTCAATTGGGTGAAGGTCTGGGCTATTCCCAGCAGTGGTGGGTTGCTACTGGTTTGCCCCAGAACGGGCGAACCGGTAGTGGCAGGAGGCTCCGCCCACCTGCCAGGACATTTATGCACATGCACAGTGAGCGCCCGCACACCCGTAAACAAACCAGTAGTGACCGAAATTGCAACTCACTACTGATCAATCTATAACTTCTCCACCTCAATTACCCCGAAAGAATAAAAATGAGTAGCACTTTGCCACAAAGGAGATGCCTTCTTAGCGGTCCTTACTCATTGTGCTAACCCCCACCGTGGGATTTAGCAGACAAAAGTTCCACGGAGCCTTTTCCCAATCAGGATTCCAGAACTATCATCCCATCCTTTGTTATCCTTATCTCCATTGAGACTGGGACCACCTGGCCCTTTTCTGCAGGCTCAAGGCGATCATCTCTGCGGGCTCTGAAAGCTTCTCTCTCAGTGGTTGCACCTGCTTCTTTCTCCCTGGAGTTACTATGGCGACCTCTCCGATGGCAGCTCCTGGAATGAATCCACTGGGGAGGCCGAGATCACGAAGAAGCACAACAGCTTCAGTAACTTCTTTGCAAACTGCAAAGCTGGTTGTGTTTTTGTTCCTTGCGGTTTGCCGTGCAGCTTTCTCGTTTTAACTATCCACATAGAAAGAAAGAACTTGGCTGATGGATTTCCCAAGGTTTCTTCCTAGATCTGCAAGTAGGAAATGGTGATGCCAGTGGCTGGGATGTACCCTGCCTCTCCCCATTTGGAAAGGTAGATTGGAAATTTCAGACTAGGATTTCCCGCTCTGGCAGGAATGGACCCAGAGAGTCTGCGTGGATTGCCAGTAAGTACAACATAGAAATGACACTACGAGGACATGTACAAATACCGTGAAAGATTTGACTGGCGCAGAATAAATTACAAAATAATCTCTAATGATGTTAGCCACAGTTCTGCCGTGAATAGAAGATTGAAATTATAGAGCCTCATAGAATAACAAGAGTTGGAATAGAATAGAATAGAATAGAATAGAATAGAATAGAATAGAATAGAATAGAATAGAATAGAATAGAATAGAATAGAATAGAATAGAATAGAATTCTTTATTGGCCAAGTGTGATTGGACACACAAGGAATTTGTCTTAGGTGTATATGCTCTCAATGTACATAAGGAGAATAAAATACGTTCGTCAAGAATAAAAAAGATACAACACTTAGTGATAGTCAAGGTTACTAATAAGCTATTAAATCGTACTAGGAAACAAATAAAAACAATATAATTGAAAGATACAAGCGACATGGTTATAGTAATAAGTGGGAAGAGATAGATACTAGTAAGGAAGAGAAGATTAATAGTAGTGCAAACTTAGTGATAGTCAAGGTTACTAATAAGTATAAGCTATTAAATTGTACTAGGAAACAGATAAAAACAATATAAATTGAGATATATAAGCGACATGGTTATAGTAATAAGTGGGAAGAGATAGATACTAGTAAGGAAGAGAAGAATAATAGCAAAACAGGCTTAGTAAATTATTTGACAGTGTTGTGGGAATTAGTTGTTAAGCAGAGTGATGGCGTTCGGGAAAAAACTGTCCTTGTGTCTGGTTGTTTTGGTGTGCCGTCTTTTTGAGGGTAGATGTTGAAACTTCAAGGTCTTCTAGTCCAAACTCCTGCTTGATCAGGAGAGTCTACATCATTTTAGACAAATGGCTGTCCTGTCTCTTCTTGAAAGAAGAGTGATGGGGTACCCGCCATTTCTGAAGGAAAATCAACAAATCAACTCAAATGTCCTTTCTTTTCCCCAATCATGATGAAGAAGAAGAATACATTTTGTGTCTTGCACGAAACCTTCCATTCCTAGCTGGCCACAATTCTGTGCAAATCACTGCGGTTGGTTCCAGATTTTTGTGTATGTGTGGCTTGCAAATTTCTTCGGCAAACGTAAAGAACTGGAAATGTGTTTTCTTTCTATGATCAGCACCAAATCCTGCGGGTTTTTTTTCCCCTCCTTAGCTGTGTAATCGGTACAAACCTGGATGTCGGTAGTTCCCTTGTCCTACAAATCTTTACATCTAAACGAAGGGTACCACTTGATTAATTGGGTATTTTATAGTCAAATCTTTTTATTATTATTTTTTAAATTTGATTTATATGCCGCCCTTTTCCGGAGACTCAGGGCGGCTTACAATGTGCTAAGCAATAGCCTTCATACTTTTGTATATTTATACAAAGTCAGCTTATTGCCCCCACAAACTGGGTCCTCAATTTACCTACCTTAGAAAGGATGGAAGGCTGAGTCAACCTTGAGCCTGGTGAGATTCAAACTTACAGTAATTGCAGAAAAAACAAACGAAAAAATGGGGAAAGGATGGAAGGCACCATAAGAGGGCCATCCAGAGTCATCGGGTACAAATAAATTTCATAATATATAAAATAAATAAATAACGGGACAGTGAAATTCTATCTGCTGTGAAGAGACGATAAGGTAGGCTAACATCTTGTGCTTTGCGCAGTTACCTAGAATTATGTAAAAACATAGGACTGGATGGGATCTTGGAGATCTTCTGGTCCAGCCCTCTGCTCAAACAACAGATCCTATTCCATTCCAGACAATGGTTGTCCGATCTTTTCTTGAAAACCTCCAGTGATGGAGCACCCACAAACAAAGCTATTCTATTGATTAATTGTTCTCGGTGTCGGGAAGTTTCTCCTTAGTTCCAGGTTGCTGGATGTTCTGATGATGTTCCATCTAGTGCTTCTTGTCCTGTCCTCAGGTACTTTGGAGAATAGGTGGATGCCTACTTCTCTGTGATAGCCCCTCAAATACTGGAAGACTTTTATCATATCATGTACCCCCAATCCTTCTCTTTGATAGACTTAGACATACCCTGTGTCCCCCAAAATAAGACATCCCCTGATAATAAGCCCAATCGGGCTTTTGAGCGCGTGGCAATAAGGCCAAGTGCTTATTTCAGGGTTCAAAAAATGTAAGATAGGGTCTTATTTTCAGGAAAACATGGTACCTAGTTCCCTCAATCATTCAGTTTAGTTTCCAGATCTCTTACCATCTTTGTTGTTCTTCTCGGCACTCCTGACATCAGATTAAACGTATATATATAAGCATCTTCTGCAAAGTAATGCTATGAAAAGTAAAATTACAATCAGAATAGAGCTGAAAGGTCAGGCAGAAGAACCTATACCATTTCAGCCAAGTCACTGTCCAGTCTCTTCTTAAAAACCTCCAGTGATGAAGCACCCACCATTTCTGAAGGCAAGACATTCCAATGGTTAATTGTCCTCACCGTTAGGAAGTTTCTCCTTAATTCCAGGTTGCTTCTCTCCTTGATTAGTTTGCATCCATCGTTTCTTGTTCTTGCCCTCTGATGCTCTGGAAAATAAATCGATCCCTTCCTCTTTGTGGCAGCCTCTCAAATACTCGGATATGGCTATCATGCCACCCCCTTCCCCCCAAGTCCTTCTTTTCTCTAGACTAGCCAAACCCAAATCTTGCAACCGTTCTTCATACGTTTTAGTCTCCAGGCCTTTGATCCTCTTGGTTGATCTTCTTTGCACTTTTTCCAAAGTCTCAACATCTTTGTTACAGACAAAGCTTTGAAAACTGGATTACCTTTGATGGAGCATCCAGATTTCTATAATGGCAGACTGAAAAGAATAGAAAGAAAGTTAAAAACAAGGAAAAAAAACAAATCTGAGGAAATGCAAAAATATATACCAGGATGGATAGATTGAGAGATTGAGAGATCGAGAGACAGATAGAGAGATAGAGAAATAGAGAGATAGAGAGGTAGAGAGGTAGTGGTAGAGGTAGAGGTAGATGGTAGAGAGATAGAGAGATAGAGAGAGATACTATCGATCTCTGTCTCTCTATCTATCTATCTCTCTACCATCTACACTACATCTAGTGGTAGAGATAGATGGTAGAGATAGAGAGAGATAGAGAGATAGAGAGATAGAGGTAGTGGTAGAGGTAGATGGTAGAGATAGATAGATAGATAGATAGATAGATAGATAGATAGATAGATAGATAGATAGATAGGTAGAGGTAGAGGTAGAGGTAGAGGTAGAGGTAGAGGTAGAGAGACTGAGACCGAGACCGAGACTGAGACTGAGACCGAGACCAAGTTACAGATAGAGATAGAGATAGAGATAGAGATAGAGATAGAGATAGAGATAGAGATAGAGATAGAGAAAGAGATAGAGATAGAGATAGAGAAAGAGATAGAGATAGAGACAGAGATAGAGACAGAGACAGAGATAGAGAAATAGAGAAATAGAGAAATAGAGAGATAGAGAGATAGAGAAAGAGAAAGAGATAGAGATAGAGAAAGAGATAGAGATAGAGACAGAGATAGAGACAGAGATAGAGATAGAGAAATAGAGAGATAGAGAGATAGAGAGATAGAGAGATAGAGATAGAGAAAGAGATAGAGATAGATAGAGATAGAGATAGAGATAGAGATAGAGATAGAGATAGAGATAGAGATAGAGATAGAGATAGAGATAGAGATAGAGATAGAGATAGAGATAGAGATAGAGCAGGTTGTCTTTTAATTGGGCACGAGTATATTAAGGGAAAGCTTTGGAGGCATTTCAAAGAAGAGACAGTGGGATCTTGGCATATGTCTCATGCAAAAGAAATTCTGTATTTCACAAGGCGCGTTTGTTATTTATTTTATTTTTTTTGCAAAAATGAAAAAAAGGTCACATTGAACTACCTGCTTATTTGCATGCTGTTGCTAAGCTGGGCTTTCTAAGGAAGACTTGTTTTCAAATCGATGCCTCCCAAGACAATAACACTGTAACCCCCTATTCCCTTGTTCTTGTGGAGAGTTCTCAGAAGCTGAAGCATTGTTGTCTTGGAACTCAGATAGAGAAACATACCATAACTTTGCTCCCTGAAGTTAACCACATACAGATGGTTAACTTCAACGTATGACCCATTCATTTAATGACCGAACTTACAATGGTGCAAAATTACCCAGCCTCCTATAGAGGAAGTCCCCGACTTATGACAGCTCATTTAGTGACCATTCAGAGTTACAATGGCACTAAAAAAATGTGACTTACAGTAGTGGCCAAAATTGTGGAAACCTTTTGGGAAAAGTGTAATTTTTGAGGTTTGATGGCTAATAACACCACAATTTTTTTGGAGTTTCAAGATAATCCTATTCCACTGCTGGAATGGCCTGGAAATAGCCCAGACCTTAACCCAATTGAAAATCTATGGAGCTGACTAAAGAAACTTGTTAGCCAGAAGCGACCCAGCAATAAAACCCAGTTAATAGAAGCCATCATTCCATCTTGGTTTCACATTAGAACAGCTGCAGAACTAAAAGACTTGGTTCCCTCCATGGGAAGACGTTATAAGGCTGTAATTCATGCTAAAGGTTACACAACTAAGTATTAACTGACATGGTGAGAATTTTTGTCTATCTCGTTTTTTCTATGGTGATAATTTTTGCATATCTCGTTTTTTCTACATGTGTCACTTTTCTTCTTTATATTGTAACTGCTATTCTGATAGCAAATCCTTCATAAAAGTTAATTACATTCTTGATTAAATCATCTTTCCATTGATATATAATTTCATAGTTCTACTCCAAAAAACAGTGGAGTTATTAGCTAGTTTTAGAAAATACACTTTTCCCAAAAAGGTTTCCACAATTTTGGCCACTACTGTACGTATGTCTTGATTAACAGCAGAAATGTTGGGCTCAATTGCGATGATAAACCAAGGATACCTGTATGAAATATTTGCCGTATTAAGATGGAGAGCAGATGAAATGGCTTCTCAGAGTCATGCTCTCCAAAATGTCCTTCCCAGGACTCCTTAGTTAGCTGAAACACTTGGTTCTGTACTGTCCTCAATGACTGAATCACAGAATAATAGAGTTGGAAGGAACCTTGGAGGTCCTCCAGGCCAACCCCTTGCTCAGGCTGTTCAATGACTGTTCAGTCTCTTCTTAAAAACCACACACCAATATATGAATCCACCCAGTTGTGGATTACTTGACATTGATAGGACACGTATATGAAACGTAAGGAAGACAATGCTGGTTTATTAATTGAACGTCAGCTGATTGTTGTTGTTGTTGTTAGTTGCGAAGTCATGTCTGACCCATCGTGACCCCATGGACAACGTTCCTCCAGGCTTTCCTGTCCTCTACCATCCTCTGGAGTCCATTTAAGCTCACGCCGACTGCTTCAGTGACTCCATCCAGCCACCTCGTTCTCTGTCGTCCTCTTCTTCTTTTGCTCTCAATCTTTCCCAGCATTAGGCTCTTCTCCAGTGAGTCCTTCCTTCTCAATAGGTGGCCAAAGTATTTGAGTTTCATCTTCAGGATCTGGCTTTCTAAAGAGCAGTCAGGGTTGATCTCCTCTAGGACTGACCTGTTGGATTGCCTTGCAGTCCAAGGGACTCGCAGGAGTCTTCTCCAGCACCAGAGTTCAAAGGCCTCCATTCTTTGGCGCTCAGCCTTTCTTATGGTCCAACTTTCACAGCCATACATTGCAACTGGGAAAACCATAGCCTTGACTATACACACTTTTGTTGGCAGGGTGATGTCTCTGCTTTTTTTGTATGCTGTCTAGTTTTACCATAGCTTTCCTCCCCGGGAGCAATCATCTTTTAATTTCTTGGCTGCAGTCCCCATCTGTGGTGATCTTGGAGCCCAAGAAAATAAAATCTGTCACTACCTCCATTTCTTCCCCATCTATTTGCCAGGAATTGAGATGGCCGGATTCCCTGATCTTAGTTTTCTTAATGTTGAGTTTCAAGCCAACGTTTGAACTCTCCTTCTTCACCTAAAGAGGCTCTTTAGTTCCTCTATCAAAAACAGTCAAAAAACAGAATCAGGACTGCCATTATTTCTTTAAATAAATACCAAACGAGGTGAAACTCTGCTAATCATCCGAGTCCTAGATTCTATGTTCATTGTATATAAACAATATTTTGCAACTTTAAAAAAAACCCTGCATATTTGATGGTTTCCAAGACTACTGGAACACTGAATGTTGAGTTTCAGTTGTGTGTATATATGTTTGGAGAGAAACTGATTAAATCTTTGAATAGCTAAGGATGTATAGGAGCTTAAGAGGGAAGAGAGTGAGAAAAGTCTTTTATACTTTTATTTTTATTGCTAAGGGAAAAAGCAAAGGGAATCTAAGTTAAGCTACATGCGGAGAGGAGAACGTATAATAAGCATGAGCTTCCTCCAACCTCAGTGTTCTTTTGTTCTTTTGTTCTTTTTTCTCTTTATTTTTTAGAGGGTGGGGTTTGCCTTCTTTGCACACCAGTCTGGGATTATATCGCTCGATCGTCCAAAATTATTTACTCTGTCAAATGCCTTGGTGCCCAAAGCTTGTGAAATCAAAGCCTCCTGCGTGGTTTTAATCCGAGTCCCATCTGCTCCATTCCTTCAAATGCAACCGTTAATACAGATTCTCTGCCCATCCGGCGCACTCTCTCCTTTTTTCCTCTGGTTTTACAAGTAGGAAGCGCGAGATTGGTTCTGTTCGTCACATCTTTTGCCGAATGCTTTCTGCTTCTTCTTCCAGGTGATTAACAACTATGTGGATGGGGCTCAGTCTGGTGTCTCAGAAAGTCCATCGCCGTCACCCGGAGGGATGCATTTCCGAGACAGCAAGAGGAAAGTAGACTACGTCTTAGTCTACCACTATCGAAAACATTCCACGGATCATGTTGGAGATTCTCAAGGCCCCTTACATAGGCCGGGCTCTTTGGCGATTATTTCTAATGGGGAGACGGCCAAAAGCCAGCAGAAGCAACAGGAAGGATCTACTCCAGAAGCCCAGGTCATCGATGTCGCTCCACAGGACGCTTTGGAGGTTGCAAAAGAGGAGCAGAGGGAGGAGTTTGAACGCAACCTGGTGGAAGCTGGTTTGGAGTTGGAAAAGGAAGTGGAGGTAAGAGAAACTGAACAGCGTGGGTTCGGTTTTCTCGTCATTGACAGTTTCTTTGCTGCTGTCTTGTGCATGTAATTGTCCTGCTGTAGCCCTACAAAGAATGTCTGACAGATTCATATCATTTCCCCCATTTCAAAACAAAGAGAACACACTATGGCGGGGATGGCGAAGCTATGGCACGCGTGCCCGGAGTGTCACTACCTCCATTTCTTCCCCATCTATTTGCCAGGAATTGAGATGGCCGGATGCCCTGATCTTAGTTTTCTTAATGTTGAGTTTCAAGCCAATGTTTGAACTCTCCTTCTTCACCTAAAGAGGCTCTTTAGTTCCTCTATCAAAAACAGTCAAAAGACAAGAGTCTTTTGCACGGCCATCTTTCCAGGCACGCGAGCTGTCGCTCAACTCACCTGTAGTTGCACATGTGCACGCCCCCCAGCTGTTGTTTGGGCCTCTAGTGTGCATGCACACAATTCTGGAGACCCAGCTGGTCTTCGGACCTCTCCTGTGCATGCGTGCACTTTTGCTCATGCGCGCTTGAGTACCTGCATGCATCATGCACATTCGCAGATGGTGGTCATGCGTGTGCATTGCGCACGCAAAAGCCGTGTGCATGTGCAGATAGTGCAATTGTGTGCACAGTGCACGGGGCAGGCAAAAGCTGTGCGCATGCACAAATGGTGCAATTGCGCACGCAGCTCACAAGGGGGGGAGCCGTGCGAAAGCCACATGCCTGCGCAGATGGTGCGGTTGCACACAGAGTGCACGGGGGGGGGGCTGCGAAAGCCATGCAGATGTGCAGATGGTGTGGTTGCGTGCGCAGCACACGGGGGAGGAGCCGCGCTTAAATGAAGCACATACCTGTTTGGCACTCGGTGAGTTAAAGGTTCGCCACCACTGCATTATGGGGTCTTCGGTGCTCTCTGAGCTTGGTGGTTCTCTTGTAAACATTTCATGACCCAACTAGGTAACCTCATCAATATGCTAATGGATGTTACCTAGTTGGGTCATGAGACACCTGCAAGAAAACCACCAGGTTCAGAGAGCACTAAGGATCCCAGAGTTCAACCCTGATCTACAAATATTTATTTATTGGTTCGATTTATTGGTTCGATTTATATGCCGCCCTTTTCCAGAGACTCAGGGCGGCTTACAATGCGTTAAGCAATAGCCTTCATCCTTTTGTATATACCTACTTAGTAGGGCTTTCGGCTCCCCCTAAGCGGTGTTCTTTTTTTATACAAAGTCATCTTATTGCCCCCACAATCCGGGTCCTCATTTTACCTACCTCGGAAGGATGGAAGGCTGAGTCAACCTTGAGCCTGGTGAGATTTGAACTTGCAGTAATTGCAGGCAGCTGGTGTTATTTAACAGCACTTAACAGTGCTTTAGTCTGCTGCGCCACCAAGGCTCTTAACAATTTTGTTTCCTAAAGGGGATATATCAGAGAAACATATACAGCAGAGAATTTATTCATGCCGTGGAAGGAAGCAGAACTGGGACCCTTCCATGTTCTGCCCTGGCAATGCAAGAAGATTCTTGCACTGGAGATTCTTGAATTGATTCTTGCATTGGAGAAGATTCTTGCATTCTTGCATAGAGCCTTGGTAGTACAGTGGTCTAAAGTACCCTGTTATTAAGACCAGCTGCCTGCAATTACTGCAGGTTCGACTCTTGCCAGGCTCAAGGTTGACTCAGCCTTCCATCCTTTCTAAGGTAGGTAAATTGAGGACCCAGTTTGTGGGGGCAATAAGCTGACTTTGTATAAAATATACAAAAGGATGAAGGCTATTGCTTAACGCATTGTAAGCCGCCCTGATTCTCTGGAGAAGGGAGGCATATAAATCAAATTAAAAAAAAAAAAGATTTGAAAGAAATAATGTAGGTACACGATTCAGTCATACCTCATGGCAGCACCGCGAATCTGTGAAGTGAGACGATTAGATGCTAAGTACAGAATTTATGGATGCATAATTTGCACCCTGCGAATTTTATTATTGTTGTTCAGATGGCTTCGGGGCAGGGAATTGTTTAGGTCTAAACAGCTTCTTCAGGATTTTCTTCAAAGGGAATGTGCCATCTTCATCACTGGAGATGCTCCCCGGTAGGAACAATAACAGAATCTCAAACTGAATGCCTTATCATCTCGTAGTGCTGATTGTTCTATGAGCTGGTCTTGCCCGTGAGTTGACAGATCGACTCTCAAGTTGACAGTAGAGTCACTGAGGATTAGGCTGGACTGTCCAAGATTTGAGGTTTGGACGGATGACATTTGCCGGCAGAAATGCGAAGGTTTTATTTTAAAAGACGTGACATGGGGTTCAGCGTCGTTTCACACAAATAAGATGCTGAGCACACATAAGCGATGAGTGAGTGCACAGAATTCGAAATATTATGCTGAGATTCAAACCATATCCACGATGGTTTTTAATTGGGGAACTCGCAATTCAGTGGGAAATAAATCTGACCCCAAGCATTAGAATCAGAATAACAGAGTTGGGAGGGAGCTTGGAGGTCTTCTAGACCAACCCAGTGGTGGGTTCCTCCTGGTTCGGCCCGGTTCTCCCGAGCCGGTAGCGATGATGATATGATGTCTTCTTTAAAAACCGCCAGTGTAGGAGCACTCACAACTTCTGAAGAAAAGCTGTCCCACTGGCCGATTGTTCTGTCAGGAAATTTCTCCTTCGTTCTAAGTTGCTTCTCTCCTTGGTTAGTTTCCCTCCATTATTTCTTGTCCTGCCTTCTGGTGCTTTGGAAAATAGGTTGATCTTCCTCTTTTTTTGTGGCAACCCCCTCAAATATTGGAACACTGCTATCATGTCACCCCTAGTTCTTCTTTTCCCCACACTAAAGGTAAAGGTTCCCCTCGCACATATGTGCTAGTCGTTCCCGACTCTAGGGGGCGGTGTTCATCTCCGTTTCAAAGCCAAAGAGCCAACGTTGTCCGAAGACGTCTCCGTGGTCATGTGGCCGGCATGACTAAATGCCAAAGGCGCATGGAACGCTGTTACCTTCCCACCAAATGTGGTCCCTATTTTTTCTATTTGCATTTTTTACGTGCTTTCGAACTGCTAGGTTGGCAGAAGCTGGGACAAGTCACGGGAGCTCACCCCATTACGCGGCCCTAGGGATTCGAACCGCTGAACTGCTGACCTTTCGATTGACAAGCTCAGCCCCTTAGCCGCTGAGCCACCGTGTGCCTAGTTTACACTAGACGTACCCATTTCCTGCAACCGTTCTTCATATGTTTTAGCCTCCAGTCCCCCAATCATCTTTATCGCCCGGTCATCTTTGTTCCAATTGATTTATCAAATTGATACAGCTGACTCTTTAGTTGAATACATTTAACTATTAATTAAAAACTCAGTCTGAGAGAAATGAAGCGTGTGGGAAGGGGATCAGCTTCCTTTGTTCTTTGTTTACTGATTCTGCTAAATTGCAGATCTGGACAGGCCTCAATCGGCCTTCCTTAATCTGTCCAGTTGCTAAGAGAATCCCCTTTGCCTCTAAGCCCAGCAAGGCAGCTGGTGCAACAGAGGGCACCCTATTAAACTGTGCTTGGCTGCAGCCTCCGAGACGCAACCCAAAAGGGCAGATGTCCTCGTCAGATGGAGATGCATTCTGGTGGCCACCGTAGGAGAGATAGTCCTGTCTCAGGCCCGTTGCTCCATGCGCTTGTCCTCTCAGCTGGAGGCACCAAGATAAATAGAAATCTGGGCCATGCATCACACGAAAACATCATGCAGATTGTTTTGGTCTGGCTCAAGGTTTTGAATAAAGGTATTTTATTAAAGCTAAAGGGAGGCAGTGGCTCAGTGGCTAAGATGTCGAGCTTGTTGATTGAAAGGTCGGCAATTCAGCGGTTCGAATCCTTAGTGCCGCATAATGGGGTGAGCTCCCGTTACTTGTCCCAGCTTCTGCCAACCTAGCAGTTCGAAAGCAGGTAAAAAATGCAAGTAGAAAAAATAGGGACCACCTTTGGTGGGAAGGGAACAGCGTTCCGTGCGCCTTCGGCGTTGAGTCATGCCGGCCACATGACCACGGAGACGTCTTCGGACAGCGCTGGCTCTTCGGCTTTAAAATGGAGATGAGCACCGCCCCCTAGAGTTGGGAATAACTAGCACATATGTGCGAGGGGAACCTTTACCTTTACCTTATTAAAGCTAAGGGTAGCTTAGTGCAACGTGCAGACCAGTCAATGAGAACCGTTCTTTGCTTTTAAAAAGCTGAGGCTGATAGCTCACTCTCGTGCATGTTGTCTTTCTGAGAAGCTCTTCACAGGACCTTTGAGTACGCCAAAACAATATAACCGGAGACTCCACTGATTAAAAACAAAACAAAGCATGTGTGTATACAATGGAAAAAAAAATGAAATTTGTTATATCATCCCAGCCTCTTGCTAAACCTTTCCAGTCTAGAGACAATGCCTGTCCCCCGGGCTTCATCCTGAGAAGCCTTCAGGGACCTGAAGTATCTGAATATTAGACTTACATCTGAACTTTCCCCAGTGGATCCAGCCACAAACTCTAGTGCTCTTGAAAAACCCAGCTTGTAACATAAATGAGCAAAAATTGAACGCGAATAGGAGAAGAAAACGCATCAGAATGGCCGCATATTCCTTTTGTTGTTCTTAGTTGCTAAGTCGTGTCCGACCCATCGCGACCCCATGGACAACGCTCCTCCAGGCCTTCCTGTCATCTACCAACCTCAGGAGTCCATTTAAGTTCACACCGACTGCTTCAGTGACTATATCAGAGGATCATAGAATCATAGGGCTGGAAGAGACCTTGGAGGTCTTCTAGTCCTCCTGTCCAAGACAGGAATCTTATACTATCATGGACAAATAGTTGTCCAGTCTTCTCTTGAAAACCTCCAGTGATGGAGTACCTCCAACTCCAGGAGACAAGATGTTCCACCTCCTTAGTTCCAGGTTGGATCTCCCTTTGCTGACTTTCTGCTCATAACTTCTTCTCCTACCCATAGGTGCTATGAGTATAAATTAACTCCTTCTTCCCTGTGACATCCCTTCGAGTATTGAAATACAGCATTTCCCTCTCTTTGTTAAGCTTTTTGTTGATAGTTGCAAAGTCATGTCTGACCCATCGCGACCCCATGGACAACATTCCTCCAGACCTTCTTGTCTTCTACCATCCCCCAGAGACCATTTAAGCTCACGCCGACTGCTTCAGTGACTCCATCCAGCCACCTCGTTCTCTGCCATCCCCTTCTTCTTTTGCCCTCCATCTTTCCCAGCATTAGGCTCTTCTCCAGTGAGTCCTTCCTTCTCATTAGGTGGCCAAAGTATCTGAGTTTCATCTTCAGGATCTGGCCCTCTAAAGAGCAGTCAGGATTGATCTCCTCTAGGACTGACCGGTTGGATCGCCTTGCAGTCCAAGGGACTCGCAGGAGTCTTCTCCAGCACCAGAGTTCAAAGGCCTCCATTCTTTGGTGCTCAGCCTTTCTTATGGTCCAACTTTCACAGCCAGACATTGCAACTGGGAAAACCATAGCCTTGACTATACGCTCTTTTGTTGGCAGGGTGATGTCTCTGCTTTTTAGTTGGCAGGGTGATGTCTCTGTCTAGATTTGCCATATTCCTATTCCTATTCTGAGGCTGGGTTTGGCTCTTTTTACCAGCTTTGTCAGATGCTAAACCCACCTCTTTCAGGACAGCAGGACCGCAGGACAGCAGGACAGCTGGGACTCCATCTAGAACCTCCCTTGACAAATGCACTACACTTAATCTCCTCTTTGTGTTATTTCTCAACCCTCTGGAATCAGTGTGGATAGGGGACAAGCATTTTGAAGGAACGGGGTCTTTCTCTCAGCCTAAAAATTATTTCGTAGCGAGACTGTTCTTACAGCATGACCAAGCTACAATGGTACAATCAAAAGAGCATTTTTGTAGATCAGAGTTGAACTGTGAACAGAGCTGATGTTCTCTGAGCTTGATTGTTTTCTTACGGGCATTTCATTATCCATGTCACTGCGTTATTTTATTTACCAGCTGAGCTCATTATTTCTGGACTATCAGACTTTCCATATCTTGCCAAGAATTGTTATCAAAAGTTACTACGCATGTCTGCATTCTTTCACTTGCTTCACACACACTCTTTCCTTTGTTCTCTTGCCAGCAAGGTCCGGCTGAAAAATAGCCGGCAAGAATTATTTCGAAAATGTAGCAATTACTTTTGGTAATTGCTAGGTACGGAAAGTCTGATAATCCAGAAATAATGAGCTCAGCTGGTAAATAAAATAACGCAGTGACATTCCCCTTCTTTTGCCAGTTGAGCGAATATCAGTACATCATCAAATAAGGCACATCTTCTTCAATTAAAAGTCTACAGACATTGTCCACTGTGCGTTGAGCAATTGGGACTTGGTTAATTTTTGTAACAGCATCTTTCCATTCGTAGTTCAAAGAGTTAATAATGATGCTGATCATTTGAATATCTTCAATGTTATGGCCTTTCTCTCAATTCTGTTCTCAGAATATTGCAACAAGGAATAAGCCTCGATCCATCCTCTAAACCAGGGTGATTTTTCCCAGAGCCAAACATGGGATTAATCAATGCCCTGACAATCCAGACTAGGTAACATCATCAGTGCTGGGAAGGAGTAAGGTTCGGTCTCTGCTTATACACAAGTGGCTTGCCTTGTCAGTGGGAGTAGTCCTTGATTAGGCTGTTGTTTACTCTTCGCTTGTTTCTCTGAGATGGTACTTACTTCATTGGGGTATTGTTTACTGCTTGATTGTTGGTCCAGTATTAATTAATTAATTTATTTATTGGTTCGATTTATATGCCGCCCTTCTCCGAAGACTCAGGGCGGCTTACAATGCGTTAAGCAATAACCTTCATACTTTTGTATATACCTGCTTAGTAGGGCTTTTGCCTCCCCCCCCCCAAGCGGTGTTCTTTTTTATACAAAGTCAGCTTATTGTCCCCACAATCCGGCTCCTCATTTTACCTGCCTCGGAAGGATGGAAGGCTGAGTCAACCTTGAGCCTGGTAAGATTTGAACTCGCAGTAATTGCAGGCAGCTGGCCTGCAATTATTAATCTTGGTGTTAATCTCTGCTTATCTAGATGTTGATTGATGGCCAGGAGATGTTCCTCTGTGTTCCTATAGCTACCATGGTTTTACTAGATTCGTAAATCCCCAGTGGGTAAAAAGATGTTGAGGCTCTGGAAAGAGTGCAGAGAAGAGCAACAAAGATGATTAGGGGAGGATTGGAGGCTAAAACATACAAAGAACGGCTGCAGGAACAGGGTATGTCTAGTCTGATGAAAAGGAGGACTGGGGGAGACATGATAGCAGTGTTCCAATAGCTATGGGGCTGCCCCAAAGAAGAGGGAGTCATGCTATTCTCCAAAGCACCTGAAAACAATTGGAAATTTAATCAAAAGAGATCCAATCTGGAATTAAGGAGAAATCTGTCAGTGAGAACAATTGACCAGTGGAACAGCTTTGCCTTCAGAGATTGTGGGTGCTTCATCACTGGAGGTCTTCAAGAAGAGACTGGGCAGCCACTTGTCTGAAACAGTATAGGCCTGGGTCTCCTGTCTGAGCAGACTAGATGACCTCCAAGTTCCCATGCAGCTCTGCTATTCTCTCTGTGTGTGTGTTTGTGAATCTGTGGGGTTTCCTGCTTGAGCAGGGGGTTGGGCTGGATGACCTCCCAGGTCCCTCCCAGCTCTGCTATTCCCTCTCTGTGTGTGTATGTGAATCCGTGGGGTCTCCTGCTTGAGGAGGGGGTTGGACTGGATGACCTCCCAGGTCCCTCCCAGCTCTGCTATTCCCTCTCTGTGTGTGTATGTGAATCCGTGGGGTCTCCTGCTTGAGCAGGGGGTTGGACTGGATGACCTCCCAGGTCCCTCCCAGCTCTGCTATTCCCTCTCTGTGTGTGTATGTGAATCCGTGGGGTCTCCTGCTTGAGCAGGGGGTTGGACTGGATGACCTCCCAGGTCCCTCCCAGCTCTGCTCTTCCCTCTCTCTGTGTGTATGTGAATCCGTGGGGTTGGTCTAGATGACCTCCAAGGTCCCTCCCAGCTCTGCTCCTCTGCATTCTGGCCAGTCAATAAATGTCACCACAATCTCTGTAGAAATTAAACAGCTTCTCTCTTATCCCTGGAGGATGTAGGTATTCTTCTCTCGCCAACGGCAACCAGTTCTTGAAAATGTCGCACATCAAAACAAAAGGCTGTTTGTGGAAAGGGGGCAAGCAGCTGGCCGTGTCTTTTGTGTATGAATCGTTTGGGCTGCCCTGATCCCTTATGAGTCTGAAAAGACAACCCTAAGATACCTCAAAATACAGATAGTCCTCTACGTACGACCCCAATTCAGTCCGAAATTTCTGCCGCTCATGTAAGATGAGTTTTGACCCCATTTGATGATCTTTCTGGCCACGGTTGCTAAGTGAATCACCGCAGTTGATAAGTCATTAACCTGGTTGTTAAGTGAATCTGGCTTCCCCCATTGACTTTGCTTGTCAGAAGGTCGCATAAGGGGATCACGTGACCCCCTGGGATGCTACAACCATCATAAATACGAGTCAGTTGATAAGCATCCCAATTTTATTCAGGATGCTACAATGGCAGTAAATGTGGAAAACGGTCATAAATCATTTTTTCAGCACTCTTACAACTTTGAAAAGCCACTAAATGAACTGTTGTAAGTTATGGGCTAACTGTACAGAAATCATCAAGCATACAGAATCACAGAAACAAAACAACAGAGTTGGGAGGGACCTTGGAGGACTTCTAGTCCAACCCCCTGCTCAAGCAGGAGACCCTGTACCATTCCAGACAGATGGCTCTCCAGTCTCTTCTTAAAAGCCTCCAGTGATGGAGCACCCACAACTTCCAGTGGCAAGTTGTTCCACTGGTTAATTGTCCTCACTGTTAGGAAGTTTCTCCTTAGTTCTAGGTTGCTTCTTTTCTTGATTAATTTCTATTCATTGCTTCTTGTCCTGCCTTCAGGATGAAGAGCTTGTTCTGTCCCCGTCCCACACACGCACCCCCACAGACGGCCCGGAGTTAATAAGCCACACGACAAAACTCTTTGAAGATAAAGCTGGCAGCAACCCAGTGGCTAGGTGCCAATTCAGACTTTACTCACACAAAACAAAGATTAGACTGCAAGCATTCCGATAAAACAGGCAGAGTTTCAACAATACAAGGATTAATCCAGATGCAATCCGATAAAGCAGGCAGAAGTCCAGTAATGCAGAGATCATGGATTATTTCCAGTTTTTGCTCGTCACAAACTGAACCGGCCACCCACATTTATACCCTGTGGGGTGTGGTCCAGTGACTCAGCTAATCTCTGGCATGCCTTCCCCTCTGCTGTGCACACTTCTCCCTGCGCCTCTGCCGAGGGTCCAGCCAGCACTTATCTTCTTCGTCGCTGTCCACCTGTGGCTGTGGGGATGTGCTTGGCTCTGAGCCTATCGTTTGGCCTTCGGTGTCCTCCAGAGGCATTGCCAGAGAGGAGGGTCCTGGAGAGGGAGGGCTTGCCAACTCCTCTCCCTCACTCTCAGAGTCTGCATCTGTCGATAGCCCAGGCTCAGGCAACGGAGCCACAACAGAGCTATTGGAGAATAGCTTGACCCAGGAAAGAAAAATGTGGGGGACCAAAGAACAACCAGGAGATTTGAAGAGTGGGGATCTGAGTCTTTGGGCAAGATGTTAGATTGACAGATGAGACTCTGAAGGTTGTCTGTGTGTTTGTTTATTGGGCACATACCCAGAGCAGGCAGATTTACAACCCTGTTTCCCCTAAAATAAGACTCAACCGGAAAATAAGCCCTAGTATGATTTTTTATTATTATTTGATTTATATGCTGCCCTTCTCCGGAGACTCAGGGCAGCTTACAGTGCGTTAAGCAATAGCCTTCATACTTTTGTATATTTTATACAAAGTCAGCTTATTGCCCCCACAAACTGGGTCCTCAATTTACCTACCATAGAAAGGATGGAAGGCTGAGTTAACCTTGAGCCTGGCAAGATTCGAACTTACTAATTGCAGACAGCTGGAGTTAAATTACAATGCATTAGTCTGCTGAGCTATCCAGGCTCCTTTTCAGGGTGCTCGTAATATAAGCCATACCCCACAAATAAGCCCCAGTTAAGATCGTCAGCCAGATGGACGCATTTACCGTGTTTCCCCGAAAATAAGAACCTGTCTTATATTTTTTTGAACCTCGAAATAAGCGCTTGTTCTTATTTTTGGGGAGGTCTTATTATTTTGGGGTGCATGGAGCAAGATGGGGCTCCTCTTGCTGTCTTACCTGATTTCCAACTCTGTCTCCCTAACCCTAACCAGTAGAAATGGTGGTGATCGGCCACGCATGCGTTTAAATATTTTCGGGGAGGGCTTATTATCCGGGGAGGTCTTATTTTCGAGGAAACACAGCAGTACCGTATTTCCCCAAAAATAAAACCTAACTGGAAAATAAACCCTAAGGTGTCTTTTGGAGCAAAAATTAATATAAAACCCAGATTTATTTTGGGGAAAACACAGAACTTAGTGGTTGAAGTCACAATGCTTAACTGGCAGCTCCATTGCAATAATATAGAATATAGCGGTGGTGAATGTAACATTTGTTACTACCGGTTCGGTGGGCATGGCTTCGTGGGGGGTAATGTGACTGGGTGGGCGTAGCCAACTTTTATTTTTTTACTTTTAAAAGCATATTTTCTACAACTTTAAAAGATTGCAGAAAAAAAATGCTTTTAAAAGCCTCTGGCGATCAGGCAACTCAGCTGGGATCGTCAGAGGCTTTTAAAAGTATTTTTTTCTACAAAAAATGCTTTTAAAAGCCTCTGACGATCCCAGTTGAGCTGCATGATCATCAGAGGCTTTTTTTTTTTACTTTTAAAAGCATTTTTCGGCGGGGGGGAAGGATTTTTACTACTGGTTCTCCGAACCACCCACCGCCATCGCTACCGGATCAGGCGATCCGGTCCGAACCGGGAGCATTTCACCCCTGGAATATAGGTAGTTTCGGGTGCAACTATGGGATTTTTCAGGTTTTCTGAGGTCCAGAACAGATTGTGGGGGATAAGGGGCTGAGGGGGCAAGTAGAAATTTTTCAAGGAAATTTAATAAGAGGACAAACAAACGGAACTCAAAGTTTGCCAGCAGAACAGAATGAGCACCAAGGGAGAAAGGGTAATAGCTGTTAAATAGTGGCATTATCCGCTCTGTTGGAGTCATGGAGGAAATGTCCTTTGCAGGGCATTCATACTGTGACCCAGTGATTAATCTTCTTTTTTGGCAAGAGGGACCTCCTCTTACTCACCCCAGAGATCAAAATACACCAGAGATTTGTTCTCAATCCTTCCTCATCTGGGGACTGATCTGCACCAACCCTTTTCACCGACGCGTTGCCGAAAGAATAACTCTGCCACAATTTCCTCACAACCTCACCTTCTTTTCTGCTCCCTCAGTCGCTGCTGATATTTTACTGTATTCTAAACGGGACCACAGGAAGGCCTTCAGAAGACAGTAGAACAGTTTTTTTTTAATTTTTATTTCTCGTAAACACATTTACACGTACTTATTTATTTATTTTTATTTATTTTTAGATTTTTTTTACTACCGCCCTTCTCCAGCAGGACTCAGGGCGGTGAACAGCCGAGATAAAACAGAGCATACAAAATTTAAAAAACAGTTTAAAAGGTAATTAAATAATTTCGGCCCACAATTTAAAACAACTCAATTAAAACCAATTTCAAATTAAAACAGAACGGATGGGATCAAGCCAAGTACAGTCATTTCCATCGTTTTTCATTCGTCTTTTCTTTTAAATTTCATTTTTCATTTTTACTTTTTCGGGGCTGCTCTTTTACCCTTTACTCTTTATTCCAACCTCTCTTCTTCTCCTCCCCTTCCCTTCCTTTCTCTTTCTCCTCCTACTTCCTTCGTTCTTCTTTTTTGGAAAAAAAAAAGAAGAAGACGACGACAGTAGAACAGAATAGAATAGAATGAAGTCTATACAACCTTGTATCTCTGACTAGGTAAATCTAGGTAGTGCAGTGGTCTAAAGCACCCTGTTATTAAGACCAGCTGCCTGCAATTACTGCAGGTTCGAATCTCGCCAGACTCAAGGTTGACTCAGCCTTCCATCCTTTCTAAGGTAGGTAAATTGAGGACCCAGTTGTGGGGGCAATAAGTTGACTTTCTATAAATATACAAAAGAATGAAGACTGTTGCTTAGCGCATTGTAAGCCACCCTGAGTCTCCGGAGAAGGGCGGCATAGAAATCAAATTAAAAAAAAAATCTGCAAGATGAAAGTACCCTTATCTTCAACTCGCCAAGGTTGAGAAATACTGTGATGAAGAAAAAAATAGAATTGAAAATCTTCAGACCTTGCTATATTGTCAGATAGTCACGTTGCTAGATAACCTGAGGATGCTCAGAAAGCTTCTATTCAGTGGTGGGTTTCAAATTTTTTTTACTACCGGTTTTGTGGGTGTGGCTTGGTGGGCGTGGCAGGGGAAGGTTACTGCAAAATCCCCATTTCCTCCTGATCAGCTGGGACTCGGGAGGCAGAGAATAGATGGGGGCAGGGCCAGTCAGAATTTTTACTACCGGTTCTCCGAACTACTCAAAATTTCCGCTACCGGTTCTCCAGAACTGGCCAGAACCTGCTGAAACCCATCTCTGCTTCTGTTGATGTGTTTTGCTTGTATCACAGGAATAGCAGAGTAACAGAGTTGGAAGGGACTATGGAGGTCTTCTAGTCCAACCACCTGCACAAGCAGGAAACCCTGTACCATTCCAGACAGATGGCTGTCCAGTCTCTTCTTAAAAGCCTCCAGTAATGGAGCACCCACAACTTCTGGTGGCAAGCCGTTCCACTGGCTAATTGTTCTCACTGTCAGGAAATTTCTCCTTAGTTCTAAGTTGCTTCTCTCTTTGATTAATTTCCACCCATTGCTTCTTGTTCTACCCTCAGGTACTTTGGAGAATAGTTTGACTCCCTTTTCTTTGTGGCAGCCCCTGAAATATTGGAACATTGCTATCATGTCTCACCATGTCCATCTTTTCATTAAACTAGACATACCCAGTTCCTGCAACCATTCTTCATATGTTTTAGCCTCCAGGCCCCTAATCATCTTTGTGGCTCTTCTCTGCACTCTTTCTAGAGTCTCAACATCATGGCGACCAAAACTGACTGCAATATTCCAACTATGGCCTTACCAAGGCATTATAAAGTGGTATTAACACTTCTGCCCAATCTTTTCTTAAAAACCTCTAGTGATGGAGAAACCCACATTTTCCAGAGGAATTTCCCTTCCACTGATTTATTGTTCTGTCAGGAAATTTCTCCTTAGTACTGAGTTGGATATCTCTTTGATGAGTTTCCACCCGTTGCTTCTTGTCCTGCCCTCAGGTGCTTTAGAGAATAGCTTGACTCCCTCTTCTTTGTGGCAGCCCCTCAAATATTGGAACACTGCTCTCCTGTCACCCCTAGTCCTTTTCATTAGACTAGACATACTCAGTTGCTGTCTTGATTTTTGTGAGCTGGACTGTAAGGAGTGAAACATGCTGCTGCTAATAATGCTTTATCAGCTGACTAAAGGTAGGATAGAGTTTGGGGTTACCATCGTCACTCGTTACTTGCCCCAGGTCCTGCCCACCTAGCAGTTCAAAAACATTTGGGGTTACCATCTTCACCCATTACTGGCCCCAGATCCTGCTTACCTAGCAGTTCGAAAGCATGCGAATGCAAATAGATAAATAGGTACCACTTTGGTGGGAAGGTAACAGTGTTCTGTGGGCCTCAACCAGTGGTGAAATCCAAATTGCTTTACTACTGGTTCTGTGGGCGTGGCTTGGTGGGCATGGCAGGGGAAGAATACTGCAAAATCCCCATTCCCACCCCACTCCAGGGGAAGGATACTGCAAAATCCCCATTCCCACCCCATTCTGGGGCCAGCCAGAGGTGGTATTTGCCGGTTCTCCGAACTACTCAAAATTTCCGCTACCGGTTCTCCAGAACCTGTCAGAACCTGCTGGATTTCACCCCTGGCCTCAACATATAGTCATGCTGGCCACATGACCATGGAAGTAACTACAGACAACACTGACTCCCTTGGCTAAGAAACAGAGATGAGCACTGTCCCTAACTGGTGCCAGACATGACTGGAAAAGAAGAAACCTTTAACTTTACACTACAACATCTGAATATCTTTTTCCAGGCCTTCATGGCTGATCTATCAAGCGTTAGTCTGCAACATACTGTATTTCTTGACTGTTTGTTCCTTTACTGTGAACAATCAATCTGTTGTGGCTCCGTTACCTGAGCCTGTGTCATCGGCAGGAGAGGACTCCGAGAGTGAAGGAGAGGAGTTGGCAAGGCCTCCCTCTCCAGGACCCTCCTCTCTGGCAAGGCCTTTGGTGTCCGCCGAAGGGCAAGAGACAGGGCCGGGGCCAAGCACGTCCACGCAGCCACAGGTGGACAGTGATGAGCGTAATGAGTCTTGGTTGGATCCACGCCAGCGTCGCAGAGATAAGCGCACGCAACAGAAGAAAAGGCGTGCCCGAGATTAGGCTGAGTCACTGGACCACACCCCACAAGGTATAAAAGGGAGCATGGTAGCCAGTCAAACCTTGTGACGAACAAAGCTGAAAGCTTCCACGCCATTCTGCATTGCTGGACTTTTGCTATAGACTTTGCTGGATTATCTTTGGACTTGATTGACTCTGTAATTATTGAGCTATTTCCTTTGATGTACCAGAAGCGGGGAGAAGTTATCTCTCTTCTTCGTAAGTAATAAACTCTTGGCAGGCAGCCACTAGGTTGTTGCCAAGTTCTGTTATCATAAGGATTTTGCCGGCTGGTTTGGTCTTTAACTCTTGAACGTCTGTTGGTGTGTGTGCGTGTGGGGACAGGGACAGAACACAATCTTAAAAAGCAGAAACTGTCACCACTTAGATATCTTCATTGTCAGTTCTCCACACTGGTTGCTGAACCTGTTGGCAGTAATTTGATCTTCTTTATATTTAATTTTCATCCCATTTGTTTCTTTCACTGTCCTTCTTAAGTTTCATTACTAGAGCTTCCAGATCATTTACGCGCTCGCTTCTCAGAGTAACGATATTGTAGCATAGCACAGCACAGTTCTTCTTCCTCCAGTTTTAAAACTATGCTCCTATTCTTCCAATTTAACCTCCCTCATTATGCATTCAGCATATCGTTTGAATACATAAGGGAAGAGTATGCAGTGTTGTCTCTTCTTTTGCCAACCTGGAAATTAGCCCTTAGCTGAGAAAAATCTATCGCACAGCCTTCTTGGCCAGCCTATTTGTGCCAAGGCTGGGTGTTATGGAAAATATCAGTACCAGCAATGTTTATGCAAGTCAACGACTAACGGTATGGAAAGATGCATAAAATAATCCATGCATTTTGAGAACGAGTTAATTTTTTTGATTCAAGTTTTCGGTAGGAACTTTCATTTAAAAAATAAAAAAAATTGACGTGGATGAGAAGACCTACAAGAGAAAAGCAAGAAAGATGATTAGGGGAGGACTGGAGGCTAAAACATAGGAAGAACGGTTGCAGGAACTGGGTATGTCTAGTTTAATGAAAAGAAGGACTAGGGGAGACATGATAGCAGTGTCCCAATATCTCAGGGGCTGCCACAAAGAAGAGGGAGTCCAGCTATTCTCCAAAGCACCAGAGGGCAGGACAAGAAGCAATGGAGGGAAACTAATCAAGGAGAGAAGCAACCTAGAACTAAGGAGAAATTTCCTGACGGTTAGAACAATTAATCAGTGGAACAATTTGCCTCCAGAAGTTGTGAATGCTCCAACACTGGAAGTTTTTAAGAAGAGATTGAATAACCATTTGTCTGAAATGATGTAGGGTTTCCTGCCTAAGCAGGGGGTTGGACTAGAAGACCTCCAAGGTCCCTTCCAATTCTGTTATTCTATTCTATTCTATTCTATTCTATTCTATTCTATTCTATTCTATTCTATTCTAGTCTAGTCTAGTCTAGTCTAGTCTAGTCTAGTCTAGTCTAGTCTAGTCTAGTCTAGTCTAAGACATGCAAATTGAACGTGCTTCCTTTCATCTTCTTAAAGATGAAAAGGTAGGGAGGGGCTGTTTGTTTCATTGAGTGGTCTCTGCCCCACATCCTGGTGGCATTTTTGTAAAGTCACAAAGTCTAGGGAGATTTTCACTCATCCAGGTCATGGTTGTCCCAAAGGTGCTTTATTTCTTTCTTTCCAAGAGCGGTTAAAGAGGCCATGTATGTCAACATTGAACCGCCCTCCCTCAACAGAGGGGGAGGGATACGACATCATCTATCTCCGGTCTACAACACAGCTCTTTCAGCAGTTCCAAAAAGGCTCCACATCAAGGGGGGGGCTTCAAAAACTTTAGCAAGGGGTTCTCTGTCCGGTTGCTGGGTGGGCGTGGCCTAGTCAGCTTCCTGAACCACGGTGGGGGGGGGTGTTTTTGCCCTCCCTGGGCTCCGGAGGCTTTCCTTGAGCCTCCAGGAGGGCAAAAATGGCCTCACCAGGCTCCAGAGGCCCTCTGGAGGCCGGAAACAGGCCCATTTCTGGCCTTCCTGAACTTCCGGTAGGCCCATTTTTCACCCTGCCTGAGCCTTCGGACATGCCCTGCACTTACCTGCATCCAAAACGGGCTATGTGGGGGGCAGGGTGGGTGGGGCCAGCCAGGAGTGAGATTTGGGGTTCTCTGAACTGCCCAGAATCTTAGCTAGAGGTTCTCCCAAACCCCTGCGAACCCCCAGCAGCCCAAATGACCAGCTGTCTGCAAGGAGTATAAATCCTTCCATTACCCACCATCCAGTCAGAGGTGAAGAAGCTTCTTGGATGAGAAGCGAAACCTCTTCAAAGAAAAACCAGAAAGTCCAGTTGCCTCTTGAAAAAAAAAAAAAAAAGCACATTTAGGTCACAAAGGCTTGGTTTTGCAAGTGGATGTGAGGATCTAATTGTGGAGATCAACCAAGTACAGCAAGAAATCAACCAAGTACAGCAATCAACCCATTAACTTCTCAGTAGGCACTGCCAATTTAATCCAAGATTACTGGATCAATAGAACAATGTGTTCCTCTTAGCTGCTATTTTGTTAGAAGGTTTACTAATAAGGGCACAGTGGCTTAGCGGTTAAGATGTTGAATTTGTCAATTGGAAGGTTGGCCGTTCGAGACCCAAACACCACATGACAGGGTGAGCTCCCATTCCTGCCTCAGCTTCTGCCCACCTAGCAGTTCGAAAGCATGCAAATGCGAGTAGATAAATAGGTACCTCTTTGGTGGGAAGATAACAGTGTTCCACGTGCCTTGGTGTAAAGTTATGCTGGTCACATGACCACAGAAGTGTCTTTGGACAATGATGGCTCCATTGGCTAGGAAGCAGAGATTAGCACTGACCCCTAGAGTCTGACATGATTGGGACAGGCAATGGGCCTTTATTTGTTTTTTATTTGTTTCTTTTTGCTGGTATAGCAAAATTCAGATTTTATCAGAAGGTTGGGTTTATGGATTTTTAGAATAGAATAGAATAACAGAGTTGGAAAGGACCTTAGAGGTCTTCTAGTCCAACCCCATGCTTAGGCAGGAAACCCTACACCACTTCACACAAATGATTATCCAACATCTTCTTAAAAACGTCCAGTGTTGGAGCGTTCACAACTTCTGGAGGCAAGTTGTTCCACTGATTAATTGTTCTAACTGTCAGGAAATTCCTCTTTAGTTCCAGGTTGTTTCTCTCCTCGATTAGTTTCCACCCATTGCTTCTTGTTCTACCCTCAGGTGCTTTGGAGAATAGCTTGACTCCCTCTTTTTTGTGGCAGCCCCTGAGATATTGGAACACTGCTATCATGTCTCTCCTAGTCCTTCTTTTCATTAAACAAGACATACCCAATTCCAGCAACCGTTCTTCCTATGTTTTAGCCTCCAGTCCCCTAATCATCTTTTTTGCTCTTCCCTGCACTCTTTCTAGACTCTCAACATCTTTTTTTACATCGTGACGACCAAAACTGAATGCAATATTCCAAGTGTGGCCTTACCAAGGCATGATAAAGTGGTATTAACACTTCACATTATCTTGATTCTCTCCCTCTGTTTATGCAGCCCAGAATTGTGTTGACTTTTTTTGGCAGCTGCTACACACTACTGGCTCATATTTAAATGGTTGTCCACTAGGACTTTTATTAAGGGTCTCCCCCACCTACCCCATTTCCCATCTAATTCAAGCCTTCAAGGAATCAAACTTTAAATGTGCGGGTTGAGGTTGTGGAGGAAAAAGATTACATGACAAGAAAACACTTTCATTTAGAAAAAAAAAAATACCGTAATCATAAAGCAACCTGTCTTCTATATTTTATGCCTTATTTTTCTCACAGCTGTTCTGTTCCCGGAATGGCATCTTTACCATAATGATGTTCTTACAGAAAGGATAAGGTCACAAAACAATAACTTTGAATAAACAGTTTTGTTGTGTAAAGGATGCCCTGGCAAGTATTCCGAGAGAGAAGTACCATGGAATGCATCAACATTATACACAGAGATTATACCCAGCTCCTTTCATTCTTCCAGACTTTTCCACTAAAACGGTTTTTAAAAATTGTCTCAAAAATGCGACGACTGGCCTATTTTTCATTGAGCGTGTTGCTGTTGCTTCTTCCATTCCCCTTGTCTTATTTTGGGTCTGGGCCTGTCTCTTCTCTCTTTGCTGCTTACTTCGCTAAATTAACTAAACTAGAAGTTGTGCAGAACTCACAGTAGGTCTGAATTTTTAGTTTCTTTTAAACTAAAACCCTCTCATAGTTCTGGCGAAAACCTGTCTCCTTGGAGCTTCTGAGGAAACACAGTGCCGTAATTAAAATATTTCTTTGCTTTTTTTTTTTCTTCTAAAAGACCATTTCCAACATTTGCTTAAGTTCTCGGTGTTTCTAAAGCACCACAGGGTACTTGCAAGGGCTGCCGTGCTTATAAAACGATATTTCTAACAAACTATAAATGAAACACTGCTGAGGTGGTGTGGGAGGAATTGTTCCTTCTTTCAGGGACAGATTCAAGAGTTTGGGATAAAGTGAATGCCAGCCATACCAAATGGATCCAGAAAATTGACTGCAGCTAGGTATAGGACGCGGTGGCCCAGTGGCTAAGACGATGAGCTTGTCGATCAGAAGGTTGGCAGTTCAGTGGTTCGAATCCCTATTGCGGTGTGACGGAGTGAGCTCCCGTTACTTGTCCCAGCTTCTGCCAACCTACCAGTTCGAAAGCACGTAAAAAATGCAAGTAGAAAAAATAGGGACCACCTTTGGTGGGAAGGTAACAGCGTTCTGTGTGCCTTTGACATTGAGTCACACTGGCCACATGACCACGGAGACATCTTCAGTTGTAAGTGTGAAAAAACGGTCATAAGTCACTTTTTTTCAGTGCTGTTGTAACTTCGAACGGTCACTAAATGAACGGTTGTAAGCAGAGGAGGCTTTCACATAAATTTAACACCAGTTCGCCATGCACCAAAAATGTGCTTTGCTCATGCGCGTGGCTTGCACGCATGTGCACAGCTTAGAAAACGTGGCTAAATAGCATGGCATAGCACCGGGGCAGGTGGGCTGGCCAACCTACAGGTTGCCACTACCGGTTTTCCCAAACCGATTCCAACTGGCTGATTACCACCACTGGTTGTAAGTCATGGACTACCAGGACATAACATTAAATTGAAATGCGTTATATAGATTCCCTAATCTTGGCATGAAATTCTAAGCCATTTTGAAATAAACCCACTGATGTCACTTTAAGACACCTGCAACTACATAGGTCCACAAAAGAGACAGATTTTCCAACCTTGGATGAATCTCTCTCTTTGTTTTCCCCACTATAGCCCAACCACCCAATCTCTTTATGTGGGGATGGGAAAAGAGGTAGATATGGCTGGCCCAGGTCTCTAGATGGTTGAGGTTGGGCCTTGGATTCCATCAGGGCCCAGAGAGCAGCCTGTCCTGTCCAGCTGGTCAGTGAAGGGCATTGTTCTGACCCGGCTCCCCAAACACGACAAACCCTCTATAGTTAAATCAATGATTCCTTTATTAGGAGCACCAGCAGCCCCGGCAAAAAGTTTCTCTCTCACCGCAGGCTAACAAGTCTGTCCGGTAGGGAGATGAATAGTTGTCTGCCACATCTATTCATCTCCGCCCCCTGCCTTTTATCCCCAGAGCTGGGGTGGGGCTTCATTTGCAGCAATTGCTCTTCCGTCCCAAGGACCGGCCCACAGATTTCCAGTGCTCTCCTCTCCTCTGCCTTCTGCGCATTTGCACATCAGGCACTGGACCCAGATGTTCCTCCTCTTCCTCATCAGCCACCTGAAGACCTGGGGGCTGTTGACTCTCCATCTGAGGGCTGATGGATGGCCCAGGCTCCACCTCTGTCTCTCTCTCTCTGACAGCTCCATTCTTTCTTTCCCCTCGGGGCTCTCAGGTTGCCTTGAAGCTGGCCCTGACTCCACACCACGTCCTTATCTGATTCGGCTGCTGGAGGGGCCGGCGGCTGACAGCCACAACAGGTAGACCATTTCAAAGTACATCCGACTCTCAAAATCATGCTTTCTGAGCTTCTTCAGCTCTGGATTGGAAGCGAAAACTCTTCAAAGAAAAAAATCAGAAAGTCCAGTTACCTTTGGGACACCTCCCAAAAAGCGTTTAGAGATGCTTGTGTTCCAAACAAAAAATAAAAAAGGAAAAAGGTTCTATGTTGAAAGGGCTCGCAACTTGGGTGTCCTCCTGGATTCCCGGTTGTCTCTGGAAGACCACCTGACGGCCGTGACTAGGGGGGCTTTCACACAGGTTTGCCTGGTGCGCCAGTTGCACCCTTTCCTGGACCAAGTTGCCCTTCGCACAGTCACTCATGCCCTGGTTACTTCTCGTTTGGATTACTGCAACTCTCTCTACATGGGGCTGCCCTTGAGGTGCACCCGGAGGCTCCAGCTGGTCCAGAATGCAGCCACGCGGGTTGTTACGGGAGCTCCCCATTACTCCCATGTAACACCTCTCCTGCGCGAGCTGCACTGGTTACCGGTGATCCTCCGGATCCGCTTCAAGGTGCTGGTACTCACCTATAAAGCCCTACATAGCTTAGGTCCAGGGTACTTGCAGGACCATCTCCTGCCTGCCTCCCACCGTCCTGTCCGCTCACATAGGAGCTCCGGACGGCACCTGATCTCCGCTCCTTCCATCGGGGCCTAAAGACTTGGCTATGTCAACAAATGGGCTGAGTTCTGATTCTGGGGTTTTATTATTTAATATTTTGATTTTAATTGGTTTTAATTAGACTCTTCTTTTATTATTGTATGTTTCTAGCTTGTGTTTGCCGCCCTGAGTCCTTTGGGAGAAGGGCGACATATAAATTTATGTTAAATAAATAAATAAATAAATATGTTAAGAGAAACATCTTCATCTTTTCCAGGGCTTCAAGAGAGGCCTAGAGCTTTGTCGCTTTCCAGAATACGATGAGCAAAATTGACTTAGCATTCCTTCTGCCCATCATCCATATTTCACTAGGTAGTCCTGCCAAGCCACTGAGTCTCCCTTGGTCCTTCTCTTTTCGGAGAAGTCTTGGTCAATTTGCGACCACATCTGGTCCCCAGACACCTCGCTAAACTTAGCACACATTCAGATACACATCTGGCTGAGAGTTCCTATAACATTGACAACAGAGCATAGTTTTGGCAAATTTGTTTCATAACAATAGTGGCGAATGTCTTTATTGTTTCATAACTCTCCCTTGGTGTAGTTTCTCCATTTAAGGATTATTGCCTTCTTGCAGACGTAAAAAAAAAAAAAAAAACACACACACACACACGCAAGAAACTAAATATTCAAATGGTGCAGGCTGTGGTGAGGAAAAACAGCCACAGACGATAAACACATACTAAACAAGAAAAGTATTAAATAAACGACTACATTTCTTTAGGACTATTTGGTTTCTTCGCTGTGAGGAGGAATAGAACTCGTTCAACAGAAATATTTGGCTTGAAGGAAAGGAACTGAATATTCAGTTACCGTTACAACATGTTTGAAGGAATTGTATTCTTCGTTCTGTAACTCAGAAGTCTCCAAATTTAAGATTTGCGGACTGGTGGGTCTGGATGGATCGTAAGATGTTAAGCTTGGGAGACTGCTCAAATGTGTCTTCTACAGGAGTGGTATTCACTTACTTTCCCTACCAGTTCGCAAATTTGCTCACACGTGCCCCGTCCACGCATGCCCCCGGCCTTCCGCGCATGTACCTGGCCTCAAAAAAAATGCCTAAATAGTGTGGCATAGAGCTGGGGCGGGTAAGCGCGTGGATGGGCCCACCTGCGATTTCTGCTACCGGTTCGGGCCAGAGGTGGGTTTCAGCAGGTTCTGACCAGTTCTGGAGAACCGGTAGGGGAAATTTTGAGGGGTTCGGAGAACCGGTAGTAAAAATTCTGACTGGTACCGCCGCCATCTATTTTCTGCCTCTCAAGTCCCAGATGATCAGGAGGAAATGGGGATTTTGCAGTATTCTTCCCCTGGAGTGGGGTGGGAATGGAGATTTTACAGTATCCTTCCCCTGCCACGCCCACCAAGCCACACGCACAGAACCGGTAGTAAAAAAATTTGAAACCACCGCTGGTTTGGGTGAACCAGTCTGAACCAGCTGTGTTGTGGCCCGTCAGCAGCCTGTGCAGATTGTAGCTGATTCCAACAACGAGGAGGCTGGTGTGGTGCTGCACCAGCAGCCTGTGCCTGTGCAGCTGGCGCTCAAGTCGGACAGTGAGGAAGCTGGAGAAGATGTGGTGCCAGAGGCAGGGATTCAGCCAGGGCCTTCAGAACCTCCAGAAGCTCCTTTAAGTGAAGAGGACGAAGAGGAGGAGCCTCTTCTCGATGCACGGGTGTGCAGAGCTGCCAAAAGGCAGGAGTGGCTCCTCTGGAGGAGGTCTCCTCGAGAGTAAGGCTTGGGGCTAATTGGTCATTCCCTTAGCCTATTTAAGGAGGAACGCCAATTGCAGCAAGTTGTAGGGAACAACTTTAGTTCACTCTCCTTCGCGTCTGGATTCTCTGCAAAATTGCTTCTGGGCTTCCTGCCAACTCTAGTAAGACTGTGATTACCTTATGTCAGAATTCTGGTAGGCTATTAAGACAGTTTATTAACAGCCTTTGGTTGATAAAGACTGAGTTATTTGAGTAAAATACGCTTTGTATAGAGTTTGTGTGTGCTGCGTTCTTTGGGGTCCGTAGCTGGGGCAGAACAAGCTGAATACCACCTCTGGTCTTCTAATTTCCTGCATCTTGGGCCCTAATTTTGTTTTTTTCAGAATTTGAATGGCGGGGGTGATGGTTATCTTTTCCAGCGTAGAGTGACCAAGGTTGAGATGGATTGTCCCTCTCAGTTGGATATTTAAAAAAAATGCTCCGTTTCTCTCAGAGATGCATGTGGCAATTTGGACTCCAAATTATAAAATGTATTTATTTTTTAATCTCTTGAGTGGTTTTTTTTTTTTCAGTTTTGGCCACTGAAGTAAGCTCTGTAACTCTCCCTGTTAAACAATACAGGGAGTCCTCAACTTACAACAGTTCATTTAGTGATCGTTCGAAGTTCCAGTGGCACTGAAAAAAAGCGACTTACGACCATTTTTCACACTTTTTCGACTTTTGCAGCATCCCCACGGTCACGTGATCGAAATTCAGACGCCTCGCCACTGGTTCATATTTATGACCGTTGCAGTGTCCCAAGGTCACGTGATGCCCTTTTGCGACCTTCTGACGAGCAAAGTCAATAGGGAAGCCAGATTCACTTAACAACTGGATTATGGATTTATCAACTGCAGTGGTTCACTTAACAACTGAGGCAAGAAAGGTCGTAACCTGGGGCAAAACTCACTTAACAAATGTCTCGCTTAACAAAAGAAATCTTGGGCTCAATTGTGGTCGTAAGTCGAGGACTACCTGTATTCAATTAAATGGCAGGGCTGGCTCCAGATAAAGACTTCACTCTAAGATAAGTTGAGATAGAGGAGGGGGTCTCACCCCTTTAGGTGGTTGACAGGTAAGAAGATCTCAATCCCCTTGCCATCCATCTCTTAGCCTTGTTCTTTTTCTATAGATTTAAAATTTAAAATTGCATAATTTTAATATTTTACTTAATTTAACTATTCGTCTTTTTATATTCTGTAAACTGCCCAGTCCCTTACATGGGAGATGAGTGGCATAAAAAGGTAGATGATAGAGATAGATAGATAGATAGATAGATAGATAGATAGATAGATAGATAGATAGAGGTAGGTAGGTAGGTAGGTAGGTAGATAACAGTCGGTCGGTCGGTAGGTAGGTAGATAGATAGATGAGAGATAGATAGATAGATAGATAGATAGATAGATAGATAGGTGATAGATGGATAGATAGATAGATAGATAGATAGATAGATAGATAGATAGGTGATAGATAGATAGATAGATGAGTGATATTCAGATAGATAGATAGATAGATAGATAGATAGATAGATAGATAGGTGATAGATAGATAGATAGATAGATAGATAGATAGATAGGAGATAGATAGATAGATAGATAGATAGATAGATAGATAGATAGATAGATAGATACCGGTAGGTAGGTAGATACCGGTAGGTAGGTAGGTAGGTAGGTAGGTAGGTAGGTAGATGATAGATAGATAGATAGATAGATAGATAGATAGATAGATAGATAGGTGAGAGACAGATAGATAGATAGATAGATAGATAGATAGATAAACGGTAGGTAGGTAGATACCGGTAGGTAGGTATATAGATAGATGATAGATAGATAGATAGATAGATAGATAGATAGATAGATAGATAGATAGATACAGAGACAGAGAGATAGATGAGAGAGAGAGAGAGAGAGTGAGAGAGAGAGATGATAGAGATAGGTGAGATAGATAGAAAGATAGAAGACAGACAGACAGACAGACAGATGCAGAGGTGGTATTCAGCCGGTTTGGACTAGTTCACCCGAACCAGTAGTGGAAATTGCAGGTGGGCCCATCCCCACCCACCCCAGCTCTATGCCATCCCATTTACGCACATTTTTGAGGCCAGGCGCATGCACGGAAGGTGCGCGCACACATTTGCGAACCGGTAGGGAAAGTAAGTGAATACCACCGCTGGATACATGCCCTTTAATTATCAGATGTTAATGAGTTACTCCTTGAAAATTGTAGCACTGATTGAACTGGTCGATCCAGTTAACCATATGGCTATTCCACAGTTTCAAATCCGAAGCCTAAAGTAGCTGACCTGAAACCCAGGCCATTTTATGGATAGCTCTCTGGTTTGATAGCTTTCAGTGCAATATATGTTTCTTTTTTTCCCCCTCCCATATTTTAGAATAAGAGTCAAGGATTAAGTTTTGTCCGAATACACGCACCATGGAACGTACTGAGCCGAGAAGCGGAGATTCTGAAAATCAAGATGCCCACTAAAAGAGTAAGTATGGATCAATTCTGCTCTTTATCACTTTTGAATGTTAGAAACAGAGGGAAGTAGCAGATACAGGTCCACAGCAGAGGTGGGTTTCAGCAGGCTCTGACCAGTTCTGGAGAACCGGTAGCGGACATTTTGAGTAGTTCAGAGAACCGGTAGTAAAAATTCTGACTACTGGTTCTATTCTCTACCCATCTATTCTCTGCCTCCCGAGTCCCAGCTGATCGGGAGGGAATGGAGCAGTGGTGGGTTGCCCCCGGTTCGCACCAACCGGCGGGAGGCTCCGGCCACTGACCCAGATGTCATGAAAATGCTTCTGTACAGGCACAGAAGCTTCTGTGCTTGCGTGCATGGCCCCATTGCGAACTGGTAATGAAGGTAAGTAGAACCCACCCCCTGGAATGGAGATTTTACAGTATCCTTTCTCTGGAGTGGGGAGGGAATGGAGACTTTACAGTATCCTTCTCCTGCCATGCCCACCAAGCCACGCCCACCAAGCCATGCCACGCCTACCAAGCCACACCCACAGAACCGGTAGTAAAAAAATTTGAAACCCAGCACTGGTCCACGGGGTATGGTCAAAAAAGACAAGTTGGAAACCATAACAGCGTGAACTAAACTCCACTCTGTGATGACTTCCTCCAGACATCATCCAGGTTTTGTGGCTCCCGGTGTTTTCTTTTCTGTGAGAAACGGGTCCAAATGGCTCTTTGAGTATTTAAGGTTGCAGATCCCTAGTCTAGTGAACCGGAGTCCCTTTTGTCTTGAGGGTTAGTGTTGGCTTTGAGTAGCCTGTGGAACTCATTGGGGTTGAGCTGGTGCCGGGCGCAGGGAATTGCTGGGGAATACCAATTCAGGGTCAGAAGGCTTAATAAGGATTCCTGACACCCACTCCTGTGTGTGTGTGTGTGCGTGAGTGGGACAGCACACATTCGCACATTAAAAATCAGGTAGAGCACCTTTGTGCAGGCACCTGTATGCAGTAGAAATAAAAGAGGTGTCATCTAGCCACATTTCTGGAGATCGATGGTTGGGTCGATTCCAACAATTTTCCTTGTTCTAAGTCAGTGATGGTGAACCTATGGCACGTGTGCCACAGGTGGGCACGCCAGCCATTACTCCAGCCCAGTTCCACCTGCCAGCTGGTCTTCGAGTCTCTGCCGCGCATGCACGGGAGTGGGGTTCATGTGGGGTACGAGCGTGCACCTGTGTGGGGACTAGGGCGCATGTGCATGGGGTGCAGGTTGGTCCAGGAGGCTTTCCAGTCCTGAAGTGGGGTGCAGGGGGCCTCACACTGCGCCCCCGTACCCTGTTTGGCTTCCAGGTTGGTGCAGGAAGCTTTCCAGGCCCAAAATGGAGCACGGTGTCCCCCGTGCCCCGTTTTGGGCCTGGAAAACCTCCTGCGCCAACCTGGAAACCAAAACAGGGTGCAGGGGAGTGGGGCAAATGTGCAGGGGGGGCACTCGCATTTCATTTGGGGGGTTCGGCAATGCACGCATGCATTTGCTCTTGCATGCACATGGTTTGGGCACTCAACACCAAAAAGGTTAACCATCAGTGATCCAAGTTGTGCTTTACCTTTTAATTTTTTTATTTTTTTATTCTCAAGTCAGTCCAATTTTATTAGAGGAGATTCATTTGGGTTATATTTTAAGGGCTTGATTATGGAGCATAAGTGTTCTGCCCCAGCTACGGTTCCCAAAGAACGCAGCACACACAAACTCCGAACAAAACTCAGTTTACTTCAACACACAGTCTTTTGCAAATGCAGGCTGTTAATAAAACGTTCTTAACAACCTGCCCAAAATTCCACAGATAAGATAGTGTCTTACAAGAGTTGGCAGAAAGCCCAGAAGCAAAGTTTGCAGAGAAAATCCAAACTAAATGATCAGCGAATGAATGACGTTGTTTCCTGCAGCTTTTTACAAGCTGTGTGCAAACTTAAATAGGCTAAGCCTTACAATTAGCCCCCAGCCTTACTCTCGAGGAGACCTCCTACTGAGGAACCACTCCTGCCTTTTGGCAGCTCTGCGTGCTCGTGCATTGAGAAGAGGCTCCTCCACTTCATCGTCTTCACTTAAAGGAGCCTCTGGAGGTTCTGAAGGCCCTGGCTGAATCCCTGCCTCTGGCATCACATCTTCTTCAGCCTCCTCGCTATCTGACTCGAGCGCCGGCTGCACAGGCTGCTGGCGCGACACCACACCAGCCTCCTCGTTGTTGGGATCAGCAACAATCTGCGCAGGCCACTGGCGGGCCACAACACTAAGCCTAATTTGACCCTGAGCTCACTTCCATCAGACCCTGATCCTAGCAGGAGAACATCTTGTTCATTTCAGGAGGGCCAAACAGCTGATTGACTCACTCCTTCCCTACCTCTAAACAGAATAGGATCAGCCATTCTGTAAAGCTGGTAGAAGTACATTAGAAGAGTGGTGATAGTTGCAGCCTAACCTGTGCCATTTAAGGCTGAATCCAACCAAGTGGTGCTAATGATTAAAAGTATATTTTACTGACTTAGACTGAAATGCAAGTTGGTCTTTTACAGATAGTCATCAACTTATGACCACAATGGAGCCCAAAATTTAGGTTGCTAAGCAAGGCGGTTTGTAAGTGAGTTTTGGCCCATTTTTACGACCTTTCTTGCCGTGGTTGCTAAGTGAATCACTGCTTTTAAGTCAGTAACATGGTTGTTAAGTGAATCTGGCTTCCCCATTGATCTTGCTTCTCAGGATGTTGCAAAAAGTGATCACATGACCCCGGGACATGGCGACTGTCATACATACATGCCAGTTGTCAAATGTCCCAATTTTGTTCACCTGACGGCGGGGATGCTACAATGGTCACAAGTGTGAAAAACAGTCATAAGTCAGGTTTTTTCAGTGCTTCTGTAACTTTGAACGGTCACTCAACGGATGATTGTTCAGTTGAAGACTATCTATAATTTCATTTAAGTGTACAAAAGCAAGATTTGGCTCGTGCGTGTGTGGGATTGTCTTGAAATACTGGACCAAGACCAGACTGCAGTCAGTCAAGGGGATGCTTTAGCTGATGGAAACTTCTCAGGTTAATCGTCCATTCTAAGCAGTTCAGAGTTCTGGTGCTCCACTTTGAAGAACTTCAAGGATTTTGACTTCAGCCCGGAAGGAACATTCTTTCCATGCTTACCAAAATGTTCACGGGAAGATCCTTCTTCGTATTCCCTAACCTTGTAAGATCAGGAAAGACAAGGGAAAGCCTGTGTAAAGGTGAAATGAAGGATGTTGAAAAAGAAACTGATTCCCCCTCATACCAGGCACCTTTTCATCTGGTGTCTCTACAGCAGGCGTGTCGAATTCAAGGTGCTTAGATCTGGCCTGCAGGGCTGCTCTGGAAACAGTAAAGGACTGGCCTGCGATGCCTCTGCCAGTGAAAACAGAGTTTGTGAGTGCCACATGTGGCTCTCCTGAGCTCCATTTTCACTGGCAGAGAGCTGCAGGAGGCCATTGCAGCTGAAAACGGAGCACGGGGGGCTGTGTGTGGCCCTCATGGGCTCTGTTTTCACTGGCAAAGTACTATCAAAACAAACTACTAGGAAAAGTAGTATTTGATCACACACGTGATGTCGAGCTGGCCACACCCACCCTGGCTGTGTCCCCCTCGCTCCCCCCCCCAAGGTCAAACACAGCCATAATGTATCCCTCAATGAAATCGAGTTTGACAATCCTGGTCTACAGACAGACCAGTAAAATAATAACAATAGCACTTAGACTTATATACTACTTTACAGTGCTTTACAGCCCTCTTTAAGCGATTTACAGAGTCAGCCTGTTGCCCTCAACAATCTGGGTCCTCATTTTACTCACCTCGGAAGGATGGAAGGCTGAGTCAACCTTGAGCCGGTGAGAATCGAACTGCTGAACTGCTGGCAGCCGGCAGTCAGCAGAAGTAGTCTGCAGTACTGCATTCTAACCACTGCGCCGCCACAATAAGCAGTAAAAGAAACTGAAGGGTCCAATAATTTAGCTGGAAGAAATCTGGCAAAACTCTTGTCAATTTCTCCTGGTTTGAAAAGATTAAAGGGAGGGGCCATCCATCAATGTAACTACCACTTTACCCGAACCATCCTGAACCGGCTGAATCCTACCACTGATAGGAGAAATACTTCTGCTATAATTAATTAATTATTTATTTATTAGTCACATTTCTATGCCGTCCAACTCCCTAGGGACTCTGGGCGGCTTACAGCAAAAAAAAAAAAAAAAAAAGTAATGCAAACAATATCCCGTAAATTTTTTTAAAAAAGAACATTAAAAACCCATACACTCCATTCCATGGCCAGGTTTTGCAAGATTGCGGTAGTGAGACCAATGGCCCCAGGCCTGCCGGAAAAGCCAGGTCTTCACCGGTTTCCGGAAGGCCAATAGGGTGGGGGCGGTTCGGACCTCAGGAGGTAATTGGTTCCAGAGAGCCAGGGCAGCCACAGAGAAGGCCCTCCCCCGCGGGCCCGCCAACCAACATTGTTTAGCTGACGGGACCCAGAGGAGACCAACTCTGTGGGATTTTACCGGTCGATGGCAGCTATGCGGTAGAAGGCGGTCTTGAAGATAACCTGGCCCTGAGCCATGTAGGGCTTTAAAGGGAAAGTCCCCCATCTTTTTGCTTCCTTGAAAGATCTTCAGGTTGCTTTTGAAAGACCACATCTCCAATGGTTGAGTTTATTTTACTTCAGATTTTTTTCTAGAGCCTTGCCAAGTTTATCCATCGGATTTCTGAGCAGGAATGCCTTTTCTGAATATGCACATACCTTTACCTTTATATCTATTTCTTTGGAATAAATGAACTTAATAATTTTTGGAAGTTACGTACCTATGATGTATGTCGTTTTTGTTTCTCTAGACTTATGAAATCAAAGAAGAAGGGGGAATCGTCAAGAAGCTGTCATCGATATGGCAGAAATTTACAGAACCATTGCAGCCTAAAGTGCCAGAGCAAAAGACCACTAAGATGAAGAATTTATCTTATCCCTTTTCCAGAGAAAAAATATATTTGTGAGTATTTGACAGGGTGGGTGATGAGACTGATGAAGGATTTAATCTAAATTACTTCTGCAGGAATTGGGTAGATGCTAATCAAGCAGGGCATAGAGAAATGTTTTTCAAACTTGGCAACTTTAAGGTGTGTGAACTTTAAGCCTGAAGCTAACATGGCTATGGCCATTTTCTTTTCTTTGGGGCTTCTGTTTCTATCAGGGTTTCTTTTCACATGGCTTCAGGTTGACACAGCCTGGAATGGAAGGGAGGGGTAGAGATAGATGCAGTGGTGGGATTCAAATAATTTAACAACTGGTTCTCTGCCCTAATGACTGGCTGGGTGGACGTGGCCATGGTGGATGCGGACAGGGTGTGTGACAGGAAGCACTCAGCCTCCTGCACCCACCTGGGAGCAAAAATGAGCCGCGGAGGGGGATGCACTGCTCCCCGTGCCCTATTTTGGGCCTAGGAGGCCTCCCTGAGAGCAAAAACGGGCTGCGGGGGGGGGCACTGCACCCCCATGCCCCATTTTGGGCCTAGGAGGCCTCCCTGAAGCCTCCTGGGCGCAAAAATGGGCCATGGGAGGGCACACTGCACACACACACACCCCGCACACCGTTTTGGGCCTAGTAGGTTTCCCTGCACTTACCTGGGAGCCAAAATGGGGCACTTGAGGACTCCTGGGACAGAAATTTAACTATCGGTTCACCTGAACTGACCCGAACCGGCTGAATCCCACCACAGAATAGATGGGGTTTTGTAGCCAAAACAATATAGCTCTCTTATGAGTCAGAGACATTCCAACAGCTGGCTGGCCAGAGGATGAGGAGAGAAGTCACCAAGCAACCAGCCAGTATCCATATTGGATAATGTGAATTATTGTTTTGAGAGAACAGGAAACTTTTACTTTTAACATGGTGGAAAGCGCAGGAACCTTCGGAGTTGGCTTTCCACCAGTTGGTGCCAAGATGATGTCTCCAAATAAAACTGTTCTTTGAGGAACCAACTTGCCTCGGAGTTCTGTTTGCAATGGGTGCATTACTTGGAACCCTGACATTGGATTTCAACTCCCAGGATTCTCAGCTATTCTGGAAGTTGAAGTCTCTATAATTTAAAATTGCCAAGTTGGAAAAGTACTGATATACCTTAGAAGGTTGCTTGAGTATCACCGAGGCAAAATGCCGTTTGATCAATTAAAGAATACGAAGCAGGTTTAGCATCCTTTTCTAAGCCTTACAAGAAGAGAGAGCAATTTTTTTTTCTTTTTTCTTTGGGACCTAGTGAGGCTCCTGGGAAGATAATTCATTTATTATTATTATTATTATTATTATTATTATTATAATAATAATAATAATAATAATAATAATAATAATAATAATAATAATAATAATAATGTTTTTTATTGAAGTTTAAAAATCCAGATGCAAAAAAACCAACAACCCCTAATTAAGGCAAATTAAGAAGACAAATTTTATATATATTTCTATATTGAATGGCCATTAAATGAACTTTGTAAGTCAAGGATTTAGTTCCCCTTTCATCAAGAAAAGTACATTTACAATAACTTATTGCCTACTCTATTATTACAATCAAAAATCTCTTTATAGCATACCTCATATTTTATCCATTAGCAAATAATAAAGCCTCATAATTCAATCTTATTCAGCAAAAGTTCATTACCAGAAATAATAATTTAAGTATGTACGTATATAAAAGAAATAAAAATGTTTCAAAATTTCTCTCTTTTACACAGTATCCTGTCATTTTCTCCAGAGGCACAGAGGGAGGGAAAAATCCCCTCTTATCATGTTTTATAGCTATAAGCAAATCTTTTAAAATCTCATCGTTAACCCTTAATCAAGAAAAATTACTTTAGGGCTACCCAAAATAACAACACATTAAAATTTTTAATCTTTAATCCCTTCAAATGATGTCCCACAAATTAATTTCTCCTCTTCTCTTCATCCTTCTCAATTTTAATATCATCATAACATATGTTTTTCTCTAAAAATAAAAATGTAAGAAAAAAACCCGTTTTCCCATATTTTATCTATAAACAAATCTCTAAAGCCTTTTATCATTCAGACAACCCATTAAAAGCTAATAGGAAAGAATGAATCATATCCATTTTAACCTTAGTCCAGGGGTCAGCAACCTGCGGCTCTGGAGCCGCATGTGGCTCTTTCACCCCTCTGTTGCAGCTCCCTGTCACTCAAAATATGCATCACAACTGCCAATGTACGACACCTGGCGGCACGCGATTTATTGAGCTTTTCAACCCCCGGTAGGCCAACCATGGATAAATCCAAGAAAAGAAAAGTTTCAGAAGAAAACAGAACGTTTAATTCAACTACATATGCTAGTTTTGTGGCTGCTCAAGAAATAGTCAGGCACGGGAAGGGTTTTGTGGCTCCCAGTGTTTTCTTTTCTGTGGGAAATGGGTCCAAATGGCTCTTTCAGTGTTTAAGGTTGCAGACCCCTGCCTTAGTCGAATAAGCCAAACTTTTGGGCTTGAAGTAAATCAGCTTTATTTTTATTTATTTTTGTAGTATTAGAACCTGTGTCTTCTGAATAAAAATCATCCTGATGCTGTTCTATAGGGCAGTGATGGCTAACTGTTGTGGCTCCATCCTCCAAGCCTATCTTATCGGAGGAAGAAGGCTCCGAACATGAAGGAGAGGAGACGGCCAGGCCTCCCTCTCCAGGACCCTCCTCTCTGGCAATGCCTCTGGAGGACCTCGAAGGCCAAACGATAGGCTCAGAGCCAAGCACGTCCCCGCAGCCACAGGTGGACAGCGATGAGGAAAATAAGTGCTGGCTGGACCCTCGCCAGAGGCGCAGGGAGAAATGTGCGCAGCAGAGGGGAAGGCGTGCCAGAAATTAGCTGAGTCACTGGACCACACCACACAGGCTATAAAAGGGAGTGTGGTGGCCATTCCGACACTGTGATGGACAAAGCTAATCTCTGGCGAAGCACTTTGCACCTTCGGACACAACATCTATTTGCCGTGGATTTAATTCAAACTGTGTATATTTTTATCTGTGTTATCAGAGTAAAAGCTCTTGGCAGGCAGCCACGGAGATGCTGCCAAGTTCCTTATCACTGACATTGTGTGTTTGAAGAGTTTATTTAACCCTCGGCTGGCTGGTTGGGTGTGTGCATGATACGGGGACAGAACACTAACCTTTTACGTCACCGTATGCAGACCTGCGTGCCAGATATGGCACACAAAACCATCTCACCTAGGCCACACGGCCTAGCTGGCCTTCGCATGTGTGGGAGTGCAGAAACCCAAAAGAGCAGCATTCTGTGAGCATGCGTGTGCCGGCACCCGAACTTCCGGTTTCCGGTGTGGAGGCGGCCTGACGAACAGCTGGCCATCACTCATGCGAATGACAGAAACCCAGAAGTTTGGGTGCCAACATGCACATGCGCAACGGAACGCTGCTCTTCCAGGTTTCGGCATTCCCGCACGCAAGAAAGCCAACTGACTGGCACATGTGTGTGCACATGAATGCGGAAGAGGAGCCAGCAAGGGTCCCATGTGAGATGGTTCTGCGTGCCGCTTCCGGCATGCGTTCCATAGGTTCGCCAACACGGCCTTATAATGTCACGGAACTGATTTTTTCCCCCTGTTCTTTTCCTGTTTCAAGGTACAACATTCAAGATAAAGATACGTTTTTTGACAACGGCACCCGCAGTCGAATTGTAAGTAAATCCACAAGAAGGCTATTGTTGGATTATGGTTTAGAATGTTTTCTATCACTTTAGTTGCAGATAAGAGAAACAAAGAGGATTTCTATTTCAAAGTGCAGATTCAATTCCGGAGGCTCAGAATTTCAGCCAATAGCAATAGCACTGAGACTTACATACCGCTTCACGGTACTCTGCAGCTGTCTTTAAGCGGTTTACAGAGTCAGTGCATTGTCCCCAACAAGCTGAGTCCTCATTTTACCGTTTTTGTCTTCTGGAGGCTCGAGGAAAGCCTCCAGAGCCCGGGGAGGGCAAAAACACCCCCCTTCCATGGTGCAGGGGGCCGATTAGGCCACACCTACCATGACCACGCCCACCCAGTAACCGAGCAGAGCCCCTTGCTAAAATTTTTGAAGCCCACTTCTGTATGTCCTTCTACCCTTCTACCCCTGAATGTTTTTCAAATTTTGTCTGGTATATTTTTCTTTCTTCTTCTTTTTATACCCATTATTGCTGCTGCGGAAATGCAATAAATAAATAAACTCTGTGAATCACCCCATTATGGCAAAATGGTAATCAGTATTTGGGTTATGGTGGAGGCTAGTTTTTAAATGTTCATTGATTGATTAGCTTCTGTTAAATTTTGAAGGATCATCTGTAAGTGATTTCTCTTTCTCTTTTTCTATTCTTCTACCCCCACCCCCAAATATAGGTACGTGAAATTTTGAAGCGCACATATAGTTCAAAAGCCAAAAACAGCATGGGTAAGAAAAAGCTTGAATTTTAAATATAGCATCGTGGAAGCCGCTTCTCGATATGTTTTAACCATCTCATTGAACGTGTCAGCTTCTTACAAACTACAGCCAGTCCTCGACTTACGACTATTTGTTTGGGTGTCTGTTCAAAATTTTGACGGTGCTGATAAAAATCTCATCTTTGCACTTACAACTGATCCTCGCACTTACAACTGTTACACCGTCCCCCCCTCCCATAGTCACGTGATTATAATTCGCACATTTTGCCACCAGCTCACGTTTATGACCAGTTACGGTGTTCTGTGCTCTCATGATCTCAGTTTGTCATCATTTTTGCTGGTTTCCAACCAAAAATGCCTGTTCGGTACGAATGGGTTCACACGCAAAATCAATGGAGGACGCCAGATTTGCTTAGCCACTGGGTGATTCCATGAACAATTGCAGTGATTCACTTAACAATCACTGTACAATCGGGCGTGACTCACTTAACAACCTTCTTGCTTAGCCATCGAAATTCTAGTTGCAACCGTGGTTGTAAATTGAGGACTATATTCAAGTGTGTTTTGAAAAGACTGAGACACCTGCTAGGAAGATCTATATGGTTGCTCCAGCTAAGGAGAAAGAATGGCAGAACTGGGAGACATTTTCAGATGTGTGTCTTACCTCCTCATGATCCGAATAAGGCATATTAGAAGGAATATTCACTGAAAATGACACATACCCTAGACCTGTGATGGCGAACCTATGGTACGTGTGCAGGAAGTGGCACGCAGAGCAGGGGTGAAATCCAGCAGGTTCTGACAGGTTCTGGAGAACTGGTAGCGGAAATTTTGAGCAGTTCGGAGAACCGGTAGCAGAAAGTTTGAGTAGTTTGGAGAACTGGCAAGTGCCACCTCTGGCTGGCCTCAGAGTGGGGAGGGAAGGGAGATTTTGCAGTATCCTTCCCCTGGAATGGGGTGGGAATGGAGATTTTGCAGTATCCTTCCCCTGCCATGCCCACCAAGCCACGCCCACAGAACCGGTAGTAAAAAAAATTGGATTTCACCACTGACGCAAAGCCACCTCTCCGGGTACACATGCCGTCACCCGTTGCTTTTCCGGATTCTGCTGCGCCGGCCAACTGGTCTTCACACATGCGGGAGCACCAGAAACCCGAAGAGCAGCCGCCTGGTGTGCATGTGTGCGCCGGGAAGAGAATCTTCCTGTTTCCAGTACGTAATGAGCACCGGCCAGCTGGTCTTCATGTGCGCATGCTCTCCAGAAACTGGGAGACCAGGTAGCCGGTGTGCATGCACACCCCGGAAAATATAAGATCATCTTCCCAATGCATGCGTATGCACCGGGCGGCTGCTCTTCCACTTTTTGACACACGCACGGGCAGACTCCCATTTCGGCACTCGGTGCCGAAAAGGTTCGCCAACACTGCCCTAGACTGAAGGGTCCTTGGTGCTCTCTGAGCGCGGTTGTTTTCTTGCAGTACAGCCCGAGCACTGATGACGTTACCTAGTTTGCTTAATGAAACGTCTGGAAGAAAGCCACCAAGCTCAGAGAACAACCCAGGACCCCGCATGTCAGCCCTGAGAGCTACAAATATTCTCCCACCCCCTTTTTTTGGGGGGGGGAGGAGGAGCTTGGTGTTGCGGCGAAACGGTCGGAAGATTCTGGGGCTCCAAGATCGCCGCCGAAAGCCCCACTGCTGGACGGTCCTTTTTGGACCTCACAGTCTTGTTTTGACTGTGGTAGTGGAGGGCATATCCTGACACCGCAAAGTCCCTGGTCAATCCAGGAGAAACCCTTTTTCTCGCAGCGGGGTGGCAGCCATTGTGGACCAGGGGTGTCAAACTTGATTTCGTTGAGGGCCACAACAGGGTTGTGTTTGACCTTGGGGGGGGGGATGGTAGGGGGGCATGGCCAGAGTGGGTGCGACCAGCTCAATGTCACTCGTGTTGGGAGCGTCTGTGGTAGCCCGAGCCATCTGTCAGAGAAAACGAGCTCCCAAGCTCCATTTTTGGCTGCGACGGCCTCCTGCAACCCTCGATGTCACTCGTGTAGGGGGTGCCTGTGGTGGCCTGAGCCATCTGCCAGTGAAAACGGGCTCCTGAGCTTTGTTTTCAGCTGTGACAGCCTCCTGCAACCCTCTGCCAGGGAAAATGGAGCCCAGGGGGGCTGCACGCAGCCCTTACAAGCTCTGTTTTCAGCTGCGATGGCCTCCTGCCACCCTCTGCCAGGGAAACCATTTTCACTGGCAGAGGCACCACGGTCTTTCACTGTTTCCAGGGTGGTCAGATCTAAGCACCCCACGAGCTGGCTCCAGCAACCGGTCCTTAAGTTTGACACCCCTGCCCTAGGCTGTCAGGTAGCCAGCATTTCCAAAACTTGTCTGCCCATCCCATCCCCCTGTGCCTCCTCCATCACTTTATAAGTGATGGAGCCTGAGTGGCATAGGAGGCTAATGCCTCCTACTAAGGCAGCATTTAACATCCAGCTGCCTGCAATTACTGCGAGTTCAATTCTCACCAGGCTCAAGGTCGACTCAGCCTTCCATCCTTTCTAAGGTGGGTAAAATGAGGACCCGGTTTGTGGGGGCAATAAGCTGACTTTGTATAAAATATACAAAAGTATGAAGGCTATTGCTTAACGCATTGTAAGCCGTCCTGAGTCTCCGGAGAAGGGCGGCATATAAAAATAAATAAAAATAAAAATAAATAAATAAAATATAACAGTTTTCTCAACCTTGGAAACTTTAAGATGGGTGGATTTCAATTCCCAGAATTCCCATGGCTGGCTGAGGAATTCTGGGAGTTGAAATCCACACATCTTAAAGTTGCCAAGGTTTGCTTTATAACTTTATAACATTGCTTTATAACTTCAATTTGTTATTTTTTTAAAAAACATACCTTTAGATCAAGGTATATATTTTTTTTCTCCTCCTGGATTGAGAGATATAACCCCTGAAATGTGATATATTAACCATCAGAAATGCCAGCCTGATTTAGATTACAGGATGGGATCTTTGCTTTTATTTCACTGTCCCTTTTTCTCCAAAGAAGGCTAGCAAAGGGCTAAGGATGTTTGGCTGATGGAATCATTCCTGGTTTTAGAGGCCAGCAGTCATAAAACTTGAAAAATTGCCCAAAATGGAATCATTAGGTATCTTGGTAGATTAAGAACACATTCCCTAAATGACAGTAATGTTGCTCGGATTTTTATGGGCAATATTGTGGGTTGTATTTTAATATCGCTCCTTTCGATGAAATGGTAATTTATATATATATTTTTCCTCATAAAAAAGAATCATGTCTTTTAGCATTCAGTAAATATTTGGCAACTGCATCCGTTTTTAAGTTATGGCACCTTTTCACTAGCAGCATAACTTCCAATTGCCTCCGTAAATCTTATTAAAATGAAGAATGAAGATGTAATTATAGGTAAAGAGCATCTTGAGTATTTGGAGAAAAAAAAATCAATCAGCTGAATTTAAGTCTGGATTCTAAAACTCAAATGTTGGCTACAATTTAACGTTGCATTTTCAGGGACAAAATCTGATTTCCTCCTACCTCCAAAGTTATAATAATTTGGAAAATTAATTTCAGCTCTAAATTTCAGCTCCAGTAATCTCTTGAATGACCTTATTCTGCTGAAAGGCAGGTACACACATACACACAAATTATACAAAACAAAATAATACTGATAATATCCTAACTTGTATCTTTTTTTTTCTTTAGGTATTAACACATTAATAGCAAACAATGTTTATGAAGCAGCTTATCCTCTACATGATGTAAGTATATACTTTTAATCCTAATTTTTATAAGGACCGAGTTTAGAATGAGAGTATTGTTCATATTTGTTTCATATTAAATTCAGCATGGTCCATACTACCATATGTGGTGGTCCTGCCCTGAGGCTCGAAAATATTGGCTTAAAATTAAAGATTGACTACAAGAAATTACTAACAAACAATTAGATTTAGAACCAGAACTCTTCCTATTGGGGATCTTCAAAAATATATATATGTGAAGAACACAAAATATCTAGTACTACACATATTAACCGCTGCCAGGATTGCCTTTGCTCAATGTTGGAAACAGACATGCACACCAGCAGAGAAACTTGTCATACAAAAGGTCATGAATTGCGCAGAAATGGACAAATTAACGCTGAGTTTAAAAGATAAAGAGGCATCGATATTTTAAAATGTATGGGAACAGTGGTATAACTGGATAGAACAGAGATAGATTAAAGATAGATAGTTATTAAGTATAAGTAATAGATAAAATAAGAATACGCACAATTTAAGTTTTGTAAATAACACACGAATTACTGTCACAAGAAAAACACCACAAATAGCGGTTGTTGAGTGATATAATTTTTTTATGCTTTTAATGTAATAAAAGTGTAATAAAGTGTTTAAAAAAATAAAATAAATTCAGCATGGTTCCAAATATTATGTTGGGGAACAAAGAAGAGGGGGGTCAATCTATTTTCCAAAGCACCAAAAGGCAAGACAAGAAACAATGGATGGAAACTAACCAAGGAGAACCCCAACGTAGAACTAAGAAGAAAATTATTCATGGTTAGAACAATCAACCAATGGAATAGCTCGCCTTCAGAAGTTGTGGGAGCTCCATCAGCGGAGGCTTTCAAAAATAGACTGAACAAACCATTTGTCTGAAATGGTATAGGTCCGTAATGGCGAACCTATAGCGCATGGAGCCCTCTCTGAGGGCATGCGAGCTGTTGCCCAGCTCAGCTCCACTGTGCATGCCCACGCGCCTTCCGCCGGCCAGCTAATTTTCAGGTCTCTGGCATGGGGGCAGGGCACATGCGGGAGACACGTGCGCATGAGTGTGGGGGGGGGTGTCTTGCGTGCATGTGCATGGGCGGCAGGGGGTCTCGCGCACATGCGCAGGGTGAGGGGAGTGAGGGGGGAGCAGTGCCCCCATGGCAAAATGGGTCGCAGTGGGGTGCGCCCCCCTACAGCCCATTTTTAGTCCCAGGCGGCTTCAGGGAGACTTGCCAGGCCCAGAACAGGCTGCGAGGGGGCATGCATGCTTGTACAAGGGGGGGTCGTGGGGAGCATGGGGAGAGCATGGAGGGGGTGTCATGTGCAAGGGGAGCATGGGGTGGTCGTGCATGCATGTGCGTGCGGTGGGGTGCATGGGGGGAATTGCATTAAGGGTGTGGGCATACACGCGCACAACTCCCCCACATTCCCTCCACTTTCGGCATGCGGCTGCAAAAAGGTTAGCCATCATTGGTATAGGGTCTCCTGTTTGAACAGAGGGTTGGATTAGTCCTCCAAGGTCCCTTCTGACTCTGTTTTTTTTTTTAAAAAAAAAATTGATTTATATGCCGCCCTTCTCCGGAGACTCAGGGCGGCTTACAGTGCGTTAAGCAATAGCCTTCATACTTTTGTATATTTTATACAAAGTCAGCTTATTGCCCCCACAAACTGGGTCCTCAATTTACCTACCTTAGAAAGGATGGAAGGCTGAGTCAACCTTGAGCCTGGCGAGATTCGATCTTACTTTAATTGCAGACAGCTGGTGTTAAATTACAGTGCTTAGTCTGTTGAGCTATCCAGGCTCCATTTTATGTTCAGTTTCCTTGGCAAGGCTGACAGGGAGACTGGCAATATCTTTATATAGCGTGAACTGCTAAGGAAGGGCCTTAAGGATCAAAGTCTTGGGAGAAACATAAAGATTTGCCATCAAATGCTACTTTTTAGACAGGAGAGAGAGGCCTTCTCTCTCTGCACCCAACAAAGGCCGTACAGAAATAGTCTTACTGCATCCAGTTTTGGTCACCACGATGTAAAAAAGATGCTGAGACTCTAGGAAGAAAAGAAAAAGAAAATGAAATCTAGATGAAATCTAGAACCATGTGCAGTTAGAGCTTTTTTCTTGCAGAATTTGGCATTACATAAAAACATTGTTCAATCCAGATGTCCTTAAATAGCCTTGATAACCTATTACTTTTCTATTCCAATATTCACAGTTACAAGGGATTTTAATTGCAATGATTTAAATGAAAAAAATGTAAATGTATCCGAGTGAAATACTAATGACTTGTAAAGAATAAATTACTGATGAATGCAAAGAGAGACAGACAGACAGACAGACAGACAGACAGACAGACAGACTCTAGGAAGAGTGCAGAGAAGAGCAACGAAGATGTTGAGGGGGACTGGAGGCTAAAACATATGAAGAACGGTTGCAGGAACTGGGTATGTCTAGTTTAATGAAAAGAAGGCCTAGGGGAGACATGATAGCAGTCTTCCAATATCTCAGGGGCTGCCACAAAGAAGAGAGAGTCAAGCTATTCTCCAAAGCACCTGAGGGCAGGACAAGAAGCAATGAGTGGAAACTCATCAAGGAGAGAAGCAACTTAGAACTAAGGAGAAATTTCCTGACAGTTAGAAAAATTAACCAGTGGAACAACGTGCCTCCAGAAGTTGTGAATGCTCTAACACTGGAAGTTTTTAAGATGTTGGATAACCATTTGTCTGAAGTGATGTAGGGTTTCCTGCCTAAGCAGGGGGTTGGACTAGAAGACCTCCAAGGTCCCTTCCAACTCTGTTATTCTATTCTATTCTATTCTATTCTATTCTATTCTATTCTATTCTATTCTATTCTATTCTATTCTATTCTATTCCCTATCAACTGCAATTTGATATGATAGCACTGCTACAGGCTCTATTTATTCAATACATTCTATAATATATTTCATCTCATTAACACCATCTCCAACCATCCTCCAATTAGACCTACGCTTCAGGAAGTCTTCGGGGGTAAAGCATGATAATGAAGGCACAATTAGAAGGTGATAAAGTGGAGAGGGATATGGGAAAATCCAGTTATTAATATTGCCTTTGGAAGTTGCTCAAAGAAATTGTGAGCTTTTATCAATAAAATACTTTGGGGAGTTTAAGAAATCTAGGTCAGCATTTTCATTTTAGGAGATAAAGAGAAAAATTACTCTTGATAGCTCTGCTAGCAATAAGAAATAAGTTTTTTTATCTGAATTGCAAAAGCCAGTTATCGGTCTGGACTAAAAAGCAATTTTTATAGACGGTGCTCGGCTTAAAACATTTCAACGTTCAGTTTGATGTCACTATTAAACGTATATTTTAACATGTGTCATTGATTTTTTTTCAGGGCGAATATGAAGGTGAAAGCAAGGACATGAATGAAAGGAAGGTAAAATATTTGCAGCCTCATTTGGGTTGGTATGAAAGTTATAACTATGGACTAGTCCTTGCAAATAGGTCTGTCATTAAAAGACTTTTAGACAAACAAGATACAACCAAAGCTGAAGTTCTCCTGATTTTTCACAGCTGATTGATTTGGATAGAGATTGCACAAAAGGATGTTCCACTATTTTGGAATCCATGTATTATTATATACCGTATTTTTCAGAATATAAGACACACTTTCCCCCCTTAAAAGAGGGTGAAAATGTGGGTGCGTCTTATAATACACCGAATTTAGCCAAAAATACAAGACACGGAGGAGACGATGATCTGTGTCAATCCCTGCAGCCTGGAACAGCTGATTGGGGGTATTCTGGGAGGCCAATCCACCCGCCAATCAGCTGCTCATGCTGAATCAGGTTGCAATAATGTGCTGAAGCTGATCTGTCTGTTCGCTATTTTCTGCAAGGACTGTCAGAGTTTGCAGCAGCAAGCAAAACACAAGCAGAGGAGAGGAGTTTCAGAGATCAGCACAGCATGCAGCTTTATTTTCCAAATAACCCTCAACCCTCTCACATACCGACAGGACGCTAGCCAGATGAATACTGATGGATGCTGGTAGGCAGAGGCAGAATTTTTTCCCCCTTATTTTCCTTCCCCAAAACTAAGGTGCGTCTTATACTCTGGAGCGTCTTGTACTCTGAAAAATACAGTATGTAACAATATGACATCACTGCTGCCAGATCTCTAACTGGTGTTGGCTTTGCTATGCATCGAGTTCTTCCAAAAAACCTAAGATGTCATAATGTGTTGTCATAGTATATGTCCAGAATCAAGCAGTTATGGCCTTCTGTAATGTAAAGATGGAATTTCATCAATGAACAGTTTTTCTAAGTGCCATCCAAGTTTTTGGTATGGCACCCAAGGTGCTGATAATCATTGGGCCCACCATAGCTGGTTTATGCCATAATCTTTCCACTTCGATTTTCAGAACCGGATACTTTATGATCTTCTCAAAGAATTCTTTGTCTTCTAATCTACTATCCCTTGGTATTTCCCCATCAGTTATCCCCATTTTCTTCTGTTCATTTTCAATTACTTTTTCAACCATACGTTCCAACCAATTACCCATTACTGGCAATACGATGATTTTTACAGATGTGGTAGTGAATAATTTTAGCGACTACTGTCATGTCGTTGTTTATTCTTAGTTTGTGTGAGTTCCATTTAATTTTTTTATTAGTTTATGAAAGTATAAAGTGCAAAGAAAAAAAAATAGCACGAAAAAGTAACAAGAGAAGGAGGGGGAAAGAAGGGATATAGTCGGGATGGGCTTCAAAAATTTTAGCAAGGGGTTCTCTGCCTGGTTGCTGGGTGGGTATGGCCATGGTGGCGTGGCCTAGTCAGCCTCCTGCACCATGTCGGGGAGCCTTTTTGCCCTCCCCGGGCTCCAGAGGCTTCCCTTGGGCCTCTGGGAGAGCGAAAACGGCCTCCCCAGGCTGCAGAGGCCCTTTGGAGGCTGGAAACGGGCCCATTTTCAGCCTTCCTGAACTTCCGGTAGGCCCGCTTTTCACCCTCCCTGAGCCTTCATGTGCTCCCTGCACTTACCTGCATCGGGAGAACCGATAGCGATGGCTGTACGAGGCTCCGCCCACCCGCCCGGGTGTTGTTACTTCCTGGTTTTAACCAGGAAGTAATGTGTTTTTTACCCTCTGCGCATGCACAGAAGGTTTTGCGCATGCGCAGAGGATATGCATGCATATGTGACGCGCATGCACTTCCGAACCGGTAGGGAAGGTTACGTAGATTTCACCCCTGGCCGGGTGGGGGAGCACATGCGGTCCCCCCAAGCTCCATTTTCACTCACAGAGGCACCGCAGGCCGGTTCTTTGCTGTTTCCAGGCCAGCACCGTGGACCGGATCTAAGCACCCCTAAAATATTTCCTAAAATATTTTATTCTTCTAGGAAAGGGGTGGGTGCTAACTTCCTACAGTAATGAGTCAAATGCCTTTTTATAATCAATCCAGACCACAAGTAAATTGGGTGGTTGGTGGTTGTTGTCTTTTCGGCTTTTGAGACTCTCCAAAACCATTTTATGAATCAGAAGTTGATCATTATTTTATTTTTATTTATTTGATTTATATGCCGCCCTTCTCTGGAGACTCAGGGCAGCTTACAATGCGTTAAGCAATAGCCTTCATCCTTTTGTATATTTATACAAAGTCAGCTTATTGCCCCCACAAACTGGGTCCTCAATTTACCTCCCTTAGAAAGGATGGAAGGCTGAGTCGACCTTGAGCCTTGGCGAGATTCGAACCTGCAGTAATTGCAGGCAGCTGGTCTTAATAACCAGCTTAATAACAGGGTGCCTTAGACCACTGTACTACCAAGGCTCTTAGCTTATATTATACTTGTATGTTTTCCTGGAAGGAAGTTATTTCCTTCTAAATAATCTTAAATGTTGTCCACTATTATGCCTGCAAATAATTTAAACATTGAAGGCAACCGTCTTATTGACCTATAGTTTCCTGGTATGGTCCTTATCTCTAAGCCTTTTGGGATGAGATATGTTATGCCACTTAGTAAGCAGTCATTGATGTTTCCTGTATGCAATACTTCATTTAGCTGTTTAGCTATAATTAGCTATAAGCTAGTTCAGGTATCGGAGCCAAAAGCCACGTAATTGATCATTTCCAAGAGATGTCCAGTTATTAATCAGGTTTGGAATCAGTGTATTCATCACACAATCAGCCAGATGTTTAGACCAGATTTTGCCTTTTTATTCATCTATCGAGTTCTGCAATTGCTATAACGATGAAGGTTATGATGGTGGAGGGGGACACCTTTAAGTCAGAGGTAGTATTCAGCCGGTTCGGACTAGTTCAAGCAAACTAGTAGCGGAGATCTCCGGTAGCGGAGATAGTGAGTCCCATCCTGGTGCTATGCTGTCCTATTTAGACACGTTTTTCAGGCCGGGTGCATGCGCGGAGGGTGCGCGCAAGAGCAAAGTGCATGCGTGGAAGGCCAGGCGCACGCGCAGAAGTTGTGCGCATGCAGCGAACCGGTGGTAACAAAATGTGAAACCCCCCAACGCTTTAAGTTGTTGCTCTTCTTTTTAATCCTCTGGTGAAGTGTTAAGCATCAAAAGCATAAAAGGTTCCCCCACCCTTGAGACGCTGCATGGATTGCTGACATGTGTTCCCCTAGCAGGGATGTGAAGCTCCGACTGTAGATTTTCTGAGCATAAGCTCATCTGTTTTCTATCTGACCCTGAATAGTTTCAGGCTTCAATTTCCTGGATTGCCCAGATCAGATTTTAAAAGGAAGAGAGAAGGGTGTTCTCCATCGCTGTTTTCTACCGGCCTCTCCATTCGCTGGTGGCCCTTTTATTTATTTATTTATTTATTTATTTAATTTGATTTATATGCCGCCCTTCTCCGGAGACTCAGGGCGGCTTACAATGCGCTAAGCAATAGCCTTCATACTTTTGTATATTTATACAAAGTCAGCTTATTGCCCCCACAAACCGGGTCCTTTTAAAATACAGATGCAACTTTTGTCCCCTGCCAGCAATGCAGTGGCCTCCACTTTCTTTCCAAGGTGGACAGCGGTCATCTGGCTTGCATTACTTTGGAAAGGAAGGGCTGTTGATTAAAATTTATGGACCAGCTCATCGGGCAAAAGGTAAATCCCTATGAACCTTCTTCATGTTCTCATTAGCGAAAAAGAGCCTGTGTGATAGAAGCAGGCCAGACATCCTCACAAAGGAACATGTTGTGCAGCTCATGTTCTCCCTACGAATGCTCATGGAGCTCCTGAGATATTTGCTTAAGTGAAATCGGAATCTCACATTCACTTCGTTTAAAAGATACATCCTCGTAAAGAAAGAAGGGAGAACATCATACACCAAAAAACTAATACTACATATGCAGGGGTGGGCTGCTGGGGGTTTGCTAAGGTTCTGTGCAGTTCGGAGAACCCCCAAATCCCACTCCTGCCTGGCCCCGCCCAGCCACTCTGCCCCGCCCCTCCCTGGAGTCCCCACGTGGCCCATTTTGAATGCAAGTAAGTGCAGGGTGCTCATGGAGGCTCGGGGACGGTGAAAAATGGGCCTATCGGAAGTTCGGGAAGGCTGGAAACAAGCCAGTTTCCAGCCTGCAGAGGGCCTCCGGAGCCTGGGGAGGCCACTTTTGCCCTCCCGGAGGCTCAAGAAAAGCCCACTATGGCCACGCCCATCCAGCAACTGGAGAACCCCTTGCTAAAATTTTTGAAGCCCACCCCTGTATGTGATCATGTTATACAGTTATCGTTGAGAGCCAGCTTGGTCTAATGGTTAAGACGCCGGGTTAAAAACCAGGGGATCCTGAGTTCTAGTGCTACCTTAGCTATGAAAGCCAGCTGGGTAATTTTGGGCCAATCACCAGGAGATTTTGAGTTCTAGTCCCGCCTTAGCCATGAAAGCCAGCTGGGTGACTTTGGGCCAATCACCAGGAGATTTTGAGTTCTAGTCCCACCTTAGCCATGAAAGCAAGCTGGGTGACTTTGGGCCAATCACCAGGAGATTTTGAGTTCTAATCCCGCCTTAGCCATGAAAGCCAACTGGGTAACTTTGGGCCAATCACCAGGAGACTTTGAGTTTTAGTCCCACCTTAGCCATGAAAGCCAGCTGAGTGACTTTGGGCCAATCACCAGGAGACTTTGAGTTTTAGTCCCGCCTTAGCCATGAAAGCCAGCTGGGTGACTTTGGGCCAATCACCAGGAGATTTTGAGTTCTAGTCCCGCCTTAGCCATGAAAGCCAACTGGGTGACTTTGGGCCAATCACCAGGAGATTTTGAGTTCTAGTCCCGCCTTAGCCATGAAAGCCAACTGGGTGACTTTGGGCCAATCACCAGGAGATTTTGAGTTGTTGAAGAGCACTGGACCTAAAATAGAGCCCTGGGGTACTCTACTGCATACTTCCCTCCATGTAGATACAGTTCCATTGAGAATTACACATTGAGTGCGGTTGGTCAGCCAGTTATGAATCCATCTGGTGGTGATGCTGTCTAACCCACATTTTTCTACTTTATCTAGTAGTAGGTTATGGTCTACTTTATCAGATGCTTTACTGAAGTCCAAGTAAATTATATCAACAGCATTCCTTTGGTCCACTAATTTTGTCACTTTGTCAAAGAATGCAATAAGATTAGTCTGGCATGATCTGTTTTCTAGTCCAGTCCAGTCCAGTCCAGTCCAGTCCAGTCCAGTCCAGTCTAGTCTATATTATTATGAAAAAGTAAAAAGTTGAGGGTAGATATTAATGCCTTATTTTACTGCCCCAAAGAAGTCAGAAGTCAATGCCTTTTTCCCCCCTTGCTTGCCCCCACTATCCACTTCTCTTGTCTCTTCCCTAATTTCCCTAATATTTATTTTTGTATTCTCTTTGTATGTCATATTCTAATTTTTTTTTTAAAAACTATATTAAAAGGTGAATTTACCAATGCACAGACACCCCCTTTTGCAGATAGTACCATGTCTAACGCTTGCTGATTCTTTAACACAACCTCACTATGCAATCCTGATCTGTTTTTGTTTGTCTGTTTTCCTCTCTTAGCTGTTATATCGAGAGTGGGCACGATATGGAGCGTTTTACAAGTTTCAGCCTATTGACCTCGTAAGGTAAAACTCCCTTGGTTAATAGATATCTGTGATCCTCATTATAATGTGTGTCACATAAAACTACTGGGCATTAGTCTCCTACATGGATCTTGCAAAGTTGCCTCTCTTTTTACATCATCATGGATGTTGCTGTGGTTAGAGTTGTGCGGTGGCCTAGCGGTGGAGCCCTCGCCTCGCAATCAGGAGGCTGTGAGTTCGATCCCAGATAGAGGCAGATATTTCTCTCTCTGGGCACAATGAGAATATATCTGCTGAACAAAGCTCCACATTGGCGACAGGAAGGGCATCTGGCCATCGAAAACATTCTGCTAGCTCCATTCAGTTGCCCGGTGTTCTGTCCCCGTTCCACTCACGCACCCCCACAGACGGCCCGGAGTTAATAAGCCACACGACAAAATTCTTTGAAAATAAAGCTGGCAGCAACCCAGTGGCTAGCTGCCAATTCAGACTTTACTCACACAAAACAAAGATTAGACTGCCAGCATTCCGATAAAACAGGCAGAGTTTTCAACAATACAAGGATTAATCCAAATGCAGTCCGATAAAGCAGGCAAAGTCCAGTAACGCAGAGATCATGGATTATTTCTAGTTTTTGCTCGTCACAAACTGAACCGGCCACCACACCCACATTTATACCCTGTGGGGTGTGGTCCAGTGACTCAGCTAATCTCTGGCACGCCTTCCCCTCTGCTGCGCACGCTTCTTGCTGCACCTCTGCCGAGGGTCCAGCCAGCACTTATCTCCTTCGTCGCTGTCCACCTGTGGCTGCGGGGACGTGCTTGGCTCTGAGCCTATCTTTTGGCCTTCGGTGTCCTCCAGCGGCATTGCCAGAGAGGAGGGTCCTGGAGAGGGAGGCCTTGCCAACTCCTCTTCCTCACTCTCAGAGTCTGCATCTGTCGATAGTCCAGGCTCAGGCAACGGAGCCACAACACCCGGACTCCACCCCGCAAGGGATTATGGGGTCGTTAAATGATGATGATGGTGATCGTTGTTGCTGTTGTTCAGTCACTAAGTCATGTCTGACTCTTTGCAACCCCATGGACCATAGCATGCTAGAGCCACCCCACCTTGTTCTCCACTGTCTCCTGGAGTTTGCCCAAATTCATGTTAGTGTGTTGATGACACTATCTAATCAACTAGGCCAGTGATGGCTAACCTTTTTGCCATCGAGTGGCAAAAGCAGGGGGAGCGCGGCGGGGTCGAACGCATGCGTGCCCACACCTATAATTTTATGTGCGCTGCCCCCCGTGCATGCGTGCGTGACAACCGCCCCTCCTCCGCGCTCCCCCTGCTTTTGGCACAGTGGGCCACTGGACTTCCGGTTCCACTGGAAGTCAGAAAAAAGTCCGTTTCCGGCCTCCAGAGGGCTTCCTGAGGGGGTGGGAAAGGCCATTTTCGCCCTCCCCAGGCTCCTAGAAAGGCTCTGGAGCATGGGGAGAGTGAAAAACGGGCCTTCCACATCCCCCACCCCCGGAGGCCAGAAACAGTGTGTTTCCTGACTTCTGGTGGGCCCAGAAATCCTGAAAATCAGTTGGCCGGTGCACGCATGTGCACCAAAGCTCAGCTTGCGTGCCCACCAATATGGCTCCATGTGCCACCTGTGGCACGCGTGCCATAGGTTCATCATCATGGAGCTAGGCTGTTGCAAAACAAAGGACTTAATCTCACTTTCTCCAGTACAACATCATTCTTTGTCTATGGAGATTCTCAGTCATCCAGGTCATGGTTGTCCCAAAGATGCTTTTTTTTCTTTTTTTCCACAATTTGGACAGAGAGAACCGCTGGTTTGAAAGAGGGGGTCAAAGCAGCCATCTATTTCAAAATTGAACAGCCCTCCCTGAACAGAGGGGGAGGGAGATGACATCCTCTATCTCCAGTCAGTTCAACAATTGCAAGAAGGCTCCACATCAGGGGTGGGCTTCAAAAATTTTAGCAAGGGGTTCTCTGCTCGGTTGCTGGGTGGCTATGACCATGGTGGATGTGGCCTAGTCAGCCTCCTCCACCATTGGGGGGGGCATTTTTGCCCTCCCCGGGCTCCGGAGGCTTTCCTCGAGCCTCTGGGAGGGCAAAAACAGCCTCCCCAGGCTCCGGAGGCCCTCTGGAGGCCAGAAATGGGCCAGTTTCCAGCCTTCCCGAATTTCTTGTTTTTTGCTCTCTCTGAGCCTCTGCGTGTTCCCTGCACTTACCTCACATCCAAAATGGAAGGGATGGAGCGGGGTGGGTGGGGCCAGCCAGGAGTGGGTTTTGGGGGTTCTCCAAACTGCACAGAATCTTAGCTAGAGGTTCTACTGAACCTCTGCAAACCCATACCCACACCCATCTGCATCACTAAGGTGACCCTGAGGACACAGATAAACCTCTAGGTGGCCTCAGTGACTCTGTAAAGAAATGCAAATGACCAGCTGTCTACAAGGAGTATAGATCCTTCCATTCCCCAGAACTGAAGAAGCTTCTTGGATGAGAAGTGAAAGGTCTTCCAAGAAAAACCAGAAAGTCCAGTTGCCTCTTGAAAAAGCACCTTTGGGACAGCTGGACTTTCTTTGTTTTTCCTTGAAGACGTTTCACTTCTTATCTAAGAAGCTTCTTCAGTTCTGGGGAATGGAAGGATTTATACTCCTTGCAGACAACCGGTCATTTGCATCCTTTTAGAGAGTCATTGAGGGCATTTGGAGACTTATCTGTGTCCTCAGGGTCACCTCAACGACTCTCTAAAAGGATGCAAATGACCAGCTCTTTACAAGGAATATAAATTCGTCCATTCCCCACCATCCAGTCAGAGCTAAAGAAGCTTCTTGGATGAGAAATGAAACATCTTCCAAGGGAAACCAGAAAGTCCAAAATAGCCTCTTGAAAAAAGAAAAAAAGCAATATCCTTGTTTCTTTTTTTATTTTAAGCCATAGGAGAATGATAATCTTCATGTTTTTCCCCTCTTGTGCGAAAAAGCAAATGATTACAAAAGTGTAAAGAGAGCACCAAATAATTTCTACTTTTTGTTTGACATAAAAAAGAGTTAATGACTGGTTGAATCAAATCGGTTCTCCAGGAGAGGGGAGATTATTTCCTAGCATCAGAAAAAGAGAGCCTGTATTTACCATTAAACTAATCCCAGGAAGGATGTTTATGGCTCTCCTTTCCTAAATCAAACTGTTGTTATCATCTCGTTCCAGCATTTATGAGCTGTGTCTGATCAGCTCAGAATCATAACCGTTGCTTAGATTGAATAGCCAAGAAGTAGATGCAGACAGAGATAAAGATCCAAGAGAGGAATATAGGAGGCAAGACAAAAAAACAAACAAACCCAAAAAAAAAAAACATAGCAATTGGAGTACTGAAGCGGGCAAGAGATGATGGATAGATGACTATCCATTTTGTTGTTGTTCCGATTTGCCTTTCTTTTTTTCTCTTTTTCCTTTCTTTTTTAGATAGATGACATGATTAGAAGTTAGGTAGGATAGAAAGAAAACGTCTTTTAATAAAAGGGTGGCATGATTAAAAGTTAGAATAAGAGATAGAAATAAGAGAAAGGGGAAATATTAGTGTAAACACCTTTATATAATAAAATAAAAGCAATAACAAGAGAAAACATGGAATAATTGAATAATGATATATAACTTAATATAAATGTGTATTATTATTAGAAATATATAAGTTGGTTGAATGTAATAACTATGATTAATTCTACTAGTTTTGTTTGTATTAGAATGTATGACACCCAGGTGCCACACTGTTCACGCATTGATACATATATAAAATTAAATTAAAAACTTGGGGGGGGGGAAAGAATCATAACCTTTGCTGAGAAAGGAAGATTTAAATAGCGTCCCTGTACACCAACGATTTTTCAGGCTGCTTTGAATCAGAAAAACAACCATAAATTTTTGGGCTGAATCTCTATTGTTGCAGGTTAGCCTGATCGACAGCCTGATAAATTAATTACACCGTTCCAGAAAAAATATAGATTTTTTTTTGGTATGGGAGAGAAGGCTTAGAATTAACTGGTAAAAGGATTAAGGCAGGTTTTTCTGTGTATTAATCCTATATAGCTGATGAGTTGGCTGACCTTGTCTGGATTTTAAATCTAATCAGGGTCTGGCCTGGTTAATCCTTGGATAGTTGATTCTTGGGGTGGAAATCCTGGGGCTCAACGCTGCAGTAGGAAGTTGCGGAAAAAAAAGCAACAACAATGAAACATCCAGAGCAGAGGTGGGTTTCACATGATTTTACCACCGGTTCGCCACACACCGAAAACATGAGCGTGCGCACCTTCCGCGCATGAGTGCGACATTCCACGCATGCTCACGTGTGCAGCTTGCACACATGCGCGTGGCTTAGAAAATATGGCTAAATAGGACGGCGGCCCACCCATCCACTCACAGGTCACCACTACCGGTTCTCCCAAACTGGTCCGAACCGGCTGAATACCACCACTGATCCAGAGGAAGGCAAAATGAATTACCTCCGTTTCATAACCGAGAAAAGCCCATCGGGTGTCTGCAAAGTCACCAAGAGTTAAGGCCAACTCCAGACATCTTCGCTTTACAGAGAAATAGAGAGGAGAGCAGGAGAGAAGCAGAATTCCAACATAAATTTGAAGTAGTTTGATACATAGAACACAGAATAATAGAGTTGGAAGGGACCTTGTGGGTCTTCTGGTCCAACCATCGACTCGAGCAGGAGATCCAATGCCATTTCAGGAGCCTGGATAGCTCAACAGACTAAAAAGCCTGTTATTAACATTCAGCTGTCTGCAATTATTGCATGTTCGAATCTCGCCAGGCTCAAGGTTGACTCAGCCTTCCATCCTTTCTAAGGTAGATAAATTGAGGACCCAGTTTGTGGGGGCAATAAGCTGACTTTGTATAAAATATACAAAAAGTATGAAGGCTATTGCTTAACACATTGTAAGCCGCCCTGAGTCTCCGGAGAAGGGCAGCATATAAATCTAATTTAAAATAATAATAATAATAATAATTGTCTAGTCACCTTTTTGAAAGGTGGGGTGGGACGGAATGGAATAGAATAGAATAACAGAGTAGATGTTGTGGCCCGTCAGCGGCTTGTGTGGATTGTAGCTATTTCTGACAGCGAGGAGGCTGGTGTGGTGCTGCGCCAGCAGCCTGTGCAGCTGGCGCTCGAGTCAGACAGTGAGGAGGCTGGAGAAGATTTGGTGCCAGAGGCAGAGACTCAGCCAGGGCCTTCAGAACCTCCAGAGGCTCCTTTAAGTGAAGAGGATGAAGAGGAGGAGCCTCTTCTCAATGCACGGGCGCGCAGAGCTGCCAAAAGGCAGGAGTGGCTCCTCAGGAGGAGGTCTCCTCAAGAGTAAGGCTTGGGGCTAATTGGCCACTCCCTTAGCCTATTTAAGGAGGAACGCCGATTGCATCAAGCTGTAGGGAACAACTTTAGTTCACTCTCCTTCGCGTCTGGATTCTCTGCGAAATTGCTTCTGGGCTTTCTGCCAACCCTAGTAAGACTGTGATTACCTTATCTTAGAATGCTTGTAGGCTGTTAAGGAAGTTTATTAACAGCCTGTGGTTGAAAAAGACTGAGTTATTTGAGTAAAATAAGCTTTATATAGTTTTTGTGTGTGCTGCGTTCTTTGGGGTCCATAGCTGGGGCAGAACAGTAGAGTAGAGTAGAGTAGAGTAGAGTAGAGTAGAGTAGAGTAGGGTAGGGTAGGGTAGGGTAGGGTAGGGTAGGGTAGGGTAGAATAGAATAGAATATAACAGAATGGAATGGAACGGAACAGAATGGAACAGAACAGAACAGAACAGAACAGAACAGAACAGAACAGAACAGAAAAATAGAATTGGAAGGGACCTTGGAAGTCTTCTAATCTTTTTTTTTTTTTAATTTGATTTATATGCCGCCCTTCTCCGGAGACTCAGGGCGGCTTACAATGTGCTCAGCAATAGCCTTCATCCTTCATACCCCTCACGTCTTTACCTGTGCGTTGTGTTTTTCCTTCCTTTAGAAAGTATTTTGGAGAAAAAATCGGAATGTATTTCGCCTGGCTGGGGTTATATACGGAATTTCTCATTCCATCCTCTGTCGTGGGGGTTATCGTCTTTATGTACGGGTGTCTGACCATTGAAGAAGATGTTCCAAGGTGAGGCGCCACACGCTAAATAGGTTGGTCCTAAAAAAAAAATATTGCAAGATTTGGTCTCTGTTTGGTGTTTCGGGCTTCTGCTAAAGTGTACCAAGTCTGGAGATGAACATTTTGCTGAATATTTTCAGCTGGAGGAAGGAGACCTATTAAGAGCATGAATGCTATTTGTTTCTCCAATCTCCGATAAACTTGATTATTTCCACTCTTGCTTGTCCTTAGGAAGTCCTCGACTAAAAACCATTTATTTCGAGACCATTCGAAGTCATAAAAATAAGTACGGCTGGTCCTTGCTCTTATGACCATTGGAGCATCCCAGTGGTGAAATGTAAAATTTGTTACTACCGGTTCTGTGGGCGAGGCTTGGGGGGAGGGGGTAATATGACTGAGTGGGCGTGGCCAACTTTTTTTTTTTACTTTTAAAACCATTTTTTCTACAACCTCTTTGGTTGAGGAGGTTGTAAAAAAAATGCTTTTAAAGCCTCTGACGATCCCAGCTGACTTGCCTGATCGGCAGAAGCTTTTTTTTTTTAAAAGCCTCTGACGATCCCAGCTGACTTGCCTGATCGGCAGAGGCTTTTTTTCCTTTTAAAAACATTTTTTCTATAACCTCTTTGGCCTAAGAAGTTGTAGAAAAAATGCTTTTAAAAGCCGCTGGTGATCTCAGCTGAGCCATGCGGTCATCAGAGGCTTTTTTTTTTTACTTTTAAAAGCATATTTTCAGCCAAAGAGGTTGCAGAAAAAATGCTTTTAAAAATAATTTTAAAAAAAGCCTCTGATGATTGCGCGGCTCAACTGGGCAATGTGGGGGGGAGCAGGGATTTTTGCTACCGGTTCTCCGAACCACCTGCCTCCATCGCTACCGGATCGAGCGATCCGGTCCGAACCAGGAGCATTTCACCCCTGGAGCATCCCCAAGATCATGTGATCAAAATTTGGTTGCTTGGCAACAGGCATGTATTTACGATGATTGTAGCATCCTTGGGACATGTGAGTGCCCTTGGTGACTTTCCCAACCAGCTTCCAGCTGGCAAGCAAAGTCATTGGGGGAAAGCCAGATTCACTTAGGGACCACTTAGTGATTCGCTTAACAGCCGAAGCAATTCGCTTAACAACTGTGGCCAAAAAAATAAGTGGCAAAATGGGGTGTGACTCCCTTAACAACCACTTTGTTTGTTTAGCAACGGAAATCCTGGGGCCAATGGTTGTTGTAAGTACAAGGACTATCTGTATCCTCTTCTGCTTGTTAAAATAAAGATATGAATCTTTGAATGAAAGATTAAGGCAAGGGTGTCAAACTCAAGGCACAGGGGTTGGATCCGGCCAGCGGATTGCTTAGATCTGACCCACGGGGCTACTCTGGAAACAGAGAAGCACCGACCCACAGTGCCTCTGCCAGCAAAAATGGAGCTTGGGAGAGCCACATGCGACCTTCACTGTTATGTCTGGACGGCAAGCACGAGCGGCCAATAGAGCAGCCGATTGGTCCGTGTGCCGGCAGGCAGCCGGCGGGAAATTGGTGGCTCCTGATTGGCCCAGCTTCTGACAGCTGAGTATAAAAGAGCTGTCAGTGCCTCAAAAAGCTGCTCGCCTCTCCTTGGTAACCAGAGCGAGTCACTGTTAGCTGTTATTGTTAGCCAATAAACATGTTGTGAAGTGTTTATCCTGCCTCGCCTCCCTTCTTTAGCCTTTGTTAAGAAGGCTAGAGCAACTGGCGACGAAGGTGGGATCCAAATTAAAGGAGATGGGAGTACCTGTATATTTGCCAAGACCCTCACTAAATACATCTGAGAATTCCGTGAACAAGTTGGAAAATACATCAGATGAAGTTGCGTGAATACCGGTAATAGCCTATCAATCTCCTTGAACTCCGTTTTCGCCAGCAGAGGGTTGCAGGAGGCTGTCACAGCTGGCAGAGTGCTCAGGCCACTCTGCCCTACATGGCTCAGGGCCAAGGTATCTTCGAGACCGCCTTCTACCGCATAGCTCCCAGCGACCAGTAAGATCCCACAGAGTTGGTCTCCTGCAGGTCCCGTCAGCTAAACAGTGCCGGCTGGCGGGCCCGCAGGGGAGGGCCTTCTCTGTGGCTGCCCCAGCAATCTGGAACCAGTTACCTCCTAAGGTCCGGACCATCCCCATCCTACTGGCCTTCCGAAAAGCGGTGAAGACCTGGCTCTTCCGGCAGGCCTGGGGCCGTTGATCTCGCTCTTGCGATCTGGCGAGATCCGGCCATGAATGGGTGTGAATGGGTTTTAACTGTTTTTAATGTTTTAATTTTTAATGTTTTTATATACGGTTTTTTAATGCATTGTAAGCCGCCTTGAGTCTTCGGAGAAAGGCGGCATACAAGTTGAACAAATAAATAAATAAATAAATAAATAAATAAATAAATAAATAAATAAATAAATAAATAAACGTTGAACTGGCCACGCCCACTCTGGCCACACACACACACACACACACACACACACACCCGAGGTCAAACACAACCCTGATCAGTGGTAGGTTTCTGTGGGTGTGGCTTGGTGGGCATGGCTTGGCTTGGTGGGCGTGGCTTGGTGGGCGTAGCAGGGGAAGGATACTGTAAAATCTCCATTCCCTCCCCACTGCAGGGGAAGGTTACTGCAAAATCCCCATTTCATCCCGATCAGCTAAGACTCAGGAGGCAGAGAATAGATGGGGGCGGGGCCAGTCAGAGGTGGAATTTACCGGTTCTCCGAACTATTCAAGATTTCCGCTACCGGTTCTCCAGAACTGGTCAGAACCTGCTGAAACCCACCTCTGGTTGTATGTCAAGGACTACCTATACTAGCAAACAGCTGGAAAGCTTTCCCTGCATGAAGCTGATGACTGATCTTTTGGCTTTTGCTCTTCTTAGCAAGGAGATGTGTGACCAGCGTAATGCCTTCACCATGTGCCCTTTGTGTGACAAGACGTGTGACTACTGGAACCTCAGCACAGCTTGTGGAACCGCCCGTGCCAGCCACTTATTCGATAATCCTGCCACCGTCTTCTTCTCCGTTTTCATGGCCCTCTGGGGTAAGCTTGCTTCAAACGTTTCCATACCTGAGTAAAAACCAAAAGAGAAAACAAGAATAGAATAGAATAGAATAGAATAGAATAGAATAGAATAGAATAGAATAGAATAGAATAGAATAGAATAGAATAGAATAGAATAGAATAGAATAGAATTCGCAAAGCATCCCTGGTCTGCTCTCAAGAAGCAACACAACAGCAAAAGACTTTTTGCTTTCTCATAATAATATGAACAAGCCATTTCTATAGCGGGAGGCTAAAACATGCGAAGAACAGTTGCGGGAATTGGGTGTATCTAGTTCAGGGGTCAGCAACCTGTGGCTCTGGAGCCGCATGTGGCTCTTTCATCCCTCTGCTGTGGCTCCCTGTCGCCAGTCGGCTCCACAATTGATAGGGCTTCCGGTTAGGACAGGTAGAGGAAAAAAGACGTCGTGCTAGGAGGAGACTCTATGGCGGGGGAACCGTACTTCCAGTTGGCAGGGGAAAATTCAAGGTGCTGGTGATGACCTATAAAGCCCTACATGGCTTAGGCCCAGGATATTTGTCAGACTATCTGCAGCCAGCAACGGCTTCCCATCGCCCGGTGCGTTCTCACAGGGAGGGCCTTCTCCGGGTACCGTCGGCTAGACAATGTCGGCTGGCGGCCCCCAGGGGGTAGAGCTTTCTCTGTGGGCGCTCCCACTCTTTGGAACCAACTCCCCCTGGGACTTCGGTTGGCTCCTGACCTTTGCACCTTCCGCCGCGAATTAAAAACTTGGCTATTCACATCGCCCAGCCTGGACTGAGGGGTTTTTTGATTATTTTAATGGGTTTTAATATATGTTTAAATTATATATTTATACATTTATGTATTTTATGTATGCATATTTATGTATTTTATGTTTTATTGGGTTTGTTTTTATTTGTTGTGAGCCGCCCTGAGTCCTACGGAGATAGGGCGGCATACAAATTATAATAAATAAATAAATAAATAAATAAATAAATAAATAAATAAATAAATAAATAAATAAGAGCTTTGGTAGTACAGTGGCCTAAAGCACCCTGTTATTAAGACCAGCTGCCTGCAATTACTGCAGGTTCGAATCTCGCCAAGGCTCAAGGTTGACTCAGCCTTCCATCCTTTCTAAGGTAGGTAAATTGAGGACCCAGTTTGTGGGGGCAATAAGCTGACTTTGTATAAATATACAAAAGGATGAAGGCTATTGCTTAGCACATTGTAAGCTGCCCTGAGTCTCCGGAGAAGGGCGGTAGATAAATCAAAATAAATAAATAAATAAATAAATAAATAAATAAATAAATAAATAAATAAATAAATAAATAAATAATAAATGGTCACCGCGCTAGGAGGAGACTCTATGGTGGGGGAATCAGACTTCCGGTCAGCAGAGGAAAAAGGACGCTAGGAGGAGATTTTATGGTGAGGGAACCAGACTTTCGTTCGGCTCCAGAATTGAATGGGGGGCTTCCGGTTAGGATTTTTGTGGCTCTTTGAGTGTTTAAGGTTGCCGACCCCTGATCTAGTTTAATGAAAAGGAGGACTACGGGTGACAAGATAGCAGTGTTCTAACATCTCAGGGGTTGCCACGAAGAAGAGGGAGTCAACCTATT